>NW_027551558.1:2638530-2800787 GCF_008692635.1 Crocuta crocuta
TCTGACAATTGATTTTTGCCAAGTATTCTTAGGACGAGTGTCACAGGTGTGTGGGGAGGAATTTCATTCTGCTCTGGGATCGAAAATAGAAAGTTCCGCGTGTTTCTTATATGTAGGCCACTGTCCTCCCACTCTGTCTGTGCAGCTGTTTGTTTTAAGCATGGCCTAATTTCATGTTGGGAGTGGGTCTGGGCAGGCAGTCATTCTCCCCAAAGACGACGGGCTGGACGGATCGGTATCTGCACTGGGGATGAGAAGCAGCGTTTAAACGCTGGGTTCCCCAGAGGCCTTGGGCTCTGGTGAAACTGAGAATTTGCGCTCCAGTTAAAAATAGACTTCAAAAAGAAAGTGCCGGGGGGGAAGCACGAGCCATTTCATTTTTGATCAGTGGGCTGAACTGGTACACTTGAGGCTGGGAAGATATCAGTCAGCCCAGCATGTGGCCAAAGGACCACACGGCAAGTAGCAAGTGGCAGATGAGCAGGGAAGGGAAAAGTGGGTGGCAGGAAGGAAGGGCTCCCAGCAGGCGCTGCTGGAAAGTTCTGGGGGCTTCTCGGGGCCTTGCTGTTGCCGTGCTGTGGGTGTGTGGTGCTGACGGCCACCACGAGGGATGGGGTGGGGATGTTTTGCTGTCTTGAAGGCTGCTATGGTCTAAATGTTAGTGTTCCCCTAAAATTCTTATGTTGAGACCTAATCCCCAATGTGATGGTATTTTTTTTCAGATTTGATTCACACACTTTATATTTGAGTGATCTTAGGTAAGATACCCAAATCAACTGCCTCTTACTTACATTTTTTTTTAAAGATAATTTATTGTCAAATTGGTTTCCGTATAATACCCAGTGGCCACTGTGATGGTATTAAGAGATAGGACCTTGGGGACGTGATTAGATCATGAGGGCAGCGCCATCATGAATGGGATTAGTGTCCTTATAAAAGGGACCCCAGAGAGCGAGCTTATTCCTCCCACTGTATGAGGACACAGGGAGAAGAGGGCCATCTGCGAACTAGGAAGCAGGCTTTCACCAGACACTGAGTCTATCGGCACCATAATCTTGGATGTCCCAGCCTCCAAAACTCTTGGAAGTAAGATGGTTGTTATAAGAGACTCAATTTTGGTATTTCTGTAGTAGCAGCTCGAGCAAACTGAGACAGGGACTCTGGGCAACCACTCCTCCTCACCCTTGACCCAATTCTTTCTGTCTCTGAGACTCCACTATCACTGGTCTGATGTGTGTGGACAAAGAAGTGGTTTTCTGCAAGAGTGGCCTCAAAACAGTCTCTCTGACTTTTTGGTCTGGCGTGAGCTTGGGAGGTCGTGTATGTGCAAAAGTAGATACCTGCGGGCATATACTGTGTGTATGTGTCGGGTCCAGGCTGCCTGGGCTGGGTGCCCGTGTGCAGCTACCCCTGTAGACGCCTCCTCTGTCTGAGTCTTCTCAGGCCGGCATAGCAGAGTGCTGCACATTGAGGGGCTGAAACAGCAGGCATTTACTTCTGGAAGTTATATAGGCTACAAGTCCAGGATCAAGGTGGCGGCTGATCGGCTCCTGATAAGGGCTCTCTTCTAGAATTACAGATGGCTGACTTCTCGGTAGGTCCTCGTATGCCTTCTCCTCAGTGCGTCAACATGGAGAGAGAGAGGGGGGACAGGGAGGAAAATTGGAGAAGGAGAGGAGAGGGGGAGAGGGAGAGGTCCTTTTCTATAAGAAGACCACTTACAAAGGCCAGCAATTCCATCATGAGGGCCTCACTTTAATGGCCTCATCTAACCCTAATTATCTCCCAAAGGCCCCATCTCTAAATACCATCCCATGGGGGTTATGGTTTCCACATACCAATTTTTAAAAAAATTTAAATGTTTATTTCTTTTTGAAAGAGTGAGAGACACGGGGGAGGGGGGCAGAGAGAGACGGAGACACAGAATCTGAAACAGTTCCAAGCTCTGAGCTATCAGCACAGAGTTGGATGCAGGGCTTGAACCCAAGGACTGCAAGATTATGACCTGGCCCAAAGTCAGATGCTTAGTTGAGTGAGCCACCCAGGCGCCCCTCCACATATTAATGTTGTGAAGACACAACATTCAGTGCATTTTCAAGTTCACCATAACCTGAGAGGCTGACATTAGTCCCCCAATGTACCCATGAGTCAGTGGGATTCTGAGGATTACAGAGCAGAGCTGGAATTGGAGCCCATTTGGTCTTCAAAGCCATGCACTTTCTGCTAACCCATTTCAATTCTCCAGTGTGGGGCCTCTGAACTGATTGTAGGAAGCACACAAATGCCAGACGTATTTGTTCTCTGTGTTGGTGTCTATCAGAAATAGCTCAAAACTAGGCATTCAGGCTCTGAACGAAGTTGCAGCCCATTCACTTCTTGTCTCAGTGTCCCAGGCTTTTCTTCCTTCCTTCTTTCCTTCCTTCCTTCCTTCCTTCCTCCCTCCCTCCCTCCCTCCCTCCCTTCCTTCCTTCCTTCCTTCCTTCCTATCCACTCACTAGCTGCCTTGTCAGGTGGGTCCATTTTCCTGACCCTCAACTCTTGACGTGGTGAGGTTATCAGGCACAAAACCTTGTACTTGACCATCCGACTCCTGTCGCACCTGCCTTCTAGGCACACAGATGATTCATGTCATTCTTGAACTTTGCTGCATGTTAGGGTCTCCTGGGGATCCTTTGAAAGATCCCCATACCCAGGCCCATCCCAACACAGATTAATTCAGAATCTGTTGGTGATGGACTGTAAGAGAGGAAACAGTTTTCCTCCACTCTCTTAGGGTTCCTGGTTGTATCTGCAATTGAAATGGACAGAATTGAAACAGATTAATGGGAAAAAAGCACACACATCTATTTAGTGTAAGTTTTACACGATATGAGAGGCTTCTCCAGGAAATGAAGACACAAAGAAACAGTTCAACCTAAGCACTTTTATAGGAGGCTTGATAAAGTGTAGACAGTCATGGAAAATGTTCCCATGCCAAGGTGCCATATTTTGGGGTGGTGTTTCCTGAACTCCATCAGGACCCAGGCCTCCGTATTTCTTTTCTTTTTTTCTAATTTTTTAAAAATTAATTTATTATTTTTTTTATTCCGGAGAGAGAGACAGCCTGAGCAGGGGAGGGTCAGAGAGAGAGGGAGATACAGAACCTGAACCAGGCTCCAGGCTCTGAGCTAGCTGTCAGCATAGAGCCTGACATGGGGCTCAAACCCATGACCTGTGGGATCATGACCTGAACCAAAGTCGAACGCTTAACCAACTAAGCCACCCAGGTGCCTCTAGGCCTCCGTATTTCTTAATGCTCTCCAGCTGATTGCAATGTGCAGCCAACCTTGAAAACCAGGATAGAATCTGATGGGCAAGTTGTGCTTTCCTTTTTGGAAATAGGAAATATATTATTTATATTTGTTGAGCATTTACTTCGTGCCAGGCACTTAGAAGACAAGGATGAATACCCTGCTACCATACACACTAACAGTGGAGGAGAGCTATAAAATGCGAATTACAGTGCTTCTCACCTACTCACCTTGTTGGAGTACATTGAATTAAAGTGTTTTTAATCTCCTTAAGGGTATGGCCAGGCCTTGCTCCTCCATGATGATGGGGATGGGGTGCTGTAAATGGATGAACTCCACAGATAATTTATTTTTCTTATGACACCATTACTTTTGACCTCTTTCCTCATCAAACCTTCAACAAAAGCTGCTGATGTGCAACGAAATTGACTCATTGGAGCCTCATCTCTATTTTTCTTGCTCAACCTTTTGTGGAGGTGCTAATGAGGAGTAAGTCACCCAAAAGGTAGGCACCAGAACAGGGGAATGCAGAAATTTAAAGAGACTGCACCATCTATCCGGACATGATCAAGATATTTTCCAGGTTTTATTGACTTTCAAGGAGTTAATCACAGTAATATTCAAGGAGGGGGGTGCTGCTGGTGTGACTGTTTATATTATATCATCATAGAGTCCTATTAGATTGTATTTCACTCTTGCAGTCCAACCCACTGAGCTCAAAGGAGGGCATTCAAGGTTGATGGCTCCTGATCATCTTGTTAAGTTCAGAGCCCTGCCAGAACTCTTGTATACAAATTTGACTGTTGGTGGCCATTCAGCTTCAAGCTTTTGGTAATAGCCCAATGCAGGGCTTTTTGAGACCCATTCCTGGGGTGTCACCATTTTCTGTGTTGGCAAAGCTTGCGCTGATTCACATTAGCTCTGTAAGCCTCTATTTCCCCATTTCTAAACTGGCAGAGTTCTCCTGGTACTCAGGAAGGTGTGTTGATTAGATGGCATGATGAACATCAAGGTGGGCAGCCAAGCACCCAGTCCTGGCACCTGAGCCCACTGCCAGTGTTAAGAGAGATCCCATCTCTTTTCCTTGCTTGTATCGTCTCCCTTTTGACTTCTAGACCTGAGAAAACTTAGGCTTCTAATTGTTTCAAATGGCAAAAGCTCCATAACTTGTTCTGTTTCTTTATCACTTTTGAGGACTTTCATAGAATAAAACAAAAGGCTGATATGAAATTATTTAGCTTTGTGAGGCCCCTAACACTTAAGAACTTCAACCAGTTCAGGGGCATCAACTCCTTTGTTCAAGACTTTTTCAGCTGAAGGACTTCAATTGTCATTGTTTATTCAATGATGTGAGCACTGCTGGGGTAGAATAATAAAATGGTACCTGAACAGAAACATAGAAGTCCAGAATAATGGATTTTACAAATGGAAGCAATATTTGAATAGGATTTCTAGCCAGAAGACAACTATCTAGAGGTCGGGCTTCTGGAGAAGAAAGGGGAAGACAAGCCAAGAAAATGGCAGCAGGACTTTTATTAGCAGCTAAAAGACTGGCATGAAATCCAGGTGCAGACTGAGTCCCACCATTGTTGCCCACTGCCTGATGGCTGTGAGAACTCAGAAAGAGCAGGAGAGTGGTGCCCGTGACATTGATCCTGGCTTTGTACTGGGCCGCTAGCTGGGGCACCCATGGCCTCGGCAGGACAAATGAGAGAGATCTTTCTGCTAATCTCTCGATCATGAGTCCACTCTACAGAGAAGTGCCTCTTTTCACTTCCCAGATCTACCTGAGTGCCTGTACATGTAAATAGAATGGCTATTTTTGTTAAACAGAGCTTAACTATTTCTGAAACAGCCATTTATTTGTGAAGACTATTTTATGTTAATTTAATTATAAGAAAATTGAAAAGTGTAATACATAGCTAAGCCCTTAAGGCCGGTTAATCTATTTGGATTGTAACAAATATAATTTTTATTAGCTCAGCCTATTTGGATGGTAACGAGTATAACCTTTCCACAGACATTACAGACTCTGAGTTATGGTCTATTTTTATGTAAAACCAGCCTTGAGTAGAATAAAAAGAAAGTTCTTTTATCTGTCATTGTGTTATGGAATCATTATATTAATGAGAGTAGAATTGGAGCCATTCCTATTATCTTAGAGTGGAGCTCATGTCTTCTGTAGGTGTGATTGAAAAAAAATCCAGGTAGTTATGAGAAAAATGATCAGCCTTATAGAGAGGTAAGATATTCTGAGACCTCCCTTGAGTAAAATATGTTGATTTTCAAGGGGGTGCGTTACTCGTTTTTTCCAGCCAATCAGACTATCTCCCTAGAACCTCAGCTATTTTGGAGCATAGTTGAATGCTTGGAAAGAAGTTATTAAAAAAAAAAAAAGATCTGAGAGGGCATAATGGTGTCAGATAGTCTGAGTGCCAGGGAAGCTCTTTTCTTATGTAAAAAAGTCTCCTATTTTATCTGGCTTCCCAGCCCTGGACACAACAACCAATACAGTAAGATTTAGGTAAGATGTACGTCGTGGATTGACTCAGGAGGGTCAAAGTGCAGACTCTGGGGCCAGACCGGCTGTGTTCTAATCCTAGCTTTGCTGCTTACTACCTGGGTGACCTATGTGCCTCAGTTTCCCCATCCAGAAAATGGGGATGACAGCTGACGTGTCTTTGTGTGAGGATGTGGAGAAGTTGATAAATGTAAAATACATTAAACAGCTCCTGGCACCTAGATAGCCCCGTGTGACCATTAGTAGTGCATTACTCCCGCACAAATGGAGGTAACAGTACTGCTGTTTCCCTTTTCCCAAAACGCCATTTTATTTTTCAGGCTCTGGTGCCCATACAACAAGGCAATGTTGCACAATCTTGAACTTTTCTTCAATACTCTTTTTTTCGGTATGCTAAAAAAAGCTTTGAAATGTGTACATGTCTAAAAGTTCATGCAAAGTTTGGGAAAATTTTAGTATATTTAGCCGTGGTGCTTAGCGGAGCACTCACTGTGTGTTAGGCCTGGAGCTGAGTATGTCCAGGATTAGGTGAATGAGCATATAGCATCCCACGCAAAGTCAGAAACTTTTGGGAGCAAAAGTAAGCCTACGGATAATTATTCCTTGACTATCCTCCGGCTCTCTGGAATATGGGATCATTCTGAATTATCACTACAGCTCCAAACGATAGGCAGTGCCAAGTTCATTTGTAAGTGAGCAAACAAGGGCTTAGAGGAAGTCAGATGCTATGCCCAAGGTCCCACAGCCAGAGTGTGGCAAAGCCAGAATTTAATGACAAGTTTTCTCTATTTCAGGATGCCTGCTTTTTACTACTGGATTGTACTGCTTGTCTCAGCCAGCTCAGGCCATTAATGAATACCGTAGAGTGGGTGGGTGGTGTTAACAACAGAAATTTATTTCTCACTGTTCTGGAGGCTAAGAAATTCAAGGTCAAGGTGTCAGACTATTTGGCTGCTAACGGAAGTCCTCTTCTTGGTTAGCAGACAGCCACCTTCTTGCTGTCTCCTCAGATAGGGGAGAGGAGATGATCTCTCTGGTATCTCTTCACTAATGGTGTTAATGGCACTAATTCCATTTTTGAGGGCTCTTTTCTGGGGACGTAGTTACCTCCCAAATTCCTGCCTCCTGGTACCATTGTATTGGGGATTTGAGCTTCCATATTTGAATTAAAGGGACACAAACATTCTGCCTATAGCCCTTCCTGTCACCTCCAGCTAAGAATCTCTGACTTATTCATAGCTTTAATTGAGATTAAAATAGCTGCTCACTTATGAAGTAGTTCCCTGAAATGTAAACATTCACAAAGTTTAAGTTAAGGTGGTTTCATTGTACAAAACATGATATTTTTTTTGGTTCATAAAAGTNCGCCTATAGCCCTTCCTGTCACCTCCAGCTAAGAATCTCTTTGACTTATTCATAGCTTTAATTGAGATTAAAATAGCTGCTCACTTATGAAGTAGTTCCCTGAAATGTAAACATTCACAAAGTTTAAGTTAAGGTGGTTTCATTGTACAAAACATGATATTTTTTTTGGTTCATAAAAGTGTTGGCTCAGAATTTCACCAAATAGAAGTTCAGGAGAACTTTATATGATTCTAATAAACTTTGTTTATTTGGGTGAAACTTGAATTACTTGAATCAACCAGTCACTTTGTCCAGTCCCCCTTGTTTTAGAAGGAACCAGAAAGATGTAAAGGTTCTTTGGGGCATGTTCTGGGGCAAATAATGTGTCAGTTTCCTGGGTTTCCATGGTGTCATCCACACTCTTAGGTAGTAGGAAACAAGGGCAACCTC
The DNA here is from genome assembly GCF_008692635.1 of Crocuta crocuta. Lineage (NCBI taxonomy): Eukaryota > Metazoa > Chordata > Mammalia > Carnivora > Hyaenidae > Crocuta > Crocuta crocuta. The sequence continues at coordinate 2,646,136 of NW_027551558.1, forward strand.
TTCTGAGCTAGATTCATGTATTCACATATTCATATGCTCATTGATTCAACATGTAGGTTTTAAAAAATGTTTATTTATTTTTGAGAGAAAGAGACAGTGTGTGCACGAGTAGGGTAGAGTCAGGGAGAGAAAGAGACAGAGGATCCAAAGGAGGCCAAAATGGCCTCCAGAGAGCCCAGAATGGGGCTCGAACTCTCGAACCTCAAGATCATGATCTGAGCTGAAGTAATACACTTAACCGACTGACCCAACCAGGCGCCCCTCACCAGGAAGCTTTTGAGCTCTTTATTTGATGCCAAATGCTATGTACTAGGCTCTGAAGATAGATTGGACAAAAATCAATCAAGGAGATCTTTGGGGGTACCTGGGTGACTCAGTCGGTTGGGTATCTGACTTCGGCTTAGGTCATTATCTCCTCGCAGTCCCTGAGTGGGAGCCCTGTGTTGGGCTCTGCTTACAGCTCAGAGTCTGGTGCCTGTTTTGGATTCTGTGCTCCTCCCAAGGTCACACTCTGTCTCTCTCTCTCTCTCAAAAATAAATAAACATTAAAAACAAATTAAAAAAAAAAAAACCCAAGGAGATCTTTGCTCATTTCATCACTTGTTCAGTCAGGGACCAAATGTTTTCTCAGACTCCTAAGCATAGAGAAGACAAGTCCAGTAACCATGGTGACCAACTGTCCTGATTTGTCCAGGAAGAGGCATTCTCCAGGGAGACTTCTTAGGGCTGTGTAGACCCTCCCAAACAGGGAAAGTCCAGAGCAAATAGAGACTAGTGTTAACTGGTATTGGGTCTGAAAGTCCCATTCTCTGAGAGGAAACTAGATTGGAGTTAATTTTGAATTTAAAAAAATTTTTTTTTAATTTCTTATGTTTGAGAGAGTGAGCAGGGAAGAAACAGAAAGAGAGGGATAGAGGATCCACAGTGGGCTCTGTGCTGACAGCAGAGAGCCCGATGCTGGACTCAAACTCATAAATCATGAGATCATGACATGGACCGAAGCCAGACTTTTAACCAACTGAGCCACCCAGGAGCCCCTAGTTAATTTCCAATTTAGTTCATACCCATTGACCCTTCTCTGAGCACTTTGGCATCCTGTGAGTGCTGGGAAAAAAAAAAAAGAAAGTCCCAAGCTGTTGAATGGCCTAGTTGTGGTCCTGACAGGCAGAGATGGGAAGGTGTCCTGGCTTTCTACTGAGCTCCCTTCAGGCCGGCACACTCACCACCATCCTGGATTCCAGGGCTTTCTGCCAGCACTGTTGCATGGCCAATGCTCTCCCAGGCAAAGGGACATCTACCAAACTCACTCTGATTCCGTTGGCCATAACTAGCTGCAGAGGCTGCAGTAGGGGTAGGATGCGCTCTGGAGCCTGGCTATTGGGTTGGACATCCTTCTCCACCCTCTTTTAGCCACCATCATGGGCAAGTTAATGAGCTTTCCTACAATCTGGAAGATGAGGAGAGTGATAGCCCAGTAGCTACACCTGTTCACAGGGTGAAGCACAGCATGTGACATAATGCTAGCATATGAGAACATTCCTGCACCTAAAAAGTGGCTGGGGTGCAGCAGAAACAAGAGCTGACATAGACTGAGAAAGACAAAACTGTCTTTTGTGAAGAACCATCTTGAGCAACAGTGATGTCCTGGAAATAGCCACCGTCAGGAGGCAGGGGTGAAGTTGCTTCTGCATGGCCTCAGCACTAGCTCTGGTGGCTTGTTTGGGCCTGTAGGACGTTGGCCAATGTGGAGCAAGCAGAAACTTGGTGAATGCATGCCCAGAGGCTGTCCTAAAGCAGCTAGAGGATGAAGCCCAGGATGGGCCTCCCTGCGGAGAGAGGACTGGCTCTCCGGTGGACACAGCTCTTAGCTCACTGCAGTTGATAGAGGAGGTCTGTGCCAATCCAGGTGAGCCTGTAAAACTACCCAGCAAACCACACCATTGTGAGAAATTATAAATTGTTTTTCAACCACTCTGTTTTAACGTGGCTTGTCACACTCTTACTCTGTGCAATGCATTTTAATCCTTATCAAAATACAGGAAGGTGGATAGTGTTAGCCCCATTTTACAGATCAGAAAGTGGTCTCAAGGCACATGCACCTTGTCTCAGTGATCACACCTAGGCAGTGTGTCTTTCACACAAGGATCTTGTGTTTTCTTCCATGTTCTTTATGGCCATCACCACGTTTTCCCTTTAAAAAAGTCTCCTGGGAGTGAAATCTTTTTTTATCCTGATAAATATAATCTTTTTTATTTTTCTTCTTGAGGGTCACAAAACAAGTTAAAGATAATTTTCTTAGTAGTCAACTGGTTAGGATCAAGAGAAGCAAGTATTGCTCCACAAAAGTTGATAAGGATGTCTTAAAAAACAATCATTGCAGAATGGATATGGAGTGTCCTTATAAGGGCCTGCCACAAAGGCCATGGCATCAGGTGTGAACCTATTCATGAAGATGGGCACTCTTAGTGTGCTGGCTTTGCACTAGCCAGGGGCTGGAAGATCTTTCTGTCAAAAGCCATATAGTAAATACATAGGCTTTGAGAGTTACATGATCTCTGTCATAGCTGCTCAGCTATATGGTTGTAGGGAAAACAGCCATACATAATACACAAGTGAATGAACAGGGCTGTATTCCAATAAAACTTTATTTACAAAAACAAGCAGTGAGCCAAATTTGACTTCCAGCCCTAGTCTGTGAAACCCTGCTCTTAAGAATTTAACATGGCAGAGATGACCTTGACCTTGGAGTTTATCACTGATTCTCCTCAACATTAGGGGACTTTGCTATTAGTTCTTTAGTCCTCTTCCTCACCATCAGTTTCTCTTGTTTTTCTCCTGGCCCTCCCAGCTCCTGCCATGAAAACTCTAGGCATTGCTTTACTTCTGGTGACCCTCGAGGCTAAAGGGTGTGTTGACCCAGTATCAGCTAAGCTGCTATGTGGCTTTGATCAACTCTGTTACCATGTGTGCCGGAATATAAGGCAAAATTGCTCTTTCCTCCACATCAACACCAAATTATCACTCAAAAAAAAAAAAGTTGCCTTCTATTTGATTCTTTGCTAAACTTTTTTTTTTCTACCAGATGTCTGTCAATCACTTTTTTTTCCCTAGCAAAGTACCATTTGGGGAAAACTTTATAGCTTGGAACCACTTCAGTTAGTTCTGGCTTTTGATACTTAGAGAGGTAAGCTAAGAACTTTCTATTGTTATCTCATGAACTTTCGAATGATATTTCATAAAATCTAAGGTAAAGGTACTTCCATAGGATAGATAAACAACTGTTCTCATATCATATCCCATATCATGGGATAGATAACAACAATCCATAGATAATGGATTAAAAATTCTGTATCTCAAACAAATTGGAGGTAAATAGAGGTAACATGCACAGCCATCCTGATTTAGATGATTCAAAAGTGGCTTTTCTAACAATGGCAAAGACCTTAATGGGGTTTGACTCACTATTTCTTGTAAAGTGTGAGGTTGAAAAACAGTAGTAGTTCTAATTAATATATTATTTTCTTTAAGAGGTTTGTCATATCAAGAACTTTGATAATGATATTTATTTGATAATATGGTTACAAGAATTGAATGAGATAATGAATGCTGGGCACCTGACATCCAGAAGACGTTCATCACATTAGCATTCATTTTTTCTCCCTTTTAATAATGAAAGAGAATACCTGGCAGAGAAATCAGTTCAATCCAGTGTTTAATCTAAGAAACTAGTGTTCCATAGAACATGGTTTGGGAATCTCCATGGTTAATTTTATGTATTCATATGGCTGGGCCATCATGTCTGGGTATTTGGTCAAACATTATTCAGGACGTTTCTATGACGGTATTTTTTATGGATGAGATTAACACTGAAATCAGTGGACTCTGAGTAAAGCCTATTACATGATGTTATGGTTGGGTGGGCCTCATAAAATCAGTGGAAGCCCTTCATAGAACAAAGTCTGACTTCCCCTGAGCAAGAAGGAACCCTGCCAGCAAATTTTCTTTGGATGAGGACTACAATTTTCCCCTGGGTCTCCAGGCTGCCAGCCTCCACAATCTCATGAGCCAATTCCTTAAAATCTCTCTTTCTCCCTCCATATGCCCTGTTAGTTCTATTTCTCTGAAGAATCATGACTAATACCTTCCAGGTAACATTTTAGGCAACAGACTAAGCCAAAGAGGATTAAGAGGGGGAGCAAAAGGAAGAGGATGGGGGGAAAAAACCAAACTTTGGATAAAGAAATTGTCTGTGTCAAACAGTCTTTATGATATTTTGAATTCCTTTTAAAATAATGACACTGTATTTGGCTACTGCCAATCAGATCTGTGTCCTTCTTCTCTGCTGAGATTGTTCATTGTCTTACCTGATAATTTGGCAGAACGGATGAAAAGTCGATTGTCATTCTCTCTGAACTTGAGCTTGGCTCAGGAACTGTGTGTGTGTGTGTGTGTGTGTGTGTGTGAGACAGAGAGAGGGAGAGAGAGAGAGAGAGGGAGAGAGGGAGAGAAAGGGAGAGAAGGAGAGATATTATTTTAATAAACACAGAAGGGAAGCACAGAGGGGGAGAGGGAGGAAGATGAAGGAAAGTTTTAAGTTTCATATTTCAACTTGAAAACCATTGTGGGAAGTATCAGTGTCCTTCAAAGGAAAAAGGATACACACTTGAAAGGGGGCAGGATCTGAAAGAGAGAGGGTATTATGGACTGCTGAGTGGAGAAGGAAGCTCACCATATGCAGTGTCCTGAGGGAAGCATGGATAAACAAAGTGAGAGGCAGGCTCACTTTCGGAAGTAATGGAGGACACAGGACTGAGCCAGGGGAAGGCGACTGGGGAAGAGGAAGACAGAGGTCCCTCCTGAGGCACTGAGGGATGCAGGCAACTTCCCACAGGTGCCCCAAACGTTCGTGAGCCACATGTGGAAAGAAAGATAAGCTCTGAAAGCACTTTATAGTCGAATCCACAAAGGTCACAAGTTTTGAGGGCAGCTTGGGGGAGAAACACAAATAAAGACATTCAGGATTTGGATTTGTAGAAAAAGGCACGTGGAGTTTGAAAATCAACTAGAAATACTGAGCGACAGGGAAAGGAATATTAACAGTGTCAGACAGATGTTCTGGTGGAACATTTACAAATAGGACCAACTCTTTAAAAATACATTGCATGAAGGCTGTGTCAGAGAATTTTAGCTAGAAGCCACAGAGAAAATAATACTTAACTCAAAGGGTAAGACGGAGACCACAGGGCGTGAGGAGTTTAGAGGCATTTTAAGCTAGCTTGGCATAAGTTGAAAAGTAATTAACCCATGTTATATATTACCTGTTAATGTGTCCACATTAATGGTTAAAATATAAACAATGAAGGCAATTATTAAATGTGGAAGGGGTGTATGTAACTCTAGGAGAAAATAATGGGTTTTGTGTATATTTCAAAGAATGTGGATGTGTTTCAATAAAATTATACATCACCTTGGGGAAAACTAAGTATAAATATTATAAAAGAATAAGTGGATGACAATCTTTCCAAAATCTTCCCAAATCGCTCATCTCGAAATGCACTGTGCCTTTGTGATTTTAAAATCTTGGGATTCCTGTGTACGAGAAATGAGAACAATTGGGGAGCAGGCATGAATATCAAGAGGCTAAAACCTGTCACAAGGGTGAGTTAACATTGGAAGAAAAGAATCCTTTTCTGTGCTTACTGATATTTAAAATTTTTAAATCTCAAAGTTGCACTGACATTTTGTTTTTGAAGCATCAGAGGTGAATTTAGCTTAACATGAATGGGTGTAATATGGCTTCCTCTTCATCTGTGTAAGCACACCCCGTCCCCCCAAATAAAAAGAAGGAGAGAGAAAGAGAGAGAGGCTAGTGAGAGGAAGGAAGGAAGGAAGGGAGGAAGGAAGGAAGGAAAAAAGGGAGGAAGAAAGGAAGAAAAGGAGGAGAAAAACCTCTCTATTCGGTGCATCTTTTTACACTAAAGCATTTTGAATGAGCATAATATAGGCATAATCTGTTTTGGTAGGTGAGCAGCCACAGACACAAGCCATCCCTGGAGACCTTCTTCCCTTCTCAGGGATGCCCTTAATATATGTTTGCTTCGGGGCTGGTAAGGAGAGAAGCTTCCTGCCTCGTGGAGACATTGCTAGGCTGTTACCCCTGGCATATATTGTGCTGTGATTTTAATTAAAGCATTTGAATGCTGGCAGGTCAGTATTGTTAGCAGGGATGTCTGATTAATTGCTTACTTCTTTGTCACAGCTATAAATGGGATGTTGTGAGGGTACGTGTTAGAATCCAAACAATTCCCCCTAGAGTGGATGAGTAAATGGACTTGGGGGCAATCAGCCCCTTTCATCTGAAGTGCGAGATAGGAGAAAAGCCAAAATGGCACTGGTCACCCAATGATCCCACTTCAAGATGCTATAGTTTAAAATGCTTCCTGGTGCCGGGTGGTGGGCCAGGGCAACTCTTTACGTGGGAGCCCCCCCTCCCCACCCCCAGGTACAGGGAGGATTCGGCAGGTAGAGCACTATGCTCTCTGCCAGCCAAATTAATAAATGTGCAAATTAAAAAGGATGTCAGAGCACTAAAGAAACATCTGCTAACCAAAGTAAAAAAGTAATGATGATGATGATAAATAGGGAGAGACAAAAGGGATTTGTGCTTCCGGCAAATTTCCATCCAGCTGCACCCTACTGTAAGGAGCAATCAGTTACCCATGAGGGTCTCGCACTGGCGAGATGTTGAGAGCATTGTCTTTGAGCGTCCAGGTGATAGACCTTTAGACCCTTGACACTTGAGAAATATATTGTCAGACAATGGCCACTGGCAGTGCTGACTTTTATTGGCCAGACAACTCTTTGTTGTAGGAGCTGCTCTGTGCATGGTAGGATGGTTAGCAGCATCCGTGGCCTCCCCCCAGCTAGGATGCCTGGGTCTGGTCTCCTGCTCCCCAGTCATTAAAACCAAAAATGGCTCCATTGCCAAATGTCTCATGGGTGGCAAATGTGGGGGGACGGCTGCCTCAGTTTAACCTGTTGAAATAGTATGTTTCATGTTTGGAATCATGTGCTGATNGGTCATTAAAACCAAAAATGGCTCCAGACATTGCCAAATGTCTCATGGGTGGCAAATGTGGGGGGACGGCTGCCTCAGTTTAACCTGTTGAAATAGTATGTTTCATGTTTGGAATCATGTGCTGATGGACAAGCAATATGTACAGTAGCACAGTGACAGAGATGACCCTCTAAGGATGTAGTTGTGCTGGTGACAACCAGGGTCAAATTGCATCTCGCGTGCAATATAATGGTTGCAAATGATGAACCTTCTTAGGAAATTCAAAATAGTTACATTTGAGAAATGTGGGCTGCCGTGCACACTTGTACACACGTTTTCTATTTGCAATGTGTTCTCTTTGCTCCCTTCTGCAGGAAATTTGGAGGAGGGATGTCTTCCTCAGCAATGTGTTGAGTAGTTTTGGTTTTCCTTAGGCGATCTGTCAATGACCCTTCTCACAACCTAAAACGATGAAAGCAATCTTGTGGCAAAAACACTTATAGCATACTAAGATCTTCTCCATGAACTTCTTGTTTAGAAACAACATGGCAATTACTAATTGTAATTATGTCCCGAATCTCTACGACCAGCTGTCTGTGCTTTTTGCTGTTGTTCATGAGGCAGATGAAGTCAGTACTAATTTTTAGAATTTACATGAGTCACCTGGGAAAATCCAGTGCTGATTATTCACCAGGACGGTGTACTTTGCCTCTGTATTCATTTTTGGAAAATGAATTTTTCTATATCACATAGTTTCTAATGGTACAACTTGTAATTGATATCTAATGATATGATTATCACTTAATGAAACTCTAAGAGAGCCAAATGTGGTGATGGATAAACGTTTGGGATATTACAGTTATATTGCCAAAACAAGGTTTTGGCCATTATATTTGTAAATAAGGGCTAAGTCTAGGCCCAAATCCATCTAACACAATAGCTTCTTTAAAAAATTTTTTTTAATGTTTATTTATTTTTGAGAGAGAGACAGAGAGACAGAGAGACAGAGAGACAGACTGCGAGCAGGAAGGGACAGAGAGAGAGGGAGACATAGGGTCTGAAGCAGGCTCCAGGCTCTGAGCTGTCAGCACAGAGCCCGACGAGGGGCTTGAACCCATGAACCGCAAGATCATGACCTGAACCGAAGTTGGACATTTAGCCAACTGAGCCACCCAGGCGCCCCATCTAACACATAGCTTTTAAAAATACACTCTTAGTGCACTAGAGGAATCTCTCACTTTCGTATAGTTTTTTGTTTCCAGCTTATTCACATACTCATCATGAAGTGGAATATTGATATGTGAAAACCCATGATGAATAGATACAGCAGATCCTCTTCCTAGTGGGCCCCACACTCCTGCACACATGTGCACACATGCACACACACAATCATGATTTCCAATAGAAATCACATTTTAGAAGTTGTGGAGGAGACCTTAAAACTAATCAAAACCTCTCTCAAATCAAAGACTTCCTTCTGCAAATACAGTCTAGGCTTCCTCGGTACTAAATGGCTGGAAAAACATATTATATTTCCCCTATGGTAAAATATGATACTTAGCATACCCACTATGATATGCTTAATTTGAAACTCAATATAACCTGTCTTTGTATCATTCTTTCCTCCTACTTGGCTTTGGGGTGTGTCTCTCAATACTTTCTCACTTAACTGAACCACCTCAAGTTTATTTTATAATCTGATAGAAAAAACAGCAGATGAAAAGACATGTCAAAGTCCATAATATTTACAGGCTAACCTCTCGCTTCAGACCGATTCAGCAGTCTACGGAAATTTGCACAAGATTTGAATAAGCAGCCAAACTACAGGATACTTGCCCAAATGCAATCTTGCAATCTTTTTTAATTCATCCAGCCTTAACAAAAACCAGACAGTTTCTGCATCTTGGATTATGGAGTAGTGAAGGATGCCAATGTATTTATTAGTAAGATTCTGAATACCCTTTGTATAGTATGAGGATACTAAAATTATACTCAATTTTTCCCCAATGTACTGTGCGTGGCTACATTGAATATTCATTTGTGCATATAAATGTACATTCAGATACAGATCACAAAAATTGGGGAGGAATTACAATTCAAAGCAACTGCTGAGGGAATCAAAGAGTCAAAGGAACTTAAAAGCACCTTGGAAGATCACCTAGAAAATTTCCCCTCTCATTTCAAAGGGAAAACTGTCTGCTCTTTTTGAGAGATTTTTTGTAGAAGACCCACTGGTCTCTTGCCTTGCCTCTGTGACATTGGAGGATGTGCTGCTGTTGTGAGCTAAGAACTTCCCTATGACACCCACCCCCTTGGAAAAAGGAGAAATATACCAGGTCTTGCATAGCTACTGCTGAATATTACTTACTGCAGAATAGTTGCACAGTCAAAAAGCATTTGCCCTGATTGGCTATGGGCCATGACTGGCCAATGAGAGAGCTAGGCTGTGCAAAGAGCTGAGGAACAGCTGCACAGATGTGGGTCAGTGACCATATAACCTTCCGTTGGGCCGACTGGCCAAGAGGACCATTTTTGTCTATTGTAATTAAACGATGATGTGAGGTTGAAAAAAAAGTATACTGTTCAATAAATGGATCCCAAGGTCATATAAATGCCTTAGAAGAGCCGAGGTACATACCAACCATGAAGTCTAATTTAATCAACTGAACATTCTCATGAGAAAACACACAGACATGCACACACGCACCATGTTCTATGAGCAGGAAGTACACAGTTCACAGCTAACCAACAAAAGGGGCAAGAAGAGTGAAAAGTCACCAGAATTGGGACCAGTAAAAGTATGGGTTGGGAGGCTGGGACATGAAAATGCCTGTAGAACTTATGAAAAAATAACTCCTTAGTGGAGTTGTGTGTTTACACCTTTGACGTGGGTGGTCAGTTTGAGTTCCCATTGGACTTGGGCAAATTCCTTTATCACTCAGCTCTTATCTCAATGCCCTGGAAGATAGGAGACCAGCACTCTCTTCCTGCCCTTAGCATCTTCTCTCCTTTCCCTGAGTGTGTGACATTTACAATGATTACACAATCACTAAAAATATGCATGTTCTTATGTGACCCACATCAGACTATCAGTGCAAATCAGGACTGCAAGCATGAAACACCACCTAATTTTTAAAAATTCACAGGCAGGGATATATTATAACCCCTATCTCCGTGCACTGTGCTTGGGTAATGTTGATTTATTAGTACAGTAGAATCCCACTAATTAGCACTAATGACAGGGGGACCCATTGTGGATTATAGAATTTTGCAAATTAGCAAGAACATGAATAAACAAGAAAAATCAGGAGTCCTGCACTGCAAAATGTCCTTTTCCACTTATTTTGACAGGAAGGTATTTTATGTTGATTATTTATGATAATTTCTCATCATACATTGCTAGTGTTAGAGTTTCTTAAAAAAAGGGTGTTTGCAAGGTTTAATGGGATGATGCTTATACAGCCGTTGGGTCAAATGTAGCGCAAAACATTAGGGTGGTGGATCCTACATGAAGTTGAGGGATAAAGAAAGGAAACTTTCAAGCTCAAGATGAGAAGGATGGGAGGCAGCTGGCTATTTTAGGAGGATCATTAGAAATGAGAGTGTGTGCTTGAGAATTAACAATACTTAAATATTAAAAGACTGTAAAAATAGCTCTCAGCTTGTGTTTGTCATTGAAGTACACAGGTCATTAAATGTGTCAGCTACTGTGAATGATCGAGTTTCTCAGGTGGCATCTTCTAGAAATCATAAATGTACTTAATATATAATAGAAGATCTCAAATAAGTGGTGTAGGAACTTTATTTGAAATTTTTTTCAATGAGGATTTTTTTTCTATTTCTGGACTTGGATAGTTGATATTTCATTATGGAAAATATCTAGAGGATTGGGGACAGTGTCCAGAGTTGGGAGAAGTCTTGGGAATGATTGGTCACATAATCCTAAGGAATCGTGTTTTTGTGCCCATGTTTTAGGTACTGATATGATGCTTGTGGCTAAATTGCAAAGCTGAAGAAGAGCTATTCTGCCAATTACAGGGATAAATTTATGCAATTTGGGAGTAAAATTTTAGGCTGCATCAGCCCTGAGATAGGTTTTAAAAGTAGATGGGGAGGCGTCTGGGTGGCTCAGTTGGTTGAGCGTCCCACTCTTGATTTTGGCTCAGGTCATGATTTCACACACAGTTCATGAATTGAGACCCGTGTTGGGCTCTGTGCTGATGGTGAGAAGTCCTCTTGGGATTCTCTCCCTCCTTCTCTTTCTACCCCTCCCTCCCCTGCTCATGTGTGTTCTTTCTTGCTTTCTCTATACATATATACATACATACATACATAAAACATTAAATAAAGAAGTAGATGGTGCTAGGTTACAAAATTTGCACCTCTCTAAGTAGCCAAAAGATGGTAAGAATTCTACTCAAGTTGACATCTTGCTACACAAAGTTGTTCAAATGTAGGTTGACCATGGTCAACTCTTGGTTCATTCCCCAAGCTTGTTCATTGCCATCTTTTAAGTTACAGTAACTTAACTGCCAGCTGATGAAAAAAACACTATGTCTTCTTTTTTTTTTACATTTATTTATTTATTTTGAAAGAGAAAGAGAGAGCATGAGCTGGGGAGGGACAGAGAAAGAGAGAGAGAGAGAGAGAGAGAGAGAGAGAATCCCAAGCAGGCTCCACACTATAAGTATAGAGCCGATGCGGAGCTCAAACCCATGACCTGAGCCGAAATGAAGAACTGGTCACTCAACTAACTGAATCCCCCCAGCACCCACACCTGCACGACTCCTCTCCCCGGCAAGCACTGTTTCTTAAAACATGTAAAACTAAGCTGGCCCAAGCACATATCAGGGACTCTGTGAGCTTTGAGAGTACAATACAGACCCTGTGCCCCAGCTTCCTGTTAGTCCAAAATCTAGCATTTTCAAATGTATCAGCTAACATTTTGATTTTCCAGAGAAGAAAACAGCAAAATAATGTCTCATGTCCCATAAATAATCACAGTTGGACATTACCAAAGTTTTGGGAATCAAGGCTGAGAGCCAGGACCCAGGGGACGACAGGAGGATCTGATAAATATTCTTTATACTGTTTGTTGTTCTTTGAACCCTGAGAATACATAAAGCTTCCCACAAAACCGGGTGGGTAAGTTAGCATATGCAAATGACTAAGGAAAGTTTATTTTTAAATTGCCCATTTGTGCTTGAAAGTAGAGGTTAGATATCTGTAAGTTTGATCCAAGTCCCAGTGAAAATACTAAATCCTTTTTTTGGTTTTGGGTTCTCATATTTTAGAACGGTTGTCCTTACACAGAATTCCAAAAAAACAGGCTATGAAGACCCTTAAGATATTCTGCATTCCAAAATTTCCTGTTGCTTGGCATGTGAACATCTCTGATTCAAGAAAAAAAGGGATTGGCTTCTCTCCGTGGTCTACTTTGACTCTTAAATGTAAATTTCTTTTGATGATGTGTATTACCCTATTCTAACTCATTTTTAATGAGGGTGTTAGTTTGCCAAAATTGTTGCTTCTTTGATCTGTAAAAAAAAAATAACTTAAACGTGTCAAGATACTAAACTGAATTAATATGACACAGAAGGTTACTTTCATAAATAAAACCTGGAAATTATACTTGGACTTTGATTTTCTTTCTAAACACATGAACAACACACACACACACACACACACACATACACACAAACACACACACCAACCATCATACAAATAAACTAAAGAATGTTCCAAAAAATAGCATGAAAAAATCTTATATGTGTTTAAAACGTGTTGTCATAAATCACACTGCTTGGTTAGCAAAAGGATATGACTTAAGCATTATTGGATCCTAAATACTAATTGGTCATGAGAAGAAAATGTAAATATTAGATGTCTTCAATTATTTTTCCAGCTGCTTTGCCCATAAAGTTTTAAACTATTTTTTTGACTATGTGTAGTGATTTACAGGGAAATGTGACTCTGAGTCCCCAGTCCATTTATACTGAACTCAACAAAGCATCGCCAGTGAATTCGACTGGATGCTCCATACCTGTTTAACATGGTTTTCCCTCTAGAAATTAAAAAATTAGTAAGAATAAATGGAATTGAAACCCGAAGGGTGTTAGTCAGATCCAGTGCTATATGAATGTCAGATAGCATCAGAAAGAAGCAGAATTAATTTTTCATCCTTAATGTATGTGTTTCTGATGCCAAGTGCATTTTCCTAGCAGGCTGTTGACTCTCGGCGAATTACTCTATAAGCAAGCAATTGCCAAAGAGAAACATTGCCTTGGAATCCGTTGACATCTTCAAATAAAGCATTAAATTTTACTCATGAGTACTAATGCCATATGCCCAGTAAAAAAATGCCACGTTTCCATCCCTCAGGCGTTTTTGAAGGAGATTACCTCAGGGCTGAAGCTTCCATTTTACCGGCATGACATATTCTGCTACCTGTGACTTCAACTGGAACCATAGTTTTTCACACCCCAAAAGGAGTCAAGGTTGCCAAAATGTATCATATCATCTGAAGTGGAAAACATAAAACAACAGGAGAATTCATGTATGGGGTATACACACACACACACACACACACCACAGCCAGCATCAGGTGTGGGATGTGCTTACATGTGTCATGGCAGGCACCTGATGAAGGGCATGCTGGGAAGAAGGACATGTGGCATGCTGGGAAGTCCACCTCTCCTTGGGCGTAGCTCACTATCCAGGGACTTCTTCCTTAGCATTTCACGATGGACTCCCAAGTTTGAGGAACTGTATTTCTGAGCCATGTTTAAGCTTTCAAAATACGTGGGTTCCTTCTTTTCAGGTGTACCTCTCAGAGTTAACACCATGAAGGAATCATTATTATGCAGAATTCTTGGCATTCTGAAATCCACTGCTGGGAAACTAAACATTCACTTCATGGGAGCTGAAACCATTCTATAAAAATGCTTACTTCCAACTTCAAGTTTTGGTGGACAAAGGAAGGTATCATAGGATATCAAGTTTGTGTTTTTGTGGGCAAAGAGAGGATGGAAGCCAAATTGAGTTGATTTTTTTTGTCATGCACTGTCATGGATAAGCAAAGACAATGGTCTGGATGTGAAGACACTGGACTGTTTGCAGGAACAGAGGTTGTGGGTTGATCATTCACCTCATCGTTTCCCTTCACTTGTAGACAAAACCACAGTTGCGTTTCCTTGGGCAACTTCCCTGTTTTAATTATTCTCCAGGTCGCTGTTGGGCGCTTCAGCAGGTTGGCTTCCCATGCCAATAAAAGAGAATGATGGCCTTCCTTGTGAGCTATGGAATTTACAATTATTGTAGCTTACGGTTTTCCATCAACTATTTTCAGAAGAAAAGGAAGTAAGTAGAAGGAAGACCTTTTAAATCCCTCGGCTTCTCTCCTGGCTGCTTTGAGGAAAAGACCCAGAAAGGAATAAATACTTTATTTTACAGACACTTTATTTTAGTGCTCTCCTTCCCTCCAAGAGTTGAGATAGATCTTCCACAATGGTAGGAATAACTGAATATAGTGTCAGATATGAATCCTTGATATTTAAACTTGTATTTTTTTAAAATGTTTTATTTATTTCTAGGAGAGAGAGAGAGCGCGTAAGCAAGGGAGGGTCAGAGAGAGAGGGAGTCACAGACTGAAACAGGCTCCAGGCTCCGAGCTGGCAGTCAGCACAGAGCCCGACGCGGGGCTCGAACCCACGAACGGCGAGATCATGACCTAAGCGAAAGTCGGACGCTTAACCGACTAAGCCACCCAGGCGCCCCTTAAACTTGTATTTTTGAAAGCCAAGTGTATTCAGATGGTCATTTGCTCTTTATCTACAAATAAGCCAAAACACACAAGAAGGAAATCCATTGTCCTTTACAGGATTGCCACTTGCTTGTGAAGATGACACATATGCAGAAACATTATTTGTAATTTATGCACACGAATAGATGGCTTTGTTTAAAGAATAGGTTTTCAAGTTTCTGTAAATTGGAGCATAGTCAAAATGCACTCAAGGGTTTTTAAGGTGATTTAAGGTGATTCTATACTTCGGACTTCTTTTAAAATCACAGTCTCCCTGTTGAGTGACTATTCACCAGTTTGTCTTTTTCTATATCTGAATTTTCACACATTATGATCTGGAAGCAGAGTGTACCTGTCTTGAACCCTCCCAACTTCTCCAGTGCTCAAGCCCCAGGAGAGTCTCTCTAAGAAAGCCAGGAAAGTTGCTAAGAAAGAAAGCCAGGAGGGTTGCTAAGAAACATCTGGTCTACTCCTCCACCTTCAGAGGAGTCTGGGTTAATATTTTTTAACTTTCTTCCAGAACTTCGGGGATTCCTTACATAGACTCTGAAAGATCTTCATCCACTTCCAACTATTTGCAAAGTATTTGAGCCATTTTATTTTTATTTTATTTACTAAAAATTTTTTAATGTGTATTTATTTTTGAGGGAGAGAGAGAGAGACAGAGACAGAGACAGAGAGAAAGGGAGACACAGAATCGGAAGCAGGCTCCAGGCTGTGAGCTGTCAGCACAGAGCAGGATGACATGGTGCTTGAACCCATGAGCCGTGGTATCATGACCTGAGCTGAAGTTAGACAGACTCCCCTTTAAAGTGTTTTGTTTATGCTCTGGATTAATTGTGATTTTTCTGACTAAATAAAATTTCTTTAATTCTTTAAGGACTAAGAATTTATTTCAACTATACTCCAAAGAGATGCTACCAGAGTTGGTGGTCAGTAAGTTGTTAAATCATTATATTATCATTGCATATCAATCCCCCCACCACAGCTTTTCGTTTGAGAGAAGATGGTTTGGTGACGCCTTATTATCTTACATTTTCTACTTCATTCTCTTTAAAAATATTTTTCTGCTTCCAAAAATGTGGCTCTTTCATTTAGAATCTGCCAGACTTGGAGGCAAAATTTATCCCAACAGAAGAAATAACGTCACAGGCTCACTCCAATCACTCAGGCTTCTCCCTGCTCCCCCGTTAAGTTTTATGGAACAAGTTTCCACGCTTTTAACACACCAAAATGGTTGATCACATCCAAGATGAATTGGACCCAGAGCTGCAAGGCAAAAATCTGAAGGCTGGAGACAGGGTTTCAACCATAGACAACAGAAAAATGCTCTGTTCACAGAAAGTTCCTCTCAATAGAATTTTTTTTCCCTTGAAATATTTCCCTCCAGTGAAAATCTATCTAGATTTTCTTTCCCTTATGGCATCAGGACTGGGCCTCTGTGCAGATACGTTCTCTATGTGCTACTGGGAAAGCGGGTCAAACACAAGTTTCCTGGAGTTTCCAGACTTTCTCGTGTGTGACTCTCACACGACACAGCACATGCTCTCAGATTCCGGTGCCCAACCATCTCACGTCCCAGTCCCAGCCATGCTCTCCCCAGGTGTCTAGAAGTAGCAGGTCCCTGGACCTCCAAAGCACACAGAGTTCCATGAATCCAAGAGACTCTGCAGCTCTGGGGACCCTTTGCTTTCTGAGGTCCTCACTTTGCAGTGGCCATGAGTGACAGGAGGCTAATAGAGGGACTCAAGATGCCATGGCTTCTCCAAAGCCCAGTTCAGACAACATAAGTAAATATATATATATATTTAACTTAAATACAAACTTGATCTATACCTCTTGAGTCAACAGATGTCACGACAGGTCTGGGCACCTAAAGGTGGTCAAGATTCATACTTTATTGCCTCTTCTTTCAGCTTTTACAACTCCTTCTGGATTATGGGCAGGATACATGGAGAGAGACTAGGTTACTGGTAGCCAAGCCCTAAGTATGGCATCTGTCCAAGAATGCACACTATGGTTACCCTTATTTCAAGGGGGGTAAAGAGAAGTGCAGAGCAGAAAATGAGCTCGCTAAGGATCACTAGCCTTACAGGACCCAGCTGGGATTGTATTCCCCCTCGCCACTGAGGATTGACACATGCAGATTCCTCCATTGTGTCCCCCACATCAAATGTTGAACTAGGAACCGTGGCTATGACACATGGCCTCTCGGTGCCTGCTCTCTGCAGGGCACTGTTGGAGGACGCAGGGGACACCACATGAGGGACAGTTCTTAACTTCAAGGAACTTCAGTCAGATGAGGGAAAAGGATCCAAATCACAGGAACACAGGGCAGGATTTGGAAAGTGCTCAGAGTGAATGTCCAGGAGCAATGAGACTCAATGCGGGGGTGTGTCTCTGCTATGAAGTCTGATAAAGTGGCCCTTGGCAAAAACCGTGGATGACGGGTGGGATTTTGAGAGGTGGGCCTGTGTGATGGGCATTCCAGGCAGAGGGAAAAGCATGGGGGAAGGAGAGAAAGATGACTATTTTTGAACAAAACAGCCTGGTTTGGCAGCAAGATGGGTTCCAAACAGACAAGAAGGCCATGTGGCTGGGAAAGTGGACTGAAGTCTGGTCCAAGGAGCCTTTGGTGCCCGGCTGAGACTGAAGATGTGAAATAAGAGGAGAGAGGGCAGGAGGAGGTTTTGAGGTTGAATTTGTGGGAGTTGGCATGGTTTGGGTGCAGAGAGTGGGAAGCGTGGCCACTCGGGGACAGCAGTGTTAGTGCAGGAGTCAGATTCTGGGCCATCAGCATGGCTGTGCACCTTGCGGCTGTCAACAGGGGCTTAGCCAGTGCCCAGGGCAGCAGCAGGTGTGATGTGGGTGGAGCTCTCTAAAGACGGGCTGGAGCCGAGAGAGAACCGTGTGGGAATCCTGGATTCAGAGATAGTAGTTGGAAGTGTGAGAGTGAGTCTGTATTGAAAGATTCCAGAATAAGCCACTGTGGCATAAAAATTATTTTGAGCTGAAGATATTTGAGAATAGACTTTTCTTCCTTTCTTCTTTCTTCCCTCCCTTCCTCCCTTCCCCTTCCTTCCTTCTTTCTTTCCTTCCTCCCTCCCTTCTTTCCTTCCTTCCTTCCCTTTCTTCTCCTTCTCTTGCCTTTTCCTCTGCCTCTTCCTCTCCTTCTCCATACTCTCCTTCCCCTCCTTTCCTCCTCCTCCTCCCCCTCCTCCTCCTCCTCCTCCTCCTCCNTTTTGGGGGGGAGGAAGTCCCACATCTGCCTATAAACAGAACCTCCCAAAAGAAGTCAGTTGTCATAAATCCCCTCTCTGGAAGTTCCAAAACCAAAAAAGATGGACTTCTCACCAAGAGAAGTCAGCATCCCACCTAAACATTGTCACAAAATGATTATATCTGCCATCTCTTCTCGTAAGGGCCCATTTATCTTTCTTGAATGTCATCTGTTTTCCCATGATGCCCTTTTTCACTTCATCCCCCATTAAGAAGTCATGTTATCCCATCCTTATCCTTCTATCCCTGCCCTCCTTCTATTAAGATGGTATTTACTCCCTCCATTTTTCTATAAACTCCCACATATATATGCACATACAAAAAAATCTGTCTTTTCTATTCCTAATCTGTTTTTCTGTCAGTTTAACTAGCCGGGTCCCAATCACTAAACCTAAGAGGGTGGATGGGAAGGTTCCTTGCTGCCTGTATCATCACCTGAGGAGAGAAGAGAGGGCTGAGGCCAGAACCTTTGAGAGCATGCACAGGTAGCTGTCCAGGGGAGAAGAAAGGCCAACACTTGACAGAGATTGAGATGGAGTGGTCAGAGAAGGAGGGGACTCAGGAGGGTGTGGGAAATGGAGCGTTTCAAGGTGGAAGGGTAGGGATTAGAAACACATGTTGCAGAGTTTAGAGGGACTCACATTTTATGGTGTATTTACTATTTGCTACACTGTACTAAGCTTGTAAAACACCACGTCAGTGTCACTTAATACTAACTGCAGGCTGGTGCCTGAGAGAAGGCCATATCCTCGCTTTACAGGCTTAGGGAAGCTGGGTGACTTTGCCAAGGCCATTCATCTGTGAGAGAAGGAGCTGAAGTCAGGTCTGGGGGTACCTGCCCTTTATGCCCCTGCCTTTTTGCTTTTGATGTGGTGTGACTTCTGGTTCACCAAATTCGGAAACTTGTGCATTTAGAGCTTGTCCTAAATCAGAAATCAATAAACTCTAGCCTGTGGTACAAATCTGGCCTATTACTGGTTTCTGAAAACAAAGTTTTATTGACACATGGCACGACCCCCCATTTATGTGCTGTCTGTGCCTGCATTTGCCCTATATCACAAAGCTGGCTTGTTGTGAAAAAGACATGTAAAGCCTACCATGTTATTATTGGCTCTGGAAAAAAGTTTGCTGACCCCTGCCTTAAACCAAAACATAAAGAAATATTACGGATTGGGAATTCTAATTTTGTCTACTGTAAAATTCTCATTTTATAATGAAAATATGCCTATGGAGAAAATCAGATCTAATACCAACATGGCTTCCATCTACCAGGGAATAACACCAGCTACTGTAAACTGTAGTTAATGGGTTGTTATTTTTTTTTTTTCAGAAGTTTGGAAGAAATGAAAGACGATGAATAACAATCTGGTGACCCTAATGGAGCAGCACACACCAGCTCAGAAAAAAGTCAAATCTGGTAAATTCTTTGCATCTCTCAAGAACACAGGAAGGGTGGGTGGAAGGTGGGTGGGGTGATAGAAAAAGATGAAGGGCCTCACGTTCAAAAGGCCTCAAACAGTCCGCGAGGATTGTGAATTCAGCACATACTGGGGCACAGGAAATTTGTCCGCCGTCCATTAGCCAGGACCCCAGGGCCATGGGGAAGGACAGATGTCTCTCTATTCGTCTGCTGTTTCTGGCAGGACTGCAGTCCCCTCAGAGGCGAGGGGCATCCCCTGGGCTGGCAGCCTCCCTGGTGTTGGTAGCGCAGCAGGCTTTCTGAGGTGGCAGCCCTGCTGGGGCACATCTGTCCCTCTCAATATTCACACTGCTAATGTCTTACTCTGGTGACAAATGCAAATTGGGTTGCTCAGTCCAAACATGTCAGCCTCATTAACAGGTGCATAGCGATTGGCACAAGACACCGGCCTCTCCATTTCTTCTATTTTTACCTTCACCCATGTAGGGGTCTTTCATCCTTCAAGATTGCTCACTGCGGGCTCTGGTTATGTAGCAGACAGAAAACTCCCATTCTCCCCCCCTTTAAAAAAAAAAGTCTATGGTTCCTAGGGGTTGTCTCCAATGGCTACTCTCTGACCTCCTATGGTCAAAAATTAAGCAAAACCAGTAGAGAATATTCTTTCAATCTTGAAGAAAGCTTCTGGAACTCACTGTGCCTCTGGGGCAGAATAGTATATAAAATTACAACTCTGGGGATGAGAAATAAGACAAGATGGATCCTCAAATCTGTTTAAATATATACTTTTTGATTAAAAAATGTCTTTGGTGAAAAATTTGATCAACAGGCTGACTGATGATTAATGCTTGGCCTTTCCTTCCATTTCATTGGCCTTAAACTCTTAAGTAATTCTGTCTCTTAGATCAGAAATTTCAACACATTGAATGATTTTGAGTTTCTTAAGCTTTTGATAGTGACATCATGGTAACACGAACCTGGAAATTCAGTTAAGGACAGTACTCTTGTTATTAGCAAATATCCTGTGCTCTTAGCATTTGGAAAGGTTTGAATCATCTTTGTTGTCATTGAGATCCTTTGAAGGTCTTTTTTGATGCCAATAATGTGTTTGTTTTATAAATATAGATTAGCCATGAAGATAACAACAAGAATTAAACAACATATTATTTCACAATGATAATCGTTTCCATTTTGCATTTATTTGCCTTATAGATGTTTTGGGATGCCAAACAAGTCATTTTTACCGCTAACAGCTCACGTGACAATTTTAAAGCCTGTTAAGGGATAGTATCAATTCTCTGTTCTTTTTTCTGGAAATTTTATTTGAGACATAAGAGATGAACTTTTTGAATTCAGGATCAGTATTTTAAGTTTCCGAAAGGAAACTTAATTTTTAGGAATGACAATCTCACATTTCCCCCCAAAACTTGGGTTTTTAGAAAATAAACACAAATGAAATTTCCAGGACCTCTACAGTGATACACTCTGTTTCGGTTTATACCAAATAATCAAGAAGAAAAAAGTGAATTTAGCCCTTGAATATGTAATTTTCCTATAGTTTGTTTTATACTTTGTGTTCATGATATCAAATACTCAGATAAAAATCCAGCAATTTGATCAATTGCTTGGGACTGCATTTGACATCAGTGACCAGCGTCTGGATTTTCATACTGCCTTTTGTTTTCCTGTCCATACTTGGTGTTGTGTAATTCCGTGGATATATGCTAAGGGTTTTTTTTTGGAAAGATTTTTAAAAAGCTCTCCTCATCTTTTCATTGGAGCACAAATCTAGCATGGTTATTGTTTAAGTATTTTCTTCCTCAACGACCATCTCTCCCCCTGAAATCAGGTCACTCACTGTGCTGCCTTTACTTTGCGGGAACCAAATTGCCTGTGGGAAGCTTCAGAGAGGCCCTACACCGAGTGCCTATCTTGGGAAGACAAAGCTAACCGGAGAGATGAGAGCGTGGAGTGCAAGGGACTGTCAACAGTTCAGAGCCCAAGCCCCTGTCAGTGGTTCAAGGAGTCAGCTGGGCTATCTCAGTCTCTCCTCAGCCTCTGGGGCTCCTCTTACTGTCAGCCCTGCGCTCACCCTCACCTTAGAACAAAAGTGGCCAGCACTTTATCTTCCCTTTACTCTTCTTAAAAATGTTTTCAAAATTTATTCATTTTTGAGAGACAGAGAAGGGGTGGAAGAGGGGCAGAGAGCGAGAGGGAGACACAAAATATGCATCAGGCTCCAGGCTCTGAGTTGTCAGCACAGAACCCCATGCAGGGCTTGAACGCATGAGCCCTGAGATCATGACCTGAGTCGAAGTCGAATGCCCAACTAACCAACTGAGCTACCCAGGCGCTCCGCTCCCTTTTCTCTTCTTAAAGCATTTCGTTTCTTAGGGTGACAGCTCCCTTCCAGCCTGATGAGGACACCTGCAGACCGCCTCAGCCCCTCTCCCTCTGTGCCTTGGGCTACGGCTCCACCAGGCTGTTGCCAAGCATCCCAGCCCCTGTGCACCTTTGTTGGTTTTTCTCCTAGACTCTTAAGTTTAGGAAGAAGGCCTTCAGCTCTTTGAAGTGCTAAGTGCCCTCATCTGCATCCCCTGCTCCGGCAGCCACATCCAACACTAGTCAAAACACAAACATCAAGTGCCACTCAGCTGAGAACGTTCCAAGTGTGACAGACAGGTTCCAGGCGCCCGATGTGGAAGACGGCTGCTTCCTGCAGTCACCCCTTCCAGCTGGAGGTCAGCCCGCACAGACGGGACTCCTGGCAGGTGGGGGAGTGCCCGGCGGCAGGGTTGGCACTGGGTGAGGAGGTGGCCCAGGGGACCCTCAGAGATGGTACCTGCCCTCTGCTGACTGCTCTCCTCAGTGGACAAAATCCCTCACATCTGCTGAAGAGAAGAGGAGAAGGGGGAGGGAAATGGGCAGGTGCGTTCTGAGAATGACTTCCTTTCTGGTTGTTTACACAGTCATCTTGCATAAACAGTCTAAAAGATCCTTGTGGAAACCACTATGTTCACCTCTGAATACCGCGGGTCCAGTCATCTGGCTGAACGCATTATTACCACCTCCGAGAATTTCTTCAACGGCTCCAGAAAGCTCAGGCCAATAGTCCACACCAAAGAGAAGATTCTTTTTTTAACAAATAGTTTATTGTCAAGCTGTTTCCATATAACACCCAGTCAAAGAGTAGATTCTGAACCAGTTTCATAACTTGAGATCAGGACCCACCTTTTTTATTTTTAACCTTTATTTTTATCTTACCCAATTTCTTGGAGGCCTGTTATAGAAAGAGTAGGGCCAATGCATAGGCACCTTGAAAGGAGTGAAATACTTGGTGCATTTGCATAAGAAATTAAGTCTTTGGAAAGATTACAGGTATTCAATTATTCCAGGTGCTCCAGTCAGAATAAAGCAAATGTTTCAAGATCTGAAAGCTGCAAATGAATTTTTGGTACACGTATTGGGGAAATATTTGTTATTTTGAGTTAGTCTGCTGAACTGTGGAATCCGTACAGAGGTGGCAAGATTCAGTGACTTCAGGGAGGATCTGAGGCTTCTGATTCCAGCCTGGAACCCCCTCCATCACCACTGCAGGCTCCAACAGGTGGACCAATGAGCACTGAAAATTTTGTGTATGTTCCTTATTCTCTTCGTCCAAACTGTAAGCTACCTGTGTAAAATAGATATGATATCTTTTACCCATAAGGTTGATGCAAGGATTAAGAGAGATAATATATAGAGTAAAACATTGGATGCCGAGTACCTTTTTCTATGAGCGTTCTGCAATATGAGCAAACATTCCTAATAAATTTTAACTTGACACAGGAGTGATGTATTGCAATCGAGTAGTACGCGATGCCGAATGTCACATAATCACAACTGAGACAATGGTTCTTGAAATTCGCTTTGATACACAAGTGCTTTGGATTACAAGCATGTTTCTGGAATGAATTAAGCTTGGAAACCAAGGTTTTACTGTATTTAAAACCCCTTAAGTAATTGGAGTATTGTAGATAGTAAACTTTCTTTCCCTCCTTCTTGTTCTTTCCTTCCTTCCTTCCATCCTTTTTTCCCCTCCCCTTCCTTGCCTTCTGCTCCCTTCCCTTCTATTTTCTTATTTGATTTTGTAGCTCTAGAGAGAGTAGCACAGTGCCTTCTATGCAACAAGTATTCAATAAATTTAGGGCTCAAGAACCAGGGCAGAGAGTGCTGATGGTGAGCTAATGGGACAGACTGCTGTAGAGGCACACATCACACTGACATTGACCTGGTTCCCTTAGGGATAGCAGTGCTCAGCCTGAGCCATCAGTGGTCTTTCTGCCAATGGTAATCATTGCATTCGCAACAAGGCTGGCCGGGTCTTCGGAAGAGTCTGCCGACTCTGAGCAAAGCTAATTAAAGCATTTATGAACTTAAGATTCAGCCCTGGCCTTGTTAGCACCATGCTCCACGCTGTTGACTTGTTTCCCATTTACGATGCTAGGGCTTGGGGTTAGACACTGGACAAAAAACAAGCAGAAGACTGTCTGTGATGTGCCACTGCAGGGGGCTGAGGGTCCTCTCACACTCTGCCTTGCAGGTGTGGGGATGCCGGGCCGCCCCACTTCTGGGAGAGCCCAGCAGAGTGGGGTGAGGGCGTCTCTGTGGCACAGCTACAACCATTTACTCTGCACATGTGGCCAAATCCATCCCCAGATGGTCCATGATGAGTGGCCTACAGCATCTGGTGCTTCCTTGTTGGACTCCCAGCCTCTCTGCTTTGTTCCTTACAAGGAGATGGCGTTGTGAGTGGCAAGGGACCATGGTTGGTTGATGCTCCGTGTACTGGAGGAGAAATCAGTCACACTGCTTTGTTGCCCATTTTCTTTCCTTTCTGAAAAAATTCCAGTGACCGTTATATTTTTGAATAAAGAGATGATGAACATGTCAGGGAACTATTCAAGAGGAATAATAGCAAATGAAAAGATATGTATTTATGTAGTGCTTATTATCTGTCTACACTTTACAAACTTAAATCATTCAATTCTCACACTTTTTTTGAGGCAGCTACTATGCTTTTATCATTCTCTCTGATTCTCTGAGGAACCCATGCACAGGGAGGTTACGTATTGCCCGTTGGTCACATGCCAATGTTAATGATGGAGTCCAGATTTGAACCTGTGCAGTTTGGCTCCAGAGCCTTAACCACGACACTGCACTGCCTTCACCAACTGCATCAGAGAAATCGGAGTATGGTTTCTCATTAGGCATTGTAAGCCGTACATAATGTGTGTATTCTGCAAGATACACCTCCCCTTATTTCAAAGACCTTGCATACATGTCACTGCAGCATCCTGCTTCTCTACCCACCTTTTCCCTGGCTTTGCTTCCTGTTCTTGCCTCAGTACCTTTCTCACCATAGCACACCAGTAGCCTTTATAAAACAGTTGCAACACTCCCCAAGCTGAAATGTATTTCTACAGTTCTTGGCAGGTGCCTTTGGCAAGCTCTGATCTGCTTATTTGAGGGAAGTTTGAAATATTATTCCTGAACTTGTTGACTAGAAAAACAACATTTGAACATATATGTTGGCAATGATGCTTTTCATGTGTTTGTGTTTAAATATATATATTTTCTCCTGGAATCTCCACAGGGATTTCCCCTTCAGAAGGTGTGGACCCCGAAACCCCATTAAGGGTAGTGTCCCTCCTATGGATTTCATCCTTTCTGCATGTACTTGTGGTTTCATATGCATCAGATAGTGTGCTGGGTTTTTACTGATGACATGGTCCCTCTGTCCCTGAGAAGGTCACCATTGAGAGCTGGTGATATGCTTGTTTCCCAAATAGGAGCACCTATGATGAGTCAAACATTGTTTGGGGTCTAATCTTTAACTATTGGTGGAAAAGAGTTAATCATTTAGAATTTTAGATTTGGAGGAATTCCTTTTTTATGGTTAAATTTTAAAAATTGAGATATAATTGACATATAACATCATACAAGTTTAAGGTGTACAATAAGTTGGCTTGATACATTTACATATTGCAATGTGGTTACTACAGTAGTGTCAACTAATGCCTTTATGGCTTCATGTAATTATCATCTCTTTTTCCTATTGAGAATAGTTAAAATTTAGTCTATTTGCAGTTTTGAAATTTATAATATAGATTGTTGACTACAATCACCAGGTTTTGCATTAGAGCTCTAGAATGTATTTATCTACGAGTTATAAATTTGTACCCTTGAACAATATCTCTCCAGTCCTTGGTACCCATCATTGTGCTCTCTGTTTTTGCAAGTTCAGGTTTATTAGATTCCACATATAAGATATTTGTCTTTCTTTGACTTATCTCACTTAGCATAATGCCCTCAAAGTCCATCCATGTTGTTGTAAATGGCAGGATTTCTTCCTTTCTCAATCCTGTGTAATATTCAATGACATATATATTCCACATCTGTTTTATCCATTCATCCATTGATGGACGGTCAACATCAAGACATGTTTTAATCTGGCCTCAGAATGACAGCACCAAATCATCTTTCATAACACCTTTGTTGTTCACCCTTCTCTGCCCATTTCTTCTCTTTCTCCTCCTCCTTCCTCTTCCTGCTCCTCCTCCTTCCCCTTACTATCACCTCCTTGGTCCAGACTTACCCTTATATTTTTTCCTATCTTTTCTTTTCAGCTTCTTCTCTTTTCCACACAGTTAAAAAGGAAACCATGAGCAGATGAGAAACAACTTATTTCACTGCTTTTTCATAGCTAAAAGGTAAGTGAATAGGTTCATATTTATCTGCATTTACAAAAATGATGAAGATAGGGCAAGTCTGGGAGGATATTTTGGTAGTGGGAAAGAGATAGGTAAATAGAATCTGTAGAAATAGACATTTCTCAAATTTTAATAAGGGAATATATTTTCTATTCTTAAGTTCAAAGCTAACTAAGGAATAGATGTAGTAATATTTGCCAGATTTTACATTTATTAAAAGCCAGGATAGACAGGGATAATAGCATAACTCAATATTTATGATGCAGTGGCTTCTACATAAATATTAAAATGAGGCAGTTATCATCAGAACTATTTGTTGTTTATATTTGCTTTCAAATTTTAATGAACACAAATGCTACTTATGTGGTAAAGTTCAGTACCTGAAAAAAATAACTCATTTGTCCATTAATGAATCCAGTCATAGAACTGTCACAGGAGAAAGTCATCTTGAAACTAAACAATAATTTGGGAAGACATCAAAAGACTTCTACTTCTGGGAAGACAGAGTAGAAAAACTTTTCCCTGTTCCTCTTGCTACATGGAGAGACGGAAGTCAGGCTGGGGACTATGGCAAATGAGAAATGACACGTTACTCGGTTTCCTGAGCTTTCTTTTTGCTTTCTGTATCCCCGATTGGACACTGGACAAGCCAGCAACCTGGAGATGTCAATGGATGCCGTTCATAAAAGCCCTGAGGAAAGCCAAAGGATGATGAAAGGGGCCACCTGGGTCACTTGGCCCAACAGAAATCTTTTATACAATAAATGTTCTACGCTTGACAAACACCACAGATTATCTGTGATTCCATCCCTCCTGTGACCCCATCCCTCCTTTCACCGTTGTGAGGCTGTAACAAGGTGCCTCAATGCTAAGTTGGCTCTAGTTGCATCAGACAAGGCCAAGGGGAGCCAGAAATTTCTTCCCATGGGGTGGTAATGAGCACCTTCCTCTCACACACACTCCCTTGTAATGATCCCTACCCCAGGCACTGTCAGTGGGGACTACTTAGAGCACCTTGACTTTACACTTGGTAGTAAGGAGGTGTCTTCTCTTGCTCTCTGAGTTGTATTAGGATGCCTGGTGGAGCATCAGGATTCAAGCTACCATTCAGCAGAAACAAGGCTATTTCCCCAGACTTCTTTGGTGTCCATGGAGGACATGTGGGGGAGAGGGCCTCTGTAAACAGGGACCTCTGTTGGTGGTATCAGCAGAAGCCTAGTGTGAAGTCTCAACTCCCACCCTTTGCAGCAATAAAAATGAGCCTCTCATCTCTCAGGTGTTAAGGGGAGGCCAAGTGGGGAACCTGGACTTCCACACCCACTTACAGAAACAAGAAGGGGCATCCTTTTCACTAACCAGAGGGGTATCAGAAAAGGTCTTTGAAATCACAAGATTTCCACACATAAAGCCTGGGTGGTTCACTTGGTTCAGCGTTGACTCTTGATTTTGGCTTAGTTCATGATCTCAGGTCACCCAGATCAGGCTCCACCTAGGGCTCCACACTGAGTGTGGAACCTACTTGGGATTCTCTCTCTCTCTCTCTCTGATCCTCCCCTGCTCTTGTGGGCACTGTCTCTAAAATTATAAATAAATGAATAAATAAGTAAATAAATAATAAATAAATAATTAATAAACGAGTCTTATAATATTCAAAATTTCCAGGTTTCTAGCTGAGGTCACTTATTGTAATAAATACCAGAGTGGCTCCTGGGTGGCTCAGTCGGTTGAGCATCCGACTTTGGCTCAGATCACGATCTCACATTTCGTGAGTTTAAGCCCCACATTGGGCTCTGTGTTCTCACTGCACAGAAGTGGGCTCCCCACACTGCACTGAAGCCTGCTTCAGATTCTTTGCCCCCCTCTCTGTGCCCTTCCCCCATTCCCTCTCTTTCTCAAAAGTAAGTAAACATTTAAAAAAATACCAGAAAGATTACACTATGAAAGAAAAAAGAAAATCAACAATTTTTAATGCAGAGATGAAACATGTCAGAGTTATTTGACCAGGCCTTCAAAGTAGCAATTTTAAAAATGCTTCAACAAGGAATTACAAACATGCCTGAAATAAACAAAAAATAGAAAATCTCAGCACAGAGGAAATAAAGGGAAGATATAAAGAAGAAGCAAATGGATATTGTAGAATTGAAAAAAACAATAACTTAAATAAAAAGTTCAGTGGGTGGAGTTACTCAACAGCAGATAAATAGAGAGAAGCCTACTGACCTTAAAAATAAATGGTTAGGCACCTGGATGGCTCAGTTGGTTGGGTGTCCGACTTGGGCTCAGGTCAGGAACTCATGGTTCGTGGGTTTGAGCCTCGCATTCGAACAATTTGCTGACAGCTCAGAGTCTGGAACCTGCTTCAGATTCTGTGTCTTGCTCTCTCTCTGCCCCTCCACCACTCACACTCTGCCTCTCTCTCTCTCTCTCTCTCTCTCAAAAATAAATAAACACTAAAAAATAGATAAATATATATTACTCAAGCTGAAAAAAAACAGAAAGATAATAGACTGAGAAAAAGAAAACCCCCAAACCCAAAGTCTTGGGGACATTTGTAACAATAATAAAATATCTAACATTTATATCATTGAACTTGCAGAAAGATTTTGATAAATTAAATATACAGTACAATCCAAAAAGCATCCCCTGAAAAAATTATACCAAATAATACACCTAAAATCACTCAAGATGAACCAAAATGAAATTCTCCAAAAAAAAGTTCAGGTAATCAATCAGAAGGCAGGAAAAAGAAAATAGAGAAACAAGACACAGAGAATAAACAGAAAATGAGACATAAAATGGCAGACTGAAACTTTACTGTATCTGCAAATCCATTAAATGTATATGATCTAAATTCACAAGTTAAAAGACAGAAGTTGGCATACTTATAAAAGCATAACCCAGTTGTATGTCTTTCATAAAAATACATCAAAAAGAAAGATATGTAGAAGTTGAATTAAAAGGATGCAAAAGATATGCCATGCAAATGGTAGCTGAAGGAAAATATGAGCAGATATACTAATAATCAGATAAACAGATTTTAGAGTAAGAAAGTTTATCAGGGAGAGGAACATTACATAATGATTAGAATTATTAACCATCAATTTACTAAGAAGACATGGCAGTATTAAATGTGTATGTATCAAAAACAGAGTTGCATAATACACATTCATAATTATGGTTGGAGACATCAAAACCTGTTCTCAATAATTTCCAAGTGTGTATATAGAAGAAAATTAGAAACGATGTGGAATAAATGGGAAAAAAAAACCCATCAATCAAAAGGATCCAATTGGCATTTACAGGACACTGCAGACAATAATAGCAGGATAAGTCCACTTTTCAAGTGCCCATGGCACGGACATAAGGGAGACCATACTCTGGCCATAAAGCAAATTTCAAAAATTTCAAAGAATTGAAATCATAAGGAGTATATCTCCACCCACAAAGAAGTCAAGCCAGAAATTAGTAACAGAAAGATAATGCACAAATCTACAAGCAGCTAGGAAGTATACAACATGTGTCAAATACTTTGTAAATCAAAAAGGAACTCTCAAAGAAAATCAAGAACAAATACATTGACTTTAATAAAAATTAAAATACAACACAACTAAATTCACGGGGCACAGCTAAAACAGTGCTAAGAGGGAAATTTATAACATTAGATAATGACATTAAAAAAGAGGAAAAGAAACTTGAATCAGGAGACCACGCTCCCTGGAAACAAAGCAAAACAAAACAAAACAAAACAAGACAAAGCAGAATAAACCCCAAAGAAGCAGAACAGAAATGCTAGAGACGTAACAGAAATAAATGAAATTGAAAACATAACAGAGAAATGATTGAGACAACATTGATTCTATAAAAAGATCAATACAAAAGATACACATACAACAGGTGGCCTTGCTGAACTCACTTATTCATTCTAAAAGTGATGTTGTACATCCCATGAGAATTATGAAATATGTAGACCATTATGTCATCTGCAAATAGGAGCAGTTTTATTTCTTCCTCTCTGATCTGTATGCACTTTATTTCTTTTTCTTGCCTTTTAGTGCTAGCTGGACTCCATACAATGACGGATCCAATATTCTTATGTTGTTAGCAATCTTAGGGGGAGAGCATTCCATCTTTCACCACTAAGTGTTGTTTTAGCTGTAGGTTTTAAAAATATGTTTATCAACATATTTTTGATGTTGGACGTCAAACATCCAAACAAAGGATGAGGACGTCCTTTATTCCTATTTTTTTCCTGAAAGTTTTTATGATACACAGTGTTGGAATTGTTAAATAAATGTTCTGCAAAAATGGATACCATCTTGTGGATTTTCCTCTTTACCCTATTGATATGGCGGATTAAATGAATTGACTTTTGAGTAAAGAACAGCCCTCACATTCCTGGGATAAATTACACTTGGTCATGGTGTATACTTAAGATTCAATATTAAACAAACAAACAAACAAATAATCCAATTATAAAATGGGATAAAGCCATGAAGAGTCATTTTCACCGAAGAGGATGAATGGATGACAAATAAGCGCATGCAAAGATGTTTAGTATTGTTAGCCATAGAGGAGTGTAAATAAATACCCTAATGAGCTATCACTGTACACTTATTATAATAGCTAAAATAAAAAGCGTGAGGATGTCAAATGTTTGTGAGGATGCAGAGAAATTGCATCCCTCACCCAGTGACGGTGTCATGGAAAATGGAAAAGGATACAGCCACTCCAGGAAGAACTGGCAGTGTATTTAAAAGTATAAAATAGGCTTACCATCTGACTCAGCAATTGCAGTCCTAGGGATTTATTCCAGAAAAGTGAGAATGTCTGTCCATACAAAACTGTACATGGTTGTTCATAACAGCTTTATTTGTAATATCCCAGAGCTAAAAACAACCAAAATGTCCTTCAATAACTGAACCGTTAAATAAATACTGTGGTAAATCTGTGTTGCGGAATGCTACTCAACAATGGAAAGGAACAGTCTATTGAGATATACAACAACTTGGGTTGATTTCCAGAGCATTATGCTGAATGAAAAAAAGCAGAGGCCAAAATATCATCTATTGTATGATACCATTATATATTATTCTTGTCTCGGCAACATGATAGAGATGAACAGTAGATTAGAGGTTGTTAGGATTTAGGGATGGTGGGGGTGAAGGGTAGATATATATAACAAAGGGGAAGCAGGAGGGCGGTGATGAGGTAGTTCTCTCTCCTGATTGTGGTTTTACAAATACGGAATGTGTAACGTGTAAGATGACAGAATTGTACATATGTATTGTACCCATGTCAATTTCCTGGTTTGATATTGTGGCATAACTATAGTATAAATATCGTGATAAGATGTATGGGGAAGTTGGATGAAGGGTACGCCACACTTCAGTACCATCTCTGTGGTTTTCTGTGAACCTATAGTTACTGCAACATAAAAATGAAGAAAAAAAGTAAAAAGCAAAACAAAACAGCAACAAAAAAAGTCTTGAATGCCTTTGGAATAAAATTAGAAATCTTACATATGAAGTCACTTTATTTTTTCAGGTGGCATTATCATCACAGATTATAACCTCTTGGTTATAACAGAAGGGCTGAATAAATGAAGGAAGGAAGGAAGGAAGGAGGGAAGGAAGGAAGAAGGAAAGAAAGAAGGAAGAGGAGATGGAAGAATTATCAACTTCAAAATTTGCTGGTTTTTTAAAAAAAATTCAGGTTCTGAACATTCACCTTTCGTTTAATGTCTGCTCAGTTTTGATTTCACAGCAACTCTAGCTACCAACACATTCTATGAAGACCTCCTCAAACAGAGGAAGAGGGTCCTGGCAGCCTCTGGTCAGATGCTCCCAGGGAACTCCAAGAAATGAGATGCAAAGCAACCAGATCAAACACATTTGGAACTACACGTACAGAATAAGGAATCAGAAAACCAGCTATATCTGATCACTGGTCACTCTATCCACGCAGATTCACTAGAGGGATGGAGATGCTGGCTGCTTCTCAAACACCCCCACATGCAAGTCTCTACAAACTGCACCTGTAAGGTAATTCTTCCTCCTGTATTTCCATTTGTTCACAGATGCTCTAAAACCTAGAATTTGTCAATCATTCCTACCATTTACACCAACTCTGGCATATCTGGGAACAGCAGCTGCACCCCAAATCTCCTGGCTTTTGAGAGATAGTAAATGTTTCTCTGAGCAACACCATAGCCTTGTAAATCATGCCACCCTGGCTCTTGCTCCA
This sequence comes from Crocuta crocuta, assembly GCF_008692635.1. Lineage (NCBI taxonomy): Eukaryota > Metazoa > Chordata > Mammalia > Carnivora > Hyaenidae > Crocuta > Crocuta crocuta. The sequence goes on from NW_027551558.1 coordinate 2,678,685, forward strand.
TTGCCTTCTCTCATGGTGCCAGCTACACGGCCTGTCCTTAAGTCCACGTGCACTCAAGCTGACAGGCAGTTGACGCTCTATGCTCGGTACCACCTCCCCACTGTGCAAATGAAAGAGGCAAGCTGCCAAGGGTCAGGTGTTCCTATCTAGCTTACACTTCATGTTTGTTCCAAATGAGACTCGGACTCCATTCCCAATTTGCGATTTACAAAACGCAATAGGTTCTCCTACCCGATGAAATAAAATTAGCGCCTCTGGCTGCCATCATATATAATGGACAAGATGGAAAGGAGAAGCATTTGGAGAGAAAACAATTAGTATTGCTAACCGCTGCTGTAATGAGTATTATTGACAAGGTGGAATGAGTGAGACTTGCAACTTCCACCAGAGTTAACCCTACCCAGGCTACGCAGTGTAAACTTTACAGAATTATTGTTATTATCAAGGACATGTCATACTTAGGAATATATGGCATCTTTAAATTACCAGGTAACTTAGATAAAGGCCTGGAACTCTGCCAAGGTAAAAGTTGTAAAACTGGATTGATTTTTGCTACAGCTTGCTAAAGGCTCCCCAGAGCCAGGATGCAATGCTCAACTATAATAATTGATAGGCTGAAAAAATATTTCTGATAAATGTGCAGAAGTAAGGCAGAGCCCTGCCGGAGATGAAGTGAGCCTTTGTGCTCTGGCAGACTCTGAAACCGAATGAGACTCACATCCAAGGCGCCACTTGGGTCTCTGATCAGAGCCACCAGGCTTTCTGCTTGCTCTGTCCCCTGCTTCCCCAGCGCCAGCTCCTCCTGCCTTCACTGTGGCTTCTTCCAGCTGGAGAGCAAATGGTCTTGGCCTTCAAATGGGGCGTTTGTTAAATGCTGTTGTGGAAAAGTAATTATCCAACAATCAGACCTGTACGTGGGGGGAGAAATCGCCTTCGTTAATACCACCTTGGTAATCCCAGGGGGGCGGAGGGGTTCGCGTTAATCTGACCCCTTTTCAGTCTTGCCTTGGTGAGTTGACCACCCCAAGCTGTGAGTGTGTGTGTCTAAATTGCCCGGGATTCAATTGAACACATTAAAATTTAAAAAGGATTTAACTGAAATTTTTCAATAGCTCCTGAGAAGGGGGATAATTTATTAGCTTGGAGTAAATTAAAATCTCAAGCAGGGGTAAAGACTTCGAAGATTGCTTTAATACATTTTATATGCTTTCAAAAGAAATGTTCTTTTAAATGGTCCAAAAATCAGCTAATTTTGTCCTATTTAGCAAATTACCTCCTAAGGCCACAATGTTGAAAAACTTAACAATTATTTTTTTAAGGGGAAAAATAGAGGAGGGATCACACACACACACACACACACACACACACATACACACTATCATACACCTTCCATAGGAGACAGCCAAACCCTAAATTGCTATGTCTTTTCTATGCCACAGTTAGGATTTTTTTTTTTCTTTCTTAAATCAAAAGTCCATGAAACATTTGTGTTACCTTCTGCCAGGCCACATGGAGGAACTTTTTTCCACATGGTGATTGTAGGCAGAGGAAGGTGTAAGGTTAATGGAGGGCACTGGAAGGCTAAGCCCCCATACACTGTGCTGATAATTTATACCTTTATTTCAGGCCACGTTCACCTGTGAAGCAGCAAGGCCATGGAGGTGAGGTGAACTTGTTCAGCCCAGAGGCTGTCCCTGTCCTGACGGCAGATTTTTTTGCTCTGAATTAGCTCTCTTATAAAAGACTCCTTCCCAGCTCCAGCTGACATTCCGAGGCTACAGAAGGAAGGTTTGTTTTCCCTCACCTCTTTCTTTCCTTCACTTTTCCCTCTGATGATACACAGTAGTTTGTGGTTTGCATTTTGGGGATTTTTCTTTTGTTGTTGTTTGCTTTTTAATTTTTCCAGTTTTATTGAGAAATAATTAGCATGCATCCCCGTGTAAGTGTCAGGCAGGATGGTTTGATTTTCATATATTGTGAAGTGATTACCACAATAGGTTCAGCTAATATCCATCTTCTTATACAAATACAATAAAAAGAAAAGAAAGAAGAAAAGAAGCAAAGAAAAATGTTTTTTTTTAATGATGAGAATGTTCAGGATTTATTCTCTTAACTTTCTTGTATATCACAGAGTAGTTTAGTTACAGATATCACACATTATTACATCCCAGATACTTATAGCTGGAGGTTCATACTTTGTTGCTCACCTTTTTATAATTCCCCTTCCTCCCACCTCTCACCTCTGCTAATCACAAGTCTGATCTTTTTTTACTTTTTTTTTTTAAATGTTTATTTTTGAAGGAGAGAAAGACTGCACCAATGGGGGAGGAGCAGAGAGAGAGGGAGACACAGAATCTGAAGCAGGCTCCAGGCTCCGAGCTGTCGGCACAGAACCCAACGGGGGGCTGGAGCCCACGAATTGTGAGATCATGACCTGAACCGAAGTCGGATGCTGAAACAACTAAGCCACCTAGGAGCCCCATCTTTTACTTTTTTTAGGTTTATTTTAAGAGAGAGAGAGAGAGAGAGAGGATGAGAGAGAGAGTGGGGGAGGGGCAGAGAGAGAGGGAGAGGGAATCCCAAGCAGGCTCCCCGCTGTCAGCATGGAGCCTGACTTGGGGCTCATACTCAGGAACCATGGATTATGACCTGAGCCAAAGTCAAGAATTGGGCAGTTAACAAATTGAGCCATGCAGGTGCCCTTGATCTCTTTATCTATAAGGTTTCCCCTCCTGTCTCCCCCAGATTCCACATATAAATGAGATCTTACAGTATTTGCCTCGTTCTGACTTATTTCACTTAGCACAATGCCTTCAATGTCCACCCATGTCATTGCAAATGGTGAGATTTCCTTGTTTGGTTATGGCTGAATAATACCACATATGCATATGTATATGTATATGTATGCCACAGCTTCTTCATCCATTCATCCATCGATGGACACTTACATGGTTACTAGGACTTTGGTTATTGTAAATCATGCTGCTATGAACATGGGGTGCAGATATCTTTTTGAATTAGTGTTTTTATGCCTTTGCATATATTCTCAGAAGTGGACTTGCTGGATCATACAGTTCTATTTTGAATATTTTGAAGATGCTTCATACCGTTTTCCATACCAATTTCCATGTAAATTGCTACAGCAATTTAAAATAACACCACCAGTGTGCAAGGGTTCTCTTTTCTCCACGTCCACACTGGCATTTGTTACCTCTGTTTTACATGCGAATGTCCAATTATCCCAGCACCATTTATTGGAGACTTTCTTCTTCATTGAATATTCTTGTTTCTCTTGTCAAATATTAGTTGACTGTAAATGCTTGAGTTTATTTCTGGGCTCTTGACTGTGTTCCGTTGGCTTATTGGTCTGTTTTTCTGCCAGTACCATATTGTTTTTGATGACTGTAGCTTTATAAAATAACTTGAAGTCAGGAAGTGTGATACTTCCTGCTTTGTTTTGCTTTCTCAGGATTTTTTTTACTATTTGGGATCTTTTGTGGTTCTGTACAAGTTTTAGAGCTGTATTTTCTGTTAAAATTCCATTTTCTGTGAAAAAATGCATTGGAGTCTTGGGATTACATTTAATCTATAGATGGCTTTCAGGATATTGGCATTTTATTTTTTTAATTTTTTAAAAGTTTTTATTTATTTCTGAGAAAGAGAGCGAGACAGTGTGAGCAGGGGAGGGATATCAAGAGAGGGAAACACAGAATCTGAAGCAGGCTCCAGGCTCTGAGCTAGCTGTCAGCACAGAGCCTGACACGGGGCTTGAACCCACAAACCGTGAGCCGAAGTCATGATCTTAACCAACTGAGCCATCCAGACACCCCAGGATATTGACATTTTAATAGTATTAATTATTGCAATCCATGAACATGGAATACCTTTCTGTTTATTTGGTCTTCTTCCATTTTCTTCACCAAAATCTTAGTTTTCAGAATAGAGGCCTTTCACGTCCTTAGTTAAATTTATTCCCAATTATTTTATTATTTTTGATCTTTTGTAAATGGAATCCATTTTTTTCCAGAAATTTTATGATTGTATAAGAATGCTACTGATTTTTGTGTGTTAATTTTATATCCTGTAACTTTACTGAATTCACTGATTAGATCTAATGACTCTTTTGTTAAAATTTTCTCTATATAAAATCGTGTCATCTGTAAATAGGAACAATTTTACTTCTTCCTTTCCAATTCTGATACCTTTATTTTTTCTTGCCTCATTGCTCTTGCTAGGGCTCCTAGTAATATGTTGAGTAGTAGCAGTAAGAGTGGGCACCCTTATCCTGCTCCTGATGGTAGAGGAAAAGACTTTATCCTTTCAGCATTTATTATGAAATTAGCTGTATGCTTGTCATATATAGCCTTTATTATGTTGAAATATGTTCTTTCTATGCTTATTTTGTTGAGTTTTTATCATGAATGGATGTTGAAGTTTGTTAAATGATTTTTCTGTATCTATTGAGATATTTATTTCTTTTTTCCCATTCATTTAACTAATATAATTAATTCTATTCTATTTTTTCCTTTGGTTAATCTAGCTAAGGGTTTGTAAATTTTGTTTATCTTTTCAAAGAGCCAACTCTTCTTTTGATTAATCTGTTCTATAGTTATTTATTTCTATTTTCATGCCACTGTGCCAGAGAAAATACTCTGTTTGATTTAAGCCTTCTTGAATTTGCTAAGACTTGTTTTGTGGCCTAGCATAAGGTTCATCCTAGAAAATGTTGCTTGTGCACTTGGGAAAAATGTGTATCCTGGTCTTGATAGATAAGATGTTCTATATATGGCTCTTAGGTTCATTTGGTCTATAGTGTTGTTTAAATATGCTGTTGCTTTATTGATACCCTATCTGGATGATCTATACAGTGTAGACAGTGGAGTATGAAAAGTCTCCAACTATTATTGTATGTTTATTTCTCCTTTTAGTTCTGCTAGTTTTTGCTTTATATATTTATGTCCTCCAGTGTTGTGTGCATAGGTATTTAAGGTCATTATGTCTTTGTGATATATTGACCTCTTTATCATTATTTAATAACCTTCTCTATATCTTTACCATTTTTAGTTTAAAGTCTATTTTGTCTGATAGCTAACCCCTTGTTTTTTGGTGACCATTATTTGAAATGTCTTTTCCCATCCCTTCACTCAGTTTCACTCCACTTTAAGGTTAAAACCAGTCTCTCAGAGCTAGCATATTGTTAAATCTTGTTTTTGTAGCCATTTAACCATTTTATGTAATACTTTTTTTTCTTGTGTGTTTTCCCTGAGAGAGAGAGAGAGAGAGAGAGAGACAGAGAGAGAGAGTATGTTTGTGTGGTTTTTTTGGTATTTCATATTACAGATATAATTTTTATATTAGTTTCTCAGTTTGGGTTTTCCATGGCACATGGATAATGATATAAATTTGGCTCCCACATGCACTCATGGCCCAAGTCTTAGGTCTTAATTTCTTGCAAGAGAGTTTTTCTCTCCTACAGCTAAAGGCAGATGGCAAGTTGCATTGCTGTTTCTCCAGGTTAGTGAATGGAGTTTTAATTCTTCTTTTTGTGGCTGAGGTGACCCTTCACGACTCCAGGCTTTAACAAAATGACTCATTCTGGCTCTCCACCTCGCGCTGGTGAAACATTTCCTCACTTGTCCCACTTGGGTGTTAAAGTCCCATTCCCAAACCTTATATTGGGAAATATATTCTAGCAAGCTGTGATGGGACCTGTTCTAGCTTTGCACTGGGTGCCCAGTCCCTCATACCTAGAAAGCTCTTTTTGTTCCTTTGAATTTGCTTATGTATTAGACTGTAATATATCTTTTTCAACATATTTATATGTTCATATTGGGGGCGGGGGGACCAGATCAATCACATCACCTGTCCAAATCAGCTGGGTGTGCCATATTGCTGAAGTCTCACACACACAGATATTCAGAGTATTTAGAGTTGCTGTGTTATGGTCATTTAATTTTTTTTCTGTGGAAACGTTTTTTATTTTCCAAAACATTGGGAAGTATATCTTTATTTGATGACAAGCTATTACATGACTCTAAGCAGGGGAGTAACATAGTTGTTGCTTTCTATTAATGATTCAGAAATTATGCACTTGTCCACATGTAGCAAGCAAGTGCTTACAGTATGCCAGGCATTATCCTAACCTCTTTGTTGCATATCTGACTTAATCTTCACCAATCCTATTATGTGGATACTGTTGTTAACTCCATGTGAGAAAACCTTTTTTTCTGATGAGGAAGCCCAATTAAAGGATATATAAACTTGTCCAGAGTAACTTGATTAGGACGATTAGGAAGTTTTATAGTAGTATTTAAACCTAAATGGTCTGTCTACAGAGCCCACACTATAGGTATAGAAATGATGATGATTAATAGTAGTAGTACTGGTAATAATAATAATAATAATATAATATATATATAATAATAATACTTTCTAAGCATAAGCATATTCCAGGAAATTGTTGAAAAAGATTTTGTTAACACCTTATTTGTTTGTTAAAACAATAGTAGTCTCTACACCCAACATGGGGCTCCAGCTCATGACTCTGAGATTAAAAGTCTCATGTTCTACTAACTGAAACAGCCAGACACCCCTGTTGAAAAGCATTTTAGGGGCATCTGGGTGGCTCAGTTGGGTAAAAACCAACTTTGACTCAGGTCATAATCTCATAGTTTGCGGGTTCAAGCTCTGCATCGGGCTTGGAGCCTGGAGCCTGCTTCAGATTCTGTGTCTCCCTCTCTCTCTGCCCCTCCTCCACTAGTGCTCTGTGTCTCTCTCTGTCAAAAACAAATAAAAACTTTAAGAAGAAAGGAAAAACAGTTTATAAGTTAACTGATTTGTATCATTGTAAAAATACCACTAACCAGTTATTATTATCCTCAGTTTATAAGAAAAACAGAGAAACAAAGAAAGAAAAAAATCTCCAAAATCTACGGCACAGGCTAAAAGTTACCTAATAGTAGATGGTAGGTTTGGGTTTTGAACAAAACAGTTGTACTCTGGAGCGAACTCCAATAATTCATCCTCAGTGTTGGGGGAGAATGAAAGACTGTTTAGCTGTGTGCTCTAGCCATTCGATAAGGAAAGGACCAGGGTTTAAGCTGAAGTGGCGGTCATGAGAGTTGCAGAGGGACAGATGTGACAGCTGCAAAGGAATTCAAACAACACAACTGGACTTCATGTAGGTCCAGGAGAAGAAATGTCTGGGGTCAGGGAGTACCCGAGGATCTTTTCCTGATCTTCAGCTTGTGTTGGATCTTAGACCCTTTGCTGAAAGTGAGTAAGAACAGTTTGGACACAAACAGATGTTTTGCTCTAGAAAAGAAATAGGAAACTGAGAAGTCTGGTTCAATTTAACTATTATTTCAATAACTGTTCATTGAGTGTCTGCCAATTAAGTAACTCCAGAACATCTGTGCTTGCTTTTTGTGCAATGAATTTTCTGGAAAGTGAATGCTTACCCTTTTATACCTAAGTAAATATTTACATTTAGTTTACTTAAAGTGAAGGGCACCTCACCACCATCTTGTGTAATATATTCTCATTCAATTACATATTTTCCAAGGATATAAGATTCAGGGTCAATTTAACCAGTTATTCACAAAATCCACAAGTCATGCCTTTCTTGAGTATTTTGCTTGCCATCCTTAACTAACGGTGAGTTTCGTCATAAACCACCAGGAGCTCATAGAAGGGTTGATTTCCTAGAGTAATGATAGATTCACAGCAATCTATCCAGATCCTTTTACGTGGCTCCTCCTTTTGACTGGAGACATACATTTTCAAGGCAGGTGGCGTGTGTTGGGAGTAGTCTGGGGACATGAATGAGACAAAATCTAAGTGGCCCACATGGGCACTGAACCCCTAACCTTCGCCTCATTAGCACGAAGCTCCGACCATCTGAGCTTATGCACCACAGACTAATGATGTGTGCATGGCAGCACAGCCACATCAATCACATTTTCTGAAGCAAAACTCACTGCCCTGAAAGGAACCGGAAAAGCTGTCCATACAGGTCTCATCACTGAGGAAACGCAAAGCTATACTAATGGTTGGCTGAAGTGCTTCCTTTCTGGGAGGCATTCATTCATCATCCTATGTCCTAACAGGACTTGAAGATTCTAGGAATTCACATGAGCTAATTCATACTTTTACAGAGGTATCTCTTCTTCCACGTTGCTCTGGTCAGAATAGATGGGCCGATGATTCTGATACCTTAAAAAGTAAAGTTTTTGAAAGTCCTCTGGTAGGAATTCTTAATCTGCTCTCAGAGATAGATGTTTGGTGGTTGTGCCTCAGCCCTCGGGGGATCTGTAAGCTCTTGGAATGTTATGTGTGTGTGTGCACACACGTGTGTGTGTGTGTGTGTGTGCACGTGCATGCACACAAGTGCATATTTTTTCCTTTGTAGAATATTGATAGTTTTCTTTAAACCTCAGAAGTATCTGTGGTGCAAAGCCTATGATCAGAGGACTTAAATCAATAAAGAGACTAAAAGGGAAAAATGTATTTACTGTAAAACTTATACTAGGTAAGAAGTCACTCATCCTATTATTTTTCATGACAGAAGAGAAGGTTGATGCCATGGGAACATGGAAAACTTATGGAGACATCCAATGGCCTGACGTTGGACATATACACATGTGTTACAGAAGCAGCTATATTACCTGTAGAAGGTATGAGCTTTTGTATGTCTTACCAGCAAGCAGTGGGGGCATTTGATGAGAGTTCGTACCTTGACAACTAAAACTCTGGAACCCTATACGAGATCATGAGGAGTGAGCAGGAACGGCTTGCTGGTTGTGTTCTGGTTTATGGAAAATGGTTGCTCATTGTTGCCCCCTCCCCCCCAAAACAACTTACTTTGAAAAGGAGGAGGAGAGAGAACAAATCCATGGCCTTCCACTTTCCTCTGATGCGCATTCTGAAAAATTCCCATGGGACTGAAGAGTTGGAACAGCTAAAGAACCCAGCATCAGAATAGGGCAAGAGGCCTTGCTAGAGGAAAATAAGAATAAGAATGAAAATGGGGATAGTTTCGCTTCCAGCAAATTTGTACCTGGAGGGTACTGAGCCCCTCATGTATATTATCTCTTTTAATTCTGGCAGGAGCCCTATTACTGTTACTATTGTGTTTCACAAATGGTGGCAAGTAACATTAAGAAAAATTTAAGTGATGACCCAGGGTTGTACATTCAGAGGGCCTGATGTCAACATTTAAACCTAGACTGGCCTACTCCACAGTCTATGCTTTAAGCCAGGGGAAGGCCAACTGTGGTCCATTGGCCAATTCCAGCTTGCTTCTTTGTAAATAAAGTTTTATCAGAACACAAAAGCTTCCATTTGTCTACCTGTGATCTACAGCTTTGTGTTCCAGTGGCAGAAGTAAGTGGTCGTGACAGAGGCTGTCTGACCCACAAAAGACTGAGCAAAATGAAAACACAAAGGCTTCTGTTTATAAAGTATTAAGAACTTAAAAATGATGACATGTGTGCATTCAGCCAAGCACAGAGCCCTTCTAAGTGTAGCTCTGGGCCCATGAAGCCAACTCTGGGCCTCCAAAGTCTACACCATTACCATACGATTAAAAGTCACAGCCAAGTAATGTCTGGGTGGCTCAGTCGGTTAAGCGTCCCACTCTTAATTTTGGCTCAGGTAATGGTTCATGGATTTGAGCCCCACATTGAGCTTTGTGCTGGCAGTGCAGAGCCTGCTTGGGATTCTTTTTCTCTTTCTTTCTCTCAAACTAAATAAATAAACAAAAAAAATATATTTTTTTTAAGTTTCAGCCAACTTTTGCTGAGCTCCAATGCTTTCCTGTTCCCAGCCCATGATAAAACTTCACTGGTCCACAAGCAAGAACACATCTAGATGATATAAATGTATTTAACATAAAAGCTACTCTTTAGCTTGAGAGTCTATCCTTTAGAATTTTTTGATGCTAAAATGCCTTTTTTTGATGAAACAATAGGAAGAGTAGATGGTAGGGGCGCCTGGGTGGCTTAGTCGGTTAAGTGTCTGACTTTCGCTTAGGTCATGATCTTGCGGTTTGTGGGTTCGAGCCCCGCATCGGGCTCTGTGCTGACTGCCGGCTCAGAGCCTGGAGCCTATTTCGGAGTCTGTGACTCCCTCTCTCTCTGACCCTCCCCTGCTCACGCTGTCTCTCTCTCTCTCTCTCTCTCCTAGAAATAAACAAAACATTAAAAAAAAAAAAGGAAGAGTAGATGGTAGATATTTGTTTGTCCTATACCCTTAATTGACAAAATAAAAAGTTTATTACCTATGTCAAGAATCTAATTTAAAAAAGAATTACCGGTATAGTAGTCACTTGAGGTACATAATGTTAAATGGGTAGACTGAAAAAAACAAACAAGCATGATGTTGAGTAAAACACAGAATGAGATCTAAAGCACAATGTCATACACATAGACAGGAAAATACTGTATTTCAAAGATTTATGCATAGCAGGGATATATACCAAGTGTGGGGTTGGGGGTGGGAGGAGAAGAAGGTTGAGAATGGGTTAAAGGGAAATGCATAAAACAAGAGAAGGGTCTTGTACCAACTGATGTTCACAATATATCTTAAAAGAAGTCAGTTGACTGAACGTTTATTACTTGAGGTCCAAAATATAGACCACACCCCTCCCAACACTAGAAAGCACAGCTGCCTGTGGTGCTTTGTACCCCTTACTGTCTCCCCGGTCCCTGCAAAACCAGCATTGCAATAACACTCTATGGTTTGCAAAGTAATTTTTTCTTTATTAGCTCTTTGGATCCTTGAGACATCCTAGTGTTGTTGATATTATCATCCTTATTTTACAGACAAGAAACCTGTCAGAAAGTTTAACCAAACAATGAAAACATGGCAGAAAGTTTAGAGCTGAATCTTCTGACTTCCATAATTATGCTTTTTTCAGTTTCCTCCAAAAGGTCACGTTCCTCTGAGAATGAGATTCATCATATGGTAGGGGCAACAGCAAAATTATGAAATGTTTGCTGTTATGAAAAATCTTTTGGTGGCATCTTTCAATGCACTTATAAATGAAGAAGGCATTTTTTCCTCCAGAGCACTACCTCTGTCTCCTTCCTAAGTGTTCTTTCTCTCTTCCTGATACCTGAATTATAGGGCCAAAGTGATTCTTGGAGACAATTCTATTTGGTCCCATGTAGGACAAAAGTCAAACAATTATAGAAGAGATTCATGTTTTAAATGATCTGATTCTGGGGCACCTGGGTGGCTCAGCCCATTAAGCGTCAGGCTTCAACTCAGGTCATGATCTTACGGATGTTGGGTTTGAGCCCCATGTCAGGCTCTGTGCTGTGTCAGGAGCCTGCTTTGGATTCTGTGTCTCCCTCTCTCTCTTCCCCTCTTCCACTCATGCTCTGTCTCTCTCTCAAAAACATTAAAAATTTAATAAACAAACAAACAAATAAATAATCTGATTCTGATTTTCTAAGAGTCCTTAGTGTATATGTCATGCCTATAGCCTTGCAGATGGGCAGTTTTTGCTCATGGCCACCTTGATTCTTCCCTGGTGAACTGTAATTCTTGTCCTGTCCTCAGAAAAACAGCTGCTGATATCTCAATGCATACCTGTAGAGTGTTATAAAGTTCCCTTTTAGTTGCCCTTCTTTAGGCTAATGAAACCAAGATTCTTTTGCATTTTCTCATAGAGACTGTTCCCAAGCCTTTAACAAGTTTTGGTTTTTATTCCTTTGCACTTTATATTCTCCCATTCCCCCTTTCTCTTAGACATTGCATGGCATCGTTAGATGCCAAGTATGATAGTTTAGATCAGTGATCCTCAATATATATGTTCTGGACCAACAGCAGCAGTATCACCAGAAGACTTGTTAGAAATGTGAGTTACCAGGTGCCACACCAGACCTACCAAATCAGAAACTCCATTGATGGCGTCCTGCAATCCAGTTTAGCAAACCTTTCAGGGAATTCTGATGTATGTTAAAGTTTGACAATTATTTTTCAGCACTCTTTTTCTTCTCTCACTGGGGACATAAGTCCTTCCTAGCCGCATTCATGTTGGATGTGCCCACATGACTTGCATTGGCCAATGGAATGCTAGTCAATGTAATATAAGTCTTAAATGTATTTGTATGGCTTTAGGTTGGCTCCAGTGCTTCAGTGATTAACCACAAGAAGAACATGTCCTGGGTCCAAGAAAGTATAAGGTTATAAGGAACAGAACAGTTCAGTGTGCTTCAAAAAGAACTGGAAACAGAAATAAACTCTTTGGGTGTCTATCATTCTTTTAGTCTTGACTTCACCATGGACTGTATATGACACACTAGGAAGCAAATAATAGTCTAGTGAATGAACAATCTATCACTATGCTGCCAAAAATAAACAGATAAACAAGAAATAAATGGAGAACTGATTAGTTGAAGTACAGTATACATTTTAGACTAACTTTGTTTAGATGTTAGTTTAGATGACCTTTTGGACTCTTTAGGGGTAAAATAAAATTCCAATCACAGCAGATTGAATAAATAGAGCAGATTAAGTAAATGATTTTCTCACATTATATAATGTCTGGGGAGAGATGGATGGCATCCATGGTTCAGTGGGTTGATGATATCAGGATCAGCATGTCTGTGGAGAAGGGGCGGGTGCTAACTGAGCTGGTCTCATTGCAGGTGTTTCAAATAGAGGGTATTTAATAAAGGAAGCAGTTACATGAGTGTTGGGAGAGGAGAGACCTAAGCGGAGATTGAGCCTCTACAAATGTTAGCAACAGTATTAAGGACCAGAGAGATAAAAAGGGATAAATATGAGGCTACCTAGGCTGCTAGAGATCTCCATCATCCTGAGTTCAGATGCCTCTAGTATTCTCTTGAGTATGAGTGTACCTTGTATTACCTTCCTTCCCTTCCCACAATCCTTCCAATTCTTCCTCCATTACTTGTGGGTAGATCACTTGCACCCACTTCCTTATCTAAGGGTGCTGAAGATTACTCATCATACTTTCAGAAAACACTTGTGTTAAATAGACAGGCTCCTCAGGATGCCTGGATGGCTCAGTCAGCTAAGTGTCAGACTCTTGATTTTGGCTCAGGTCATGATCTCACCAGTTCAGGAGATTGAGCTCAATGTCAGGCTCTGTGGAGCCTGCTTTGGATTCTCTTTCTCCTTCTCTCTGTCCCTCCCCTGCTCGCACCCTCTCTCTCTCTCAAAATAAATAAATGAACTTAAAAATAAACTTTAAAAATACTTTATAAAAATAAATAGACAGATTCCTCTTTTAGAACAGGTGATTTTTTTTTTAACACAATGGACCTGAAACAGAGAGGCAAGGAGCCTCAGTGTTTTCTCCCAGAAGCAGAAGTTGAGACAAAGATATGGTTTACAAATCTTGCCCAAGAAAATGTAAAGAAATTGAACAAGTCTTTACAAATATTTGTTAAAGTTATACAGGGTTACACTTGAGAAACAGTATTCTATCCTATTTTTCAGTGCATGGTTCAGTGGTACTGAACACATTTACATTGCTGTGCATCCATCATCACCATCTATCTCTTGAACTGTTTCATCTTGCAGAACTGAAACTCTGGCTTCATTAAACACTAACTCCTTGTTGCCCCACCTCACCTCTCCAGCCCCTGACACTCACCATTCTCCTTTCCATCTCCATGAGTTTGACTAGTTTTAGGAACCTCCTATAAGTGAAATGATGCAGTCTTTGCCTTTTTGAGACTGGCTTCCTTCACTTAGCATAATGGCCTCATGCCTCATCCACATCATAGATGTTGGAATTCCCTTCCTTTTTAAGACTGAAGGAAAGTCCATTGTATGTATGTACCACAGTTTGTTTGTCTATTTATTCATGGATGGACACTGGGGTTACTTCCAGTTTTTGGGTGTTGTGAATAATTCTGCTACCCACTTGAGTATACAAGACATCAAACAATTCATACCCACAGCTGTTTCCCTTTAGATGTGGATAAAGAAGAGAAGCTTACATAGAACACAGGTTAATTCAAATTAAATTTGAATTAATGAAGTGTATCTAGTTAGCTTATGGAAACATAAGCAGAGATGCCAAACTAAATGCCTTGGGAGAGGTCAAATATGTAAAGAGAAATCTGAAAATTATGAACAAAGAGGAAATTTATAAAATATTTAAGTGATTTTCACTAGGGTGTGAGTGGAGTGGATTGTACTGCTGAGGTGCGGGGTTGTACTGGATTTTCTAGACTCTTCCTTAAGATGGATGGCAGAAACCCAAGCTCTAGAGAATACAGAGAAGTTGGATGGAGAAGGCACGTAGAGGGAAGAAAAGACTGAGAACCAGTGTTTTGTAAGAATAATTATAGGAGCTGAATTGGTAGAATACAGAGGGCCATTTTTGGATAGGACAGCATGTAGTTTCTAGCAGAGATCTTGAAAATCTGGGGATGAAAATACAGTCTTTTAAAGCTTGAGGTCAGAGGAAATCCTTAGAGGGAGAGACTGAGAGGTCATTAAGAAAATATTTATATACTTGGTTCACAAACAATGCTTGGACAGCACTCTCTGTGGTAGATTATACTTTCCAAGTATGACCATTACCCAGTGCTCTTCTAAAACTGTGCCACACTCCCAATAGGAAGTAGCGCCTAATTCCTCTATCCCAGAATCTGGATAAGCTTGGGACTCACTTGTAATGAAGAGAAGGTAGTGGAAATGGTGCTGTGTGACTCCTGTGCTTCGGTCAGAAAAGTCTTCATAGCTTCTGCCTTCCTGTTGGAATGCTGAGTCTTGAAGCTTTCAGTTGTCAGGAGTCATCTTCTTGTCTCGAGGCAGCCATGCTGTGAGGAAGCCCAACTAGCCAGACAGAGAGACCACACTGAGATGTCCTGAAACCTCTCCATATGAGAGAAAAAGATGCCCATAAAGTTTGTCCCTGGTGGTTATGCCTCCTGCACCTGCATGGGAGACCCTGACGCAGAACCATTGAAACTATAGGTCAGGAATTAGCCCCTCCCTGACTCCAGACCCACAGAGCCAGCGAGAGATCATAAGATCATTATTGTTGCTTCCAACAAGTACATTCTGGAGAGATTTGACACAGCTGTGGATAACCAGAGCACTGCTTTGGGACCAGGCACTGTTTTATGTACTGACGTATGGTGGTTTGAAAATACAAGTGTCCTTGTCTGTATTCACAGACCAGGTGTAAAAAGAATAAATGAGGATAATTAGGAAGAACGCTTGTCAAAGAGATAGAATGGAATGACTAAGAAGAGCAGAAGAAGAAAATGACCAGTGAACAGGTGTAGATGGAACTTTCTTTGCATTTTGGGGTGAATGAGAGGAAAATGCCCTAAATGCAAAGTAAGCAGTGCTCCTTCCCTACTTCCTGGCTGCTGGATAGGATAGGATCGAGGAGGGCAAAACACCTAGAAGGGCAATGTAAGAGGGAAAAACAGAAACTTTAATATCTCACTGGGTCAAGTGTAACTTGAGTGACGCAGAGGTGTTAAGTCAGTTCCTAGAGATGGGTTAAATGCTGTTACAATAATCCCCCTTTTGGGGGCACTCAGGGGTCATGCTTCCTTTCAGGTGCTTATTGTTAAGCTGTGGGCAGAGCCATGCCTAGCTGTGGGTGTTTTGTGGCCAGAACAAAGGGCAAACTAAGTGTATATCCCCCACCACCACCCCACACACATAATTTATAGCATTTTAATCTTCCTACTTGTCTCTGCTTATGCATTTCTTATAGAATTATTTAATGATGTGAGTTCAATGGGCAATTTCAAAATCTACTTAATTTACCGTTTCTTTTCTCAGTGATGCAGCGAGGAACTGAGAACCATACGGCAGAAGTAGCAGCCTGAATGTGGTTGAGAGAGAAATCATCCAACGCCAGACAATTAACACATAGGCAGGCTCTCACCCCCTGTCCCTGGGTCCCAATAACCATGACAGGATGTAGGGAGTTTCACAGATCAGAGAAAGACAGAATTGTGTTAAAGGAACAGCATCAAACATATCTTACGCCCAGTCTTGGAATGCCCCCCGTGTCTCTAGATGTCCTATAATGTGAAGGGAATGCATTTTACAGGACAAATGCAATGAAAGCAAAGGAGCAGAGGCTGTAATCTTAAATTGAGTCAGTAGTCTGGAAAAAGGAGACATGGAGAGCATGCCCAGTAGCATTGGAGAAACTTGTTACTGTAAAAAGCTCAGGAATCCCATGTACGGATCTCTGACATCAGTGAATATACATTAGTAAGTCAGGAGGCATATGAATATTCAAAATTCTTCTGAATGGACCGACCACTCCGAGACAAAGGATGGAGTAGGTGGGAATGAGACATCACACAAAAGCAGGTGTTAAGAGTCCTCATCTGGCAGATACATCTGATTCACTCCTACGGGCTCTTCTCCAAAGATATTTCCCTATCAAAGCGCTGGCAAAGTGGATAGATCGCCAGGTGGGTCTCACCTGTAGTTCAGACATTCCACTCCTCCCAGACAACCTAGAACGGCCCATGTCATCTAATGGCCAGTCGATTTCAGAGCACTCTTTCTTTGCATGGGGGCAAACCAGTAGGTCAGTTTCAAATCCAGGTTCGTAATAACTGAAGGGCATTACCCCACCTGGAAAAGACTTCAGATGACCTTTATCCAGCCTCATATGAAATGAGCCTGTCAGTCTCTGCTCAGCTTTTAAAGGTAGAGGGGTCTGCCCCACTCAACTGCTGCTAACCGTTGACAGTAGGAAAAGGTAGACCCACACCAGGACTTCCCTTTCATCCTGATAGACACGGGGTGGGGTGGGGAATGTGTCTGGTCATGTGGATGGAAAGCTGCAGACATCAAAATTGTCAACTGAGTCATAAGCATCAGCATGAAACTCAAACTGGAGAGAGGCTGGGATTAGTATCCAAACATGCCTCTGTTTCCTAATGCTCATTCAGACAGAGGTTCAATGGCTGGAAATTATTGAAATGAGGCAGATGTCAAGGGGATGCTACACAGGCAGCTACTTTCCAATAGCAGTCATTGTGTGCCTCCAGCTTCAGGATCCTTGTTAAATCTCCACATTGTGAACGGCCCTAAAGTACCTGCCGGTGCAACTTTCCTCTTTGTCGCCAAGTTGCACAAATGGATGAACAGAGTTGAAAGCTCCGGGATTTGCCTGGATCTGTGTCATTCTTCCCATCATTAGATTTAGGAGAAGCCCCTGCGCCCCGCCACTACCGTGCGCACCATTTCAGAGTACGATTCGCTTCCTCCCTGTGGTCCTCGACTTCGCTCTGCTCCTCCCATGTAACTAGGGAGCCTCCATTTACATTGCACGGGAAGAGAAACGATCTTGAAATAATAGATTTCCTCTTGGTTTTTCAGCTGAGTACAATCAGGGTTGTTTTTCATTCTTCAAACCAACCATTGTAAAGCATCTAAGAGGCAAGGAAATACACAGCTTTATGCTGGAGTGCAGGTTGTTTTTTGGCGAAGGTGGCCCAAGCCAAGGCATTCCTGGTCCTGAAGAAGACCGGAAGTGGGGGGAGGAAGCTTAAATGTGGGTCTTTTTTTTTCTTCTAAATCTGTAACTGCAACAAAGTCTTGCAACGTTTCGCCTATTCTGAGAACTGAAGCCGATGTTGGTAAAGAAGCTCAGTGGTATTTCCTACTTCAGGACGGGCTGAGGGGGACCCTCCAGAGGTTGCCAACAGATATAATGAAAGTCTTAGCTTTCTTCAGTGGAAAAAATAAGTCTTTATATGTAGGCAGGGTATGTGACCAGATACAACTAAAAGTTTATAAGAAAGCTCTCTGTGTCCAAAGACACTATTGATGAAACCTGGGCGCTGTCTTATTTCACTGACAAGGGCTTTGCCGCAGCCTGAGGGACACGGGTTTTACTGGTCACTCACCTGCTTCTGGGTGACCCGGCATCACATGATTGAGCAGCTAGGCAGACAGACTTTCCTCCTGAAGAATGTCAGAACCCTGCAAATGTGCCCATGTTACCTTTCGTCCCCAGGCAATGCACATATTTTTTTGTGTGTTAAATATTCAACCTAAGTTAAATACTGAAAATAGGAGAGGAGAAAAAATTGCCCAATTCAGTATCTGACCTCACCTTACTTTAGAGGAAGGTTGTAAAAACCAGAATGGCTTTCTTTCTTTCTTTTAAAGATTTTATTTTATTTTTTAAATGTTTGTTCATTTTTGAGAGAGAGGGAGAGTGTGTGTGTGAGTGAGGGAGGGGCAGAGACAAAAGGAGACAGATATCCAAAGAAGGTTCTGTGCTGAGGGTGCAGAGAGCCCTTATGAGGGAGGCCTTGAACCCACCGACTATGAGATCATAACCTGAGCCAACGTCGGCTGCTTAACTGACTGAGCCACCCAGGTGCCCCCAGAATGGCTTTCTTAAACTTACTTATATGAGCATCAGTAGAGAATATTACTCAGAGTATGTAGCTTTTGTTCTCTTCTCTTCCAACAAGACCATCAAAAAAAGGAAGAAAACAATCTGTCATATGTTATATATACTTCAAGAGTTCAAGTATTTTTAAATGTAAAACTTTTAAGCGCAACATAAAAAAAGTAGTTGGAAGCTATAAATGTGTTTTTGACTTCACAAAAGAAATATTTCATAATTTACACTCTCTATTCTTGAGGCAAGAGCAACTTCACCACTCATGAATTATTGGTTTCTTCGTCATGGTTAAATATTCACTGTCTGTCCGTCTGTCTTGTTCATATTTTTTTCTGTTGATTTTTAGCACTCTTAGAAATAAGGAGTACATTTCAAACTCAATGCACAGGGGATTTTATTATAAATGGTAGCAAACTGGGAAAATGCAGACTTGATGTGTTAACCTCTACACACCGGTGTGGGAAGCTGGGTTGGTTACATTCATAGTGATGACTGTGGATGCTCTGTGGATTATATACTAGAATCACCTCACTTAAAAATAATCATATCCTATTAACTTTCCTTAGAAAAATCTTAGAACTTTTTAATGCTATAATCTGTTAAGATGTAGGTATGTGAATTTTTTAAATCACCATGAAGCTAAATTACCTGCATGTTCAAAATGGTATTCAATTGCAAACAAACCCTAAACAATAGTTAGAGTTGCAATATGCATTATCTCTAGAGGCTTGCCTGGATATTACATAAAAATGCCCATATTGTGAACTTCAGAGGTAACCTGCATACTGTGTATCATGACTGCACATACATACACTTCCTCCATCCTTCTGTGGTTTGTTTGTATCAATTTCACATATATAAAACCCCAAATAGGTATAAATATGCTCAGTTTTAGAAAAGGCTTGGTTTTGGAACAGATTGGAATTTGGGTGTTAGTCATCAAAGATGTGATAAACAACACTGGGCATTAATGTAGAAAACAGATTGAGCTTTTTAATGGGACATCAAATAAGACTTTATTAGCATCTATTAGGTTCCACCCAAAGCTCAGGAAATAGCATTAATGAGCATCATATATCAGCGTGTCTGTTATTAGATAACAGTATCCCTTAAAACTAGCAAGCCATATAGTACTTTATACTTTTTTACCTTTATCTTTAGAATTAGCTGACATTCTATCCTGTTACACTGGCCTTACTATTAGTAATAGTGAACCAATTTATAAACCCATTAGTGACACTTTTTCCAGAAGATAAAAACAGTCAAAATTATCTGGCAGCAATTAATCTTAATGGCTGTATGCAGTAAACAGCAATGGGCTAATTCCAGCTCTGTCAGCCCCATCAAACAATCCTGCATTAGGCAGCTTTTCAGTGATCCATTAAAGCATATTCAGAACAACAACAAATTCAATGCTGAAGGCATATGCACTAAACATTACAACAGTGATCTTCTGAAGCCATCATTATCTCTTAAATAGTACTTCCCCCATGTATTATCATTATGCTGTACATTAGAAATACTTTGATTAAACTCCCTTAATTCATAACAGACAGCTGCAGACCATTTATGCAGTTAATCTCAACACAACAGCTATTGAGGAAATATAACAAATGAAGGCTGTAAACTGGAAGTCATTACTATGAAAGATACTGGTTTTCTAGCCCTCTTAGAGCAGAGTGCATCGTAAGGATGGGCTTTGCGCCTACAATAATGGGGATGAAACTGTTAATGACCTTCCACTTTCCCTGTAACATCTGTCCTGAGGCTGACTGTATTGCAGACTGGGCGCGTGACCAGTTTAGATAGGGCTGTGTTCTCTGGGCATTGGCCAATCCAAGGGTTCCGCCAAGGAGGACCAAACCGGTGGCTAGCTCCTTATTTCCGAGCCTTGGTATTGAGAAGTCAAGGTTTTGGTTACACAAATAATCTCACCGATGTCTTGGAATCATTAGTGTAAAGCACTGAAAACCTATTCTGCGCGTCCGTCATCGTTAGGGACAGCTTCTGATTTCCTTTCCAACAAGTGCTGTCTTTTAAAGTTTAATTCACAGTACTTGAGTTGACATCCTTAAAAAAAATGATGCCTATGAAATGTTCTCTGTAAACTTTCTCTCCTATGTACGTGGTATTTTCTTTGAACAATTCAGAAAAATCTGCCTGCAAAAAAAAAAAATCCGCCCCCACCCAGATTTAAGTAGCCACACCCCAAGTTCATGTTCCGCTGAGTAAAATATGCACTGGTTGAATTTGATGAACAAGAAACCTGTGTAAATTTCCCCCATAATACACCTTCACAAGCTCTTTCCTTTTCACAGGTAGAGAAACCATAAACATGTTCATGAATGGGCTCTATGTGCCTGGCATTTTTTTTTTTCCTCATATAGGGTTTATTTCAGAGTTCTAAACCACAGACACTGTGTCTACCTTTTGATGAAATGGCCAACTAATTAAAACATAAATTTAGGGTTTCTTGCCATCTCTGACAGTACTTTCAGCTTTCAGGGTTAGCATCAGTGAATTAAATATTGATCCCAAATGTAAAGTGCCGCCACTGTGGAGTGATAAGGGCTTAGCTTTCAGAAGGAAGACCGATCCCTGTGCAGTTTGCACTGAATGCTTATGGGGATTTCCACCATGGTGGCTAAATTGACCCATCCCTCCAAGATGTCCACGAACACATGAATATTAATGTTTGCCAGCGTGTAGAGAGTAGATTAGCTGGGTGGACGTCACCCGTCACTTTGGGCCCTCAGGTTACCTCTGAGGCTGTGGAGACCCCTGCTTGCCCTCTCCCACATTCCTATTCACCCCTCCTGGAACACCATACATTTTAAAGAAGAGGCAGCTCTGGAAAACTTTCTTGATTTTTCTCTCCTTTCCATTGCATTTATTTGAAAGGCATGGGTGTAATGACTGCTTCTGTCTCTTATTTCTCAGATTTGCATTTGTGACAAAGCTGTGCCAAATCCCTCTTGGGTACCTGAATAGCCTGAGGCCAATTTCAGGCCTCAAGTGTGGTTGGAAACAGCGAGGATTTTCACCCATTTTGAACGGTCTTCTCATCCTGGGCCTCAGCTCCCTGCTGCCTGAGTTACAAAGCTCTACTACCAACTGCGGACTCGAAAGTAAGTTTGAGATAATGCCCCTCCTCAGAAGTTCACAGCACATGTCAGTGTAGTAAAGCCTCTGATAAGGTCTAGAGCAAAGAAGCCTGTTTAACTGTGATTAACTCAGCATTCCCCAACCTTCCCAACCGATTTTTGTTTTTTAAATAGAATAACTGTTGTCATCTTATGGGGCACTAATCTTTTTATAGAATATATTTTGAGACATGCTTTTCTAAATTCCTGTTTTTAATATTGACATCTCAAGATTAGTCTGTAGTAGGAAAGAGCAAGTTTGCAATTTGATTAATTATACTCTCCTCTGAGTTTTGTTTGTAAGTTTTGGTTTAGCTTAAAGATACCCCATTGTTGACAAGTGGGCATTAGCGAATAAAATTATGTTTGGAAAAAAAATTTGTTTGGAATTCACAAGCTTGCTTGACTTTGATAGATCTTGCCATCCATTCCAGGAATCTAAGTTTATCAAACAATGTTCATGTAGAAGTTTTTCTGATTAAGACATAAGGTTTTCTTCAAATAATGATTAGAGTTTTGCAACTGATGTTAAACATATGGATAATTCACGAATGTGCTCATTTACCCTGCTGGGGAACATTATCTTTAGCTACAACACAATTATATTGTACATGGAAAGTTCTATCTAGATATATTCATATATATCTATATCTGCCTCTATAGCAGAAGCTTCAAGTTATGAGCAGGTAAATTTTCCTGCTTGGAATCTCAGCATACACCCTCTCCCCCATAGTAACTGTGTTGTAGATGTAACTTATAAACGTGTTTAATCCACTGTAACTGCATGGCTAAAAAGTTACAAACTGTAATTAATAAGCCAAATTCAGTATAGTTGCCAGGCCAGTAAATCAAACCAAATACAAAAATGATAAGGTGATAAAGTTAACTAAGAAATCCTTTAACACGTTTGATCTAGGATACTAAGACTTGAAGAAATGTAGGTTTAATTTTAAAAGATGAGTTGTAGATTTAGGCACTTGCACGCACGTGTGTGTGTGTCTTCTGACGTAAACTTTAATTGCAATATTTCTTTTTTTAAACTTATTTTTTATTTTTGGGAGAGAGGGAGAGAAAGAGAGAGAGAGAGAGGAGAGAGAGAGATCACATGCAGGAGCCAGTGAGGGGTAGAGAGAGGGAGAGAATCCCAAGTAGGCTTCACGCTGAGGTGGGGCCTGATCTCATGAACCATGAGACCATGACCTCAGTGAAAATTAAGAGTCACATGCTTAATTGACTGAGCCACCCAGGCACCCAGTGCCACCCAGGCACCCAGTGCCACCCAGACACTGCAATATTTCTAAACACTGTCCTAAACTTATGTACTATCTCACTCTAGCCTTCCATTTGGACAGATAACAACAGGTCTTTTTCCAAGAAAAAGTGTTAAGATTCCTGTATGGAATAAAAGAGAAATGAAGAATGAGAGAGAATAGAGAAAAGATAATTTCCTATGAAATCTAGGTAATAATTGGCAGTAATGGGGAAAAGAGAAAGTAGTTTTGAGGGTGTGTGTGTGTGTGTGTGTGTGTGTGTAAGAGAGAGACACCCACAAAGGTATGCTCACACACACACACACACACAGAGAGAGAGAGAGAGAGGATGGAAGAGAGAGTGAGAAGAAATAGAGTTCCTTTGGTGGATTTAGATAAGATGTGAAAAGTGAAATACAGAAAACCTGGGAGGAAACAGCATTTATACAGTAATTTTTCCAAAGGCGGACATCATGAGAATGGAATTAAGGATGGGAAGAAGAGTCTTACTGTCAGATGCCTGGGGTTCAGTTTGTCTTGAATTGTGAATCGAACACCTGTGTAAGCATCAAGCCTCAATTCTTTTCTAACCCTTGTTGTAGAGTTCAGTCCATGTGACTAAGTTTCAATTCCATTTCCTTGCTTGACTGTCTGGTTCTTCACTGAGCCTGGTGCTTGAGTACCCCAACCTTTGCCAGTCCTTTCTCCCAGAAGGCTGCTCCTGGTCCATGCGTTCCACCCACTGCCTTGTCACCTGACCCCTGTCTTGCCCACCCCTTTCTCCCCTCTGCCTCCTTTTCCCTAGGGATCCGAGCATGCTTCACTTGGTCTGGGTGCTTCAGGACCTTCTTACTAGCTGGGCTCAGGTAAACCCTTCACTGCTGTCTATGTTTCCAGTATCCCCAGCCCATGCTTTATACTGGACTCAGAGTCATCTTAGGAAATGCCAATTTGTGCTTTTCAGAATCCTCCTGAGCCCCATGCCTGGCAAGGTCCATATTCTTTAGCATGATCCATTTTCTACGTCTCCTACTTTGTTCTCTGTCTCCTCTGCCCCGGTTCATCTGCTCTCCTGACTATTCCTCAAATGCACAATGTTTATTCTCAAATCCATGTCTTTGCACATCCAAGTCCCCTCCCCCTAACTTCTTTTCCTATTAACTGCCTCCTACTCATCAATACTGAATTCATTTATCATGTCTTTTGAAAATCTCTGTCTCTGGCTAGGCAAGAGGCACCTACTCACTGAATTATAATTCACTGAACTGTAATTACTTTCCTGTCTCGCTTTGACCTGCTTGAGGACAAGGACAATGGTTTTTGTTTTATATCCTGAGCTTGTAGATGATTTCTTGGAACATAGTAGGTACTTAAAAAGTATTCACTGAATGAATGGACCAAAGATTATGCAGCAACACCGCATACAGGATAATTGCCTTTTCTGGTGTACTGTACAACTGCAGAATTCTTAAATGGCCAACAGTTAGTTTTTTGTTAATAGACATTAACTACATTATATAGAGAAAAAGATATTTGTAGCATTCATGTAAATAGATTAACAAGCACCGATCTGCGTGTGGTAGGATTGCAAGTGGTTTTATCCAACCTTTATGTGCATGAGTGTGTTGTCTAAATTCCAAAAAAAACCCCAAAAAAAACAAAAAAACAAAAAAAGGAATGTTACTTTTATGATAATAAAAAAGAGATAACTTAAAAAAAAGAAATGTCTCCGGGCTGCTGGGTGGCTCAGTCGGTTAAGCATCTGACTCTTGATTTCCACTAAGGCCATGATCTCATGGTTTGTGGGACCAAGCCCCACATCTGGCTCTGTGCTGAGCATGAAACCCGCTTGGGATTCTCTTTCTCCCTCTCTCTCTATTTCTTTGTGCCCCCCCCATAGTAAAATAAATAAATAAACATTAAAAAAGAAAAAAAAAAAGAAAGAGAGGCAGCTGAGTGGCTCAGTTGGTTAAGCGTCCAACTTCGGCTCAGGTCATGATCTCATGGTTCCTGAGTTCGAGCCCTGCTTTGGGCTCTGTGCTGACAGCTCAGAGCCTGGAGCCCACTTTGGATTCTGTGTCTCCCTCTCTCTGTCCTTTCCCTGCTCATACTGTCTCTCTCTCAAAGAAATGAATACATGTTAAAGAGAGAGAGAGAGAGAGAGAGAGAAATGTGTTCTTAACACGGCTCACAGCTTTACAAAGGAAGAGGACAGAACAGGGCCCTCTGCTGCCACCTGGGTCACTCTTGCTCTGTTCTACTCTTCCTGTTCCCTCTGCTTCTCTCATCTTCCCATTTCCCCCTAGGCTGCTGGTGATGGGAGATTTGGCCCAGACTTGGTGACATTTGGTTCATGTTTGCCTGTGGGTGGAGTGCTTCCAATATTAGTACGCTCGTCAGCTTTAGTACCTCCCTGCTAAATGAGACTCTTACCATCATCAACTAGCTATCCTCGTTGCCAACACATCCCTGAGTTGTGGTGGGAGAGATCTAGGCAGGGCTAAAGGGCTTGCTTCTCCTGGCATTCCTGGTGAAGTGTGCATCCTAAAGGGGGAGAATTGGACTCAGTCATTTCTTTGCTTCAAGACACTGTACCAATTTCTCCTAAGGAGGCAGAATGGGTGGTTTACCAAACTAAAATAAAGGAACCCAGCCAAACTCCCCACACAACTTCCCTTCAGCAGTAAAGTGTGTCCTGGGCATTCCTCTGGATCATGAAGACAGCATCTCTGCCCACTATGGGGCTGAGCGCAGAGCCCACTCCGTAAATGTTGTTTATGGGCTAGTCCCTCTGAGTTCCACTGAATGGGGCTTTCATTCCACTGAAAGTGAGCAAATTCTCTTAAATAGCAATGCAATATTTAATGTTTTTTTCCTAACGACATCTACAGACATATTGAGGAAAATTGGTGCACTGGTCTAATGCTATTAAAGATGATGAAGAAAACATGTAATGATACTTGAAACAGGCTAGCCTTCTCCATTCCTTCATGACAACATTAGGTGACCAAAGGCTTGGTTTTAGCAACAAGGTCTATTGATATGCTAAATCAGTTATGCTCAATGAACATTTAGAGGGTGCTTAATACACTCAAGGTACCAGGCTAAGAGCTTCAGGGGATAAAATAGGAAACCTGGTCCCTGCCCTCAAGGAATTTACACTATGGTGCCTATATATGAAGCATGATAGAAATTCTCTTCTCTTTGTAACTCAGTAGAATCAACATTTGTAGTTCCCTCTATTAAACGGTTTTCTTTCCATCGAGGTTTATTCTTAGCCTCACCTTGAACATTTCAGCAACTTACCAATGGCATGATCCATAACTTTTGGGCAAGGTTCTGTTTGTGCGTTGATGTATTTATTTGCGTTCTCACTCAACAAATATTTACTTAATGCTCCTATGTGCCAGGAGCTGTTTTAGGAGCTTAGAGATATAGTGTGGAACAAACCTTTGACACACACACTAGGAATTAGCAAGGGGTATGAAGAGAAAGCAAGCAGAAGGAGGGGGTCGTGAGGGCAAGGAGCTCTTCTGAGAAGGGGTGTGTCAGGAAGCCTTTCTGAGAAGTTGGCATTTGAATGAAGCCTTGCAAAAGTCTGGAAGATACGCATTAAGAGCAGACGTCCCAACAAGTACAAACGACTGAAGCGGAATGAAGTGGGAGTGTCTGCAGAATAGTAAAAAGAGCAAAGGGGCTGAATTGAGGGTGTTAGGTAAGAGGTGAGGGTTGAGTCATCATCAGGCTCCAGAAAGGAGGGGACTTGTCGGCCAGGGCAAGGCCTATGGGCTACATTCCAAGTAGAGGAGTTTGAGCGTAGCATCTAACTAATCCGATCTTCATTTCAAAAAGATCACTCTGACTCTTCTGTGGAGAGGGCCTGCAGAATAAGTTAAAAAAATGAATAAGTATCTACTCCATTATTTCAGTCCTTGGTCCAAGGGGATCTGCACAAATACACTATTCTTTCCTAGTTTTGCTACGCGGCCAATAACTTGTCCATACGATGGCTATTATTAAGGCGCAATTTCTTCTTGGAAGGTTTGGCTCAATATTGGGAAAAACTGTGTAACAACTAAAGCTCCCCAACAATGAGCTCCTGTTCCTAGAAGTGTCCAAATAGAAGCGAGGTGGCCTGCCATCCAGGGCATAGTACAAGTGATCCCTCTGCGAGCAGACATGGACTTGATGCATTTGCGAAATGCTGATTCTTTGGACTCCTTTGCTTCCCATTAAATGATATAGATAGGACGGGATTCTAGGTTTAAAATATGGAGAGTCTTGTGGACATTATCCTGTGCTGCCCACATCCGTCATTCTGCCACTTGGGCAGGATAGTTCTCAGCTTCTTCTAAAATCTCCTTGGCTGGAGAGTGCTGCTTTGTCCAAGGTCATGCTTCTTCCTGGGACATCCCATATCCTTGGTCAGTTGATGTAGGGTATTAAAAGGCTGACCCCTTGCTCCACCTTGGGATAACTTCCAAGGGCCCTCTAGCTCCAGAGCTCCTGAGGTCAGCTGGGACTTCATAGACACTTCAAGGCAACCCCACCTCTCTGTGTGCCTAATCTAGCCTTCTTTCCCACCTGTTGGTCCCTTTGGACCACTCTGCACCCTGCCCCCCAACACACACCACCATAAACTCTACCTCTGTGTTTGCTTCTGGGAACTCAGATAGAGAGCACCATTGTGTAGGAAAGTAAAGTGGCTTAGATATAGTTCAGGGCTCCTGCTTGCATTTTGAGCAGGTGCATTGTCACATAAGCCTTAAGGGAGCCTCAGGCCAGCAAGGGTCTCTCTCACTCTGTATTCAGAGAGAGGACTGCTCAGAAATCTCCATGCATGCTCCAGGGAGAGACAAGGAGTGCACAGTGTTGGGTACACAGCGGCAGCTCAGTAAATATGTATTAAAATGTATATATTACAACTCCCAGTCATATGTGAACAGAGGGACACTGTGCTCTTATTGGAAAGGTTCTGTGCACCACCCTAAAGGGCAGAGGGCAAGTAGGAGCTAGTGACTAGCAGCTCCTGAAGGAGAGTGGTGACCTCCATAGTGTCTCGGTCTGAGGGGCTTTGTGAGGAAGAGGTAGAAGAAGATCATGGTTTCTCTTTGGTGGAAAAGGAAAAAGCTCATTGTCCCATGCTCTGGAAACTGCAAAGGATTCTGGGCCAGCCCCCGATGTTGAGTGAGAAAACTGAGTAGCACTGTAAGAGAAATTCAGAAACCACTCAAGGATGGAAAAGTTTACTATCTCAAATATTTTGAGCGAGTGCTATCATTTATAACTTCACCCCAAATCATTTGATATCTTCCTTTGATATTTTATTTTTACTTTTATGTCCCTTCCTGAAGTGCTTTAAGAATAAAATTTTTTTTGCAAGTATCTTTCATATGAATTGACTCGTTGGCATCAAAATGCTAGATGATAAATTGATCTACAATACAGAAAAATGGATTAAGTATGATATGTACAAGCGTAGATTTCACTGGAGCCATGCCTGTATTTTGCTGTATTTTGATCTGAGGGTAGGAGGCAAATTTTGTGGACATTAACTTGAATTCTGTAATGCATCATGAGAAAATGAAAGCGTCCAGATAGGTGGTATGAAAAGGAATAAATACTTCAGCCCATTCATAACAGGGTTTTTAACCAAGGTTTATAACCTCCACCCTACCCATCGTTTGGGATGCTTCGCTCTGACCACGTTTTATTGCGTTTGTTGGAGGCAGTGCGATTCAGTGATCTAGATTAGGGGAAGCCATCCTGGGTCAGCAACTGACCCTCTGCTCTCTAGCTACACGACCTCACGCTGGCCACTCATCCTGGTGGCTCAGTGCCTCATCTGTAAAATGGGAATAAATATAATAATGCCTAACCTGTCAGATGGTTTTGAGAAGTTAGTGCACATCAAACGCTCAGAAGGGTGTGTGGCCCGTGAGAAGTTTTAAATGATTAACTATTATGCTTCAGATGGAGTACCCCTTTAAAGAAAAGGGGCTCCAAGGTTTCCAAGGCAGTGTGTGTGTCGTATATTTCATTTGGTGCCTCCCTGCTAAGAATGTCTCTGAAGTGATTGTAGCAGACAGACAGAGGAAGCCTACTTGAAGATCCAATGTGGCTGCAAGGGAAGGCAGATACCCACTACCTCCTATGGACGAGTCCATTGCTCCCCCCACCCCCATATCCAGCAATATTTTTCATTTTTCACAGTTTCTTCAGAGGAATTATTATTTCATGCATTTTAGCTCTCTTGTTTGTCAAATGGACACAAACTGTTTAACTGTTTATAGTGCAGTGGGAAATACTTGCTGAATAATTAGACTTCTCCGTGTCCAGTATGAGCGGATCTATAAGCAGCTTATATAGCTCCCATAAGCTTGTAGAGTGGCTCATACTTGTTTTGAAAAAGGATATTGGAGACGAGAGGTGGCCTCTGTTACCATTTTTATTGTTGCATTGTTTCCTTCTCCAGCTGCCGGCAGCGCTTGGTTAAGGCTTTATTATTGCATCTGGATTTCAATGTTGACTGGTCTCTCTCACTCTTGGATCACATCCATGCTGTAAACAAGTCTTGCTTTGGAGTCAGTCAGACCTGGGTGGACCCAGGCTCTGAGAAAGCAGGAGGAGGGGAGTGATACAGCTTCTTGTGGGGTCTGCCACTCTGTCTCCCAGACAGCTGTGAGCAGGAAGGAAGCATCAGCTAAGGCAATGCCCTATGCAGGACCCAGGAAAGGTGGCCTTCTCCCCTTCCTGCTCAAGGGAGGTGATCTTCTATCTGCGAAACGAGATGCTTGGGCCCCTCGCGGGTGTTTCTTTCATGATTATGGAATCTGGTTCTGTCTAGTTACTTCCAAAGTCTGATCCAGGAACAGCAATACAGTGTCTTTCAACATGACCAAGGGTTTCCAGCCTCTGTTTCAATAATTTGTTTGGATCCAAATGTCTTCGTTCCTTTAATAAAACAAACAGGCAAAGAAAAACAAAATATAAGAGGTGAGAGATTTGCTCATTTCAACTCCCACAATATATTTTTAACCTGTAGTGAGTTTCAGATTTCCTGACCTTAAGGATCTTACTTCCTCATGCTGTGAAATGGGTACATTGCCATTCAAATCGGATTTCATGCAAAGCACTTTCTCCACGTTTGGGTTGTTTATTGCATTTTGTGCACTTCGTTTGAAGCATATCATTTGAAATCAGATTCATTAATTTTAACATCAGGAAATAAATGATCTTGTAAAGATTCGATGTGCATGTCTACAAAGAGATACTATTATGGGCTATACGGGAAATAATCATTATAATAGCATCCAAGAGCAGTCAAGAAAATTTATAGCCATGGGGCAATTATCCTATTCATGTTTTTATTTTTTTTTCTCTTTCTTAAGTTTACATCGCTGTGAAAATTCTTCCTCTAAGGCTAGGTCGCATCTCATGTGAATCCTAATTCAGATATAGGATATATTTATTATGCTGGCCCTGCTTTTGTGGCTCTAGACCAAGTGGAGTGGATACAGTTGCTGAGAATACTGTGTATTCCAAAGGAATAAAATCTAATATATAGCAATATTATGTCCTGCTCCTATATTCTATAGAGAAATGCCTAAACGTGAAACCACGCTTCATTCTGTTTCTAAAGCTGTATTCACATCCTCCCTCCCCCCACACTTTTGGGGACTATCATGCCGGTTTTCCAAGTAAACGAGGCTTTTACTGTACAAAGAATGAAAGCTCTGGAAGGTTGTGCTCTGGACTTGCCGTCTCCTCTGTCAAGTCCAGTCCATTTCTTGCTTCCTTTTTCCAGGCTACAAAGCTACAACAATGTTTATATTCATATGAAGTATTTCAGCAATTCATAGCCAATTTATCAATGACCACGCAGCTGCAGGCACCACAGTCTAAAAAAATATACCAGCGCACTTGATGTTTACATAGGTTCTGAAAGCCCCAAGTCGTGGCCAGGGGACAGAAGCTCCGGAGTCCTATTCGAAAGGTACACTGGGGCCCCCAGCCAGAGATGGTGGAAGGGTGTTTGCGTTATAGCACAACACATCATTAAGGACACAATTGTTATTTAATGTGACACAATCATCTTTCTGCTCTTCATGAAATCCACTTAAGTAATTACCTTCTTAGCTCATTGGCTCCGCAAGCTGCCTGGCTTGAAAGGGTTATATATTTAAGGAAACATTAAAAACTGGCTCATACAATCACCCCCTTCAAATCGACTTTTACTTATTAACATATTCAAAATGAAGATCTTTTCCCCCCAGACATCCCCCACTCCCTGAAAGAGTGAGGGAACTCCAAGGTAAATAACTGCTCTGGAGCATTAGCAGGATTTCAAAAGAATAAGAACACATTAGCCAAAGTGTCTTCTACTTTCAGCCATTCTTAAGAAAACAGCTGATACCTGCATATAATGTCTGGCTCTTTGTAGTTTCACTTTGACATCTGTTTTAGCCAATCAATTTGTCATTGAAGCCAAAATGCTGCTTGAAAATTTGCCTTGGCTTTCTCCTTTTAAGACAAGAACACATTTCTGAAGAAAAAAATTCCTTTCCAAAGCTCAATGCAGGCTCCCCAAGCTGTGTGGGTCTTAATAAGTGGCGTAGTTTTGAAGCCTCGCTTTGAATAGTCTAGATATTAAGACGGATGATTTAAAGAATCCACGGAACTTATTTTCAGAGCACATTTACATGCCTTTCAAACAGATTTTTTTATTATGACGTGTCCAAGATGAGCCTGCAGAGATTTCACATTATTTCAGAAAAGCCGCGCCGAAGTACAGAATTGAAATTACTTGCAAACACACATCTGCATTTGAAACTTTAAGCTCGCTTTCAAAATACACTGTACAATCCATGTTTACTATAAATACAGCGAGGTAAGTCTGAAATACCTTTATCTTATTTGGTAGCTCTGTGTTTGAGCCTCTTTGTTTGAACGGAAGTGTCAGCTGTATTTTACTTTATTATATAAAAAAGTTTCAGAATTTAATTAAGGGTCAAGTACCAGCAGCAGATAAACGCAACAGCTAAAGCATATTTCTGATCACTCTGAAGTCTGCAATCATGAAAATTATTATCATTGAGTAAAACTGGTCTCAATGATGGTGACTGGGAGACAGATTCTGTGTTACTCAGCCGTCATTTACATAATAATGGGTTCCAGTTTTCATCAGCACCTTTTGTTTGTACAGTGCTTACTGCTACAGTAAATTGTCAAAATGTCATTCCTCTCCAATCAGCCAGAAAATATCAACAGTAAACAAGGCACAGGAAGAAATTCTCTGATTAGAAGTGTGGCAGAGGAAGAGGAGAGAGCTCAAGTCTCCCGAGCGCTGGAAACGTGTCCCCAAGAATACAGTCGCCTGGCTTAGGAAAATGACTTCTTCCTTCCGCCCCCTCTGCCGGCCCCTTTAATGAAGAAATACCACTCTGTTGCTGAAGTCGCTCTGAAACCTCAGGAGGGTCCCTGGGGATTAATAGATTTACATATGTATTTGTCGGTGCCACTCTGGTGCCTCTTACAGGGTCATCAGCCTCTCTTTTTCCTGGCAAACTAGCTCGGTTTAAACGGGGCCGGGATCTCCTAGTGATCTTGTCCCTGCTCATTCTCTGACCGTTGGCTAGTGGAGTTCCGGAGTATAAAGGAGCTGTGGGGGAGGATTTGGCCCATGCCCACACTGCCATCACATGGGGCACTTACAGACAGGCTCCTATCAGCTGACTAACCAGGGCTCCATCGGCTGAGAGATGGCTCCCGGGGGAGGTGCCCAGGGACTCAGGGGCTGGGGAAGAGCCCCAGGCAGCAGATGGGACTTCCACTCCCCTCTCGACTGCTCGCCTCGCTTTTCTATCCAGCCATCCCTTGAACTCGGGGATCAGACACGTGCAAGGATACAACGCCAAAGCCAGTGGCAACATCGAGGGCACTGAGCTCCGGGTGCCCGACTACGAATTCTTTCCGCAAGCTCTGCACCCCACCCCGGCCTTCCACAATATTTAAAAGTATGTAAGGTACATGAAATCAATGAATCTTTCTGTTCCTCGGTGAAATCTGCCCAGGACCAGAAAAAGAGGAGGATGAATTAATACAGTATATGCCTTATAACCATTATAGTTACAAAGTATATTAAAATTAAAGACTTCGCATTGTGTTTGAAATAAAAATGAATATAGTGGCATTCTGCCAAGAGTCCCAGAAACCACTCTTGTGTGGAATTGAAACATTTGGCTCATATAATACTTAATTTATTTTTATGAAATGACAAGTTATATAAATGTATGTTTAAAACAGAGGGGCACAACATTTTTAGGGATAAGTTTCTTTGTATTCTGGCTTATATAGCCCCACACAGTTAAGACATATCTAAATAGAACAAAAAGCAATAAACTTCCCCCAAGTGTTTTTTTTTTTAAAGCTACACGCTTCCCCAAATATTTCACAATGTGATCGTAGAGTTAGGTTGTCCAAGAAAAGGCTCACAGTACCTTCTTTTGGGAATGAATGGGAGTTTAAAATCTATTGACATGAAGTGTTGACATCAGGAAATAGTCTGTAGAGCATTCAGGTTTCTTACCATGCACTTTATTTTGCTCGGCTACTTTTAATTTTTTCCCCCTACTTCTTCTTTTTGAAAATCCGACATTGTCCAAACCCTTTCGATTAAGAAACTTGGCTGAATGAATGCGCCGGGACACTGTAGTGGTGCATCAATAAACAGGGGGCCCGCGAAGCTGGGCAGCACGCGGGAAACAGGGCTGATCAGCGGTAATTACCCTGACACCTCATGCAATACAGGGAATTAACTCCTAGGACTTGGGGCCGAATGAAGAAGAAGTTGATGGTTCACGTTGTGAATGCATCAGTGCCTGAACCCATTACCAGTATGAACGAAGATGGGAATTTGCTCTACTTTTGGGGGGCGGTGGGGGCGAGGTTGGGAATGTAGAGCGCTGTGCAGAAAATGAGAAAGTAACGGAGGATGCTGAAGCAACAGTCATTTGGATTTTTATTAAGGCCTTTACCTTTGGATTCTATACCGTATCTGTAATACATAAATCCATGGCAACCATTGTCGCGAAAGGAGGGAGCTTGTCGCTGTAAAGAAGAGGTTAGTGTGTCACCAGATTAGGTGAAGGTATTCCGCGACAGACCTAAAGGAACGGAAGTGCTCGAAAACACAGAGTCAGGAGGGGAAGCGCGGCTCAAAAGGCAACTAGTTAGCAGCTGGTACTATGACCTTTAACTGCATCCATGGTAACTGGGCTAAAGATGGAGTTCCATTTTATTATCCTCACACCCACAATGTTAAGCCTGTGAATCCCATTGCAATTTAATGGCTGAAATCAGAAGGCAGATCTGTGTTCATTGGACCAGTGCCGATACCCTCTTAGCTAATGAGCGCAATAAACATTTTCATGCCAGGAAACCAGTGCAAGTGGAAATATTATGCCATACAGAAATATATACCCAAACACAAAGAAATGGTCAGTAAAGCCCGTCTTTTCTGTGGACTTGCATATTCTGATGCTCAAAGCCAATCATCTTTTCAGGGAAGAATTTTAAAGAGCTGCAAGGCTATTAAAAACGGTGGCATACCAGAAAGCTTATTGTGCACGAGAAATCTGAAGTTATGAATTCTAGACTTAATGACTATTACTGTCTCTTCTATTATTTTCCTTAATGAATCTTATTATTTGTAAATGTATGCTTCCTTTTATGTGGTGCCAGTACACTTTGTTCTTTTTCCCTGACTTGGCGCTGTACCTTCAGCTCGTCAAAAAGAGTGCAAAAGAGACCCCCACTTTTTTGGTAACAGGGAGGACGTTCATATTATAACTTTGCCTTCCTGGCCATTCGGTCCATAGTTCCCTAAGAATTAATGGCAACAGAGTTGTATTGTCACAGATCGCGTGCAACCTGCAAGGATCCTTAGATCACATGTGTTTGTTTTGAAGCCCCAGGAAAAAACTGATGAAGACAGCTGACCACGAGCGGAGGAGCCTTTGATGGTGCCTGCCTTTCTGAACAAACACTGTTCGTGAACTTGCTTTTAATGGAAACACACAAATTCAGGTTCAGAAGATGACAACGGAATCTCAGTTGCTCAGTTCAAGAAGCCGGTTTAGGGGTGCCTGGGTGGCTCAGTCGGTGGAGCGTCAGACTTTGGCTCGGGTCACGATCTCGTGGTCCGTGAGTTCGAGCCCCGCATTGGGCTTGCTGCTATCACTGCAGAGTCTGCTTTGGATCTTCTGTCCCCCTCTCTCTCTCTGCCCCTCCCCAGCTCACACACACTCTGTCTCTCAAAAAATTTTTTTAAAATTAAGAAGCAGCCGGGTTTAAAGGTTTAAGTCCGGTTAACAGATTCTATGAATCTTAACTCTGTGTTGGTTTTCTGTTCACATTCTCCCAATAATCCTTTTTACAAAACTTACTTTTACCATATTCAACTTCAGTGGTGTCAGTGTGCTGCTTGTATCGAAAGACTGCCAAGAATTATCCTTGAAACCTATCTTACTTGTTGCAACAAGGCATAGTTAAAGTAATAAAACAACATGAGTGCTTGAAGAAAATGTAACTTACGGGACATCCCCCCCTGGTCCCCCCGCCCCCCGGCCGTTTCTTTCAAATTTTTCCTCAGGAGTTCTAAAGTATTTCCAAACTTTATTTTGCCCAAAATGGTCTTCTGAGCAAAGATGAGGGTTTAATAATTTTCTTTATCAGGAACAATAAATGTTTTCCTAATGGCACAATGCCATGTATCCTTTGTAAGAAAAAGCCTGAACTGTGTTGTTAACAGAAACTATTTGTTCTGGAAACGATAAAGGTCAGGAGGAGATAATTTGGGTGCTTCTTATCTTTTAAAACAGTGCCACTTTTATCAGTATCAGAAAGTTTTAGGAGGGTTGATAAAAAAAAAAAAAAGAAGACAAAAGAAGAACTTAGAGCCCTGAATAATCACACCTGTTTACTTGACTCATAAAAGGGCAGGATGTGCCTCTATCAGTTTAATAAAAGATGTTCTATCAATTTAGACAATTATACCAAAGATTAAGAATGTCATGAAGCTGATGAAATCTCCTAGGTAACATTAAAAAATAATATGCTTTTAGATCACATCATATATTAAATGACAACTGCCAATTTTTTTAAGGGAGTACTCAAAATTCTTTCCTGAATGACAATTTGAAGTTAAAATACTTTGTTCTTAACAGTTAACTTCATTGACATGACACTTCTCGGCTAAGGAAAGTTGGCGAATAAGGGCTTCTTAATTATCCAAGTAAAAGGAGACGGCAAGATAGCGTATTTTATGACCTCCCTGTATCTTCACTTAATTAAAGAACAACAAGAAATGTTTTGCTAGCACATTACTCGGCTGAAAATATTTGAATATGACTCACATTTAAATATTTGCTGTCCTCTTGACTTTATTTTATTCTGAACAATTGCTTTTCTTATCATTAGCTTGGTAAAAATTATTTCAAGCTTTAATAGAAAGATGCTATGGGACAATGAAAAGGAGCCCACCATGACCTCGGCCAGACCCAGCTCTGCAGAGGGCGAATTGTGGGATCAGAGACAAATGGTTTATGTAACGCAGCTCTCCTGCATGGCCCTTGCTTGTGCAGTGTGTAACACTATCGGCTCCTTTATGAGGACTGTTCTACAAATACCTGACAGCCACGAGGATCCTGAGAGGCCCTCAACATGGGCACTGGGGAAACCCCTAGAATCCCTTACTCATCTTTAAACATGGATTTGCTGTAGCCTTGGTACCTAGATGGAAGAGTCCACCAGTCCTCTTAGCCTCTACCACGTGGAGCCTCCCCCCGGTGAAGTCCACTGCTCCTGGTTGGCCCAAACAGTAAAGTAGAGGGCCTGAGCCCCACTGACCACCACAGAGACTATCAGTCCAGAACTCATGCATTGGTGACAAACTCTGGGGGACAGGATACAAGTGGAGATACTGTCTGCCAGTCTGGATGTTCTCCTCTCCAAGGAGCTCTGGTTGTCACTCACCCCAGCTTTGCATCAGGCTCCCCTTTGCCAAAATCTGCCTTCTGCTCCTCTTCCTCTACCTTCACCTTCCGGATCTCATCCCACTTTCATAATTTAACTCTCTGCCCGGCCAGGCAAAGCACAAAGTGCTTCTGGCTTGTTTGCGACAAGGTATAAAAAGCACACTGTCACTTTGCACTTTGCAACTCATGGGTCCCCGGTACGTATCCCCTTGGCTACATAGTAGAAGTGAAACTATCGCTGTTATTCTCGGCAGCCTCTGCAGGAACAATGCTCATTTATCAGGCTCTTAGCCTGTGCATGTCGTAAGCATGATCTCGTTTAATCTTCACAGCAATTCTATGGGGAAAACAATTTTGGGAGGCTAAGTCAATTCAGAAGTTAGAGAGATAGTAGGTCATTTAGTGGAGCTATAATTCTCAGAAAAACCAACTCCGATAAACTCTGAGTTTTGGTAGGCATTTTTGTGGTACAGACACTGAGTTCTAAAGATTCTTAAGCATTGTGGCTATTTGTGGAATTGGAGGGTGAGGGATCCTCTTCTAACTGATTTTCTTACAAAAGTCCCAGAATCTGCATCGACTTGACTGCTTAGTGAGAAAGAGTGTCGTCACTGGACTCTCTCTAAGAGCTCTTGTCTGGACTCCTGGACTTAGAGTCTTATCCTTTGATGTTTACTACAAAGCACTGACAGAGGGTGTTTGACTCCAGTCAGTCCTCTCCTTGTGCCTTTCTCTTGTCCATGGCATGCCTGTGAGTAACTTTATGCAATGCCCATGTGCAATTTTACCTCCATCGCCTGGCTTCCAGTGGGCATTCAAATGCATATCCATTGGATCAACTGACAAATTTTCGTGGCCCTCTTTAGTAAAAGCTATTCTTGCAGAGAAAGAATGTGGAAGAGAAATGATGAATTTTTCAGTTGAGATAAGCCGTTATTTACATTATTTACATGTACACATCACCCTTGCTCTCTCCTCAAAGAGCCATGCAAGATAATACATCAACACGTTTTTTGAGTTCTTCAGAAAAAAGGACTTAAAAATAAAGATACACTTGACTTTGCAAAAACATCCAATATGATTCAAGAACCACTGCTGCTTCCTGGTTAGTATGGAACGTGCACATCTGCATCTACAGGTTCACTCTGCCTGCAAGAAGTGGGGACCGCACGAGGGTCCAAACAAACTGGGCAGGAAACCAGGCATTTCCCCAAATCAGGGAAACTCTCTCCATAGGATCAGTGAAAGGAGCAGTTCCGATTCGGGAAAAGTCTCCCCCAGTGACTCAATGCATTCTCATGAGGGAGAACAAGTCATATCACAGAAAACTTGTAGAAGAAAGGCAGGTCAACAATAGAAAGCAATTTTCTAAATATATCAGATCTCACACTATGGATAACAGGAGAAAGGAAAGCAACATGTTTCAAATGTGGCACAATGGCAATCTAATGCTGGAGAGATAGAAAAGCAAAATGACTAATAGGCAGAAACAGAGGAGAGTCGAAAGTCAGAAAATCAGTTTATGGGGATAAGTTCCATAACATTGAAGGCATGGAGAAAACATACAAACAATAGGATCCTGATCTTTGGATAATAAATAAGGCAATTTGCATGCACAAGTGACTCAAAATGGAATTGTATGGAAAGAAAACCAAGCAATAATTCAACGTGAAAAATCATCCCATCCTCAAACAAAAACACAACTCTTCTTATCAAATAATATAGTCAACCAACCAGTTTCAGTCAATGTAGAGAAGTACTTTTGGTAGACGGTTCAGTGTAAGATTCGAAAAGACTCATGCATGAAGAGTAACTGTGTTTTTCTGAAGGCCAAAGGTCATGACTTTATATATTGTATAAAGCACTTGGTATGTTTTTGGTGCTGTTGGTATTATCACTATCAGATCCATGAGGAAAAACTGAAAGGGTAAGTAGGCCAAGGAGAGTAAAACATTCAAGTGATAGTCTTTTAAAAATAAATATCACACACTGCCATTTAGAATAGGTTAAACATAAGGAAATTATAGATAAAGTTGGTATTGTGTCCTCCTAACATTTTGGAACTATTTTATTATACAGCAAGACTTTCCCCAAACAGGTAAATAATGCTAAACATAGCTTCCATTTATTTCTGCCATAGCACAGGGGTAACTGCATCCTTTGGGTAACTCTGGTAATTCCAATAGTCACTATAATAGACCTATACACAGAGGGGAAACATGTCAGATTAGTGGTACTCTAAGACCAGAAGCATGGCAGACAACGTGTGCTGATACCTTCATTAGGACGTGCTTACAATTGGTCAGTCTTTCTGGATGGTAATTGTTTGTGCTTAGAGATGATCTAACATTTTTATTCTATTTTCCCTGTGAATCCAAGAGTAATCTAAAGACTTAATTATTTCATATGGTTAAAGAAGGAGCAGTTTGGATTTTCTGGGTAACGGAAATATAAACAATTAGGGTCAGAAGCTATGGTTCCTATCCATTTTTACTGATAATTTCCCCAAATGCATTATAATGGAGTTTCACATAGGCATACTTACCTTGCTCGAATTCAAGTACATGAATTTCCGAGAGGAGTTATGATGAACACACACACACACACACAGCAGGAGAGAGAATTGTAATAGTTTGGGGCGATGTCCCCTGTCTTACCTTCGCCTTGAGCATTGCCATGGGGTAAAACTATACAGCAAGAGGGGTGTTGGCTCTTTAAATGGCCACAGTCCCTGTATCTCAAAGCACGATACCTCTCCTCTCTGAGTGGGGTTCTGGGAATCTATGTATAGGAAATGCTATTCACACAGCATTACATCCAAATATTAGACCATTGTACCATCTGTTGTTCACCCTCGGAAACAACGATCTATTCCGGTCTGGGAGGAAAAATGGTCCAGAGTGACTTTATCATGAATTAGTACCATACTTCACTTTATAGCGGATATAAAGGAATTTTTGCTTCAAGGTCATTCAGACCCTTGGTTTTCACTTTAGCTGAAATCCTCACCTCCAAGTAAGATGTGACTCTACTTTATAAACATATTTACCATAATAAGTCAAGTGAGTTTTAGCTTGACTTGGGGGCCATAATTATTACATAATCTGTGTGATAAAATGTATAATTTATTAATAAATTCATGTTATCATATTTCTTTTTGGTCATTTGTTCCATGGTCCTAAAAATATAGTTCAGAAACAGCAGCAGTATAAATGCTATGTACTGTTTGAGAAGAAAGTGGCATAGTGAGGGATAATTAAATATTTTTATATTATAAAATCACTGAATTCTTTATTTCTTTGACTTATTAAGCCAGATTAAATTGTCTCTGTTATCTCATCAAAAATGACTTCTACCTATTGTTGATTATAATTTCTTGTTTGTTTCATTTGCATTATACTGATACTGCTCAATACAGTTGGCATTAGCCATATGTGGCTACTTAAATTTCCATTATGTAAAAATAAGTATAGGGGTACCCAGGTGGCTCAGTCGAATAAGCATCTGACTTTTGGTTTCGGCTCAGGTCATGATTCCACAGTTTGCTGGATTGAGCCCCAAGCCAGACTCCACACTCGCAGCATGGAGCCTGCTTGGGATTCTCTCTCCCTCTCTCTCTCTCTGTCCCTCCCCTGCTCATGTGCATGTGCACACACACACTCTGTCTCTCTCTCAAGATAAATAAACTAACTAAGAGAAATAAAATAAAATAAAGAATAATAAAATATTCAACTTTTTAGTAACATTGACCACATTTTAAATGTCCAATAGCTACCTATGTCTTGTGGCTACCATAGAAGGCATAGTTAAAACATATACATCATTAAAGAAAGTTCTATTGGACAGAGCTACACTAGATTTTTAATTTGGAAATTGAAGAAATTTCACATTTTAATTAAATTATGGAGTTATTTCTTTTTTCTCTTCAGAGGCAAAATAGCTTTTCTGCTGTTTCCTACTACGTAGGCACTGTTGTATTCCTGCAACTCTAGGCAGAAAGAGGAAACACATTACTGATTTTTACTAAAGCTAACTTCTCAGGGTTAATTTTTGGTTTTTCTTTTATTTTTGTTGATCTCAAGATATACTGGTGTTTTTGATGTTCAAAGATGGTAGAATTTGAAACTGGATTATTTGAATTATACATGGTTCATAGAAATAAACCATTTAAAATAGATGGTGTAATTTACAGGGCTTTTTGGAACAGTGAAGTAGTTTGATAGGTTTAACCCTTCTGTCGGTAACAATGTAAGATCAGGACAAAAAGTAAACACACATAAACAATCCAAACAATTTGCTGTTCCTTTTGATCAGGCAGAAACTTGGTGCAGAGGGGTGTGACTTTGAAAGGAGGATCACACAGATAAGATTAGAAGTTTGTGGCCTTTTTGAGGACACTCCCTAATTAGAATATGGTTCTGGTTGCCTTGTTTGCTTGAGATTTCAGGAGACAGTTCAGTTGCTGCTCGTCAAGCAGCCAACAAGGAAGGGGATAGATCATTGCAGGTGAGAGTTGTAAAAGTTGGTGAACTCCAAATTCGTGCAAAATCTTTCCCCATATCCTTAGATTCCTATCAAACAACATTTAGTTGGAGGCCTTGGGATCACAACAGAAAAGCATCAGAAACTGAAATAATTAAGCAGAGATTTTAGCTGCTACCTACCACATGGGGGACCAAGTTTACAGCCAGAGTTCAGCCAGATTAACAGCCTGCTATTGCAAAAGTCATTTTTTAGAGGATCATTACAAAATCCAGAGCCTCAATAACACACTATTTTTAATGTCCAGTACCAAAAAAA
Organism: Crocuta crocuta; assembly: GCF_008692635.1. Classification (NCBI taxonomy): domain Eukaryota; kingdom Metazoa; phylum Chordata; class Mammalia; order Carnivora; family Hyaenidae; genus Crocuta; species Crocuta crocuta. The sequence continues at coordinate 2,720,305 of NW_027551558.1, forward strand.
ATTTAAATCACTACATGTTTAATGAATCAGGAAAATATGACTCACATCAAGAAAAACATAAGTCGATGGAAAGTCACCTTGAGGTAACTCAGATGTTATAATTAGCAGACAAGGTCTTCAAAATAGCTATTATAAATAGTCAAATATGTAAAGCAAATATACACATAATAAATTAAGATATATGGAACACCAGGAGAGAAGTAGAAACTGTACAGAGTAACTAAATGTAAGTTCTGGAATTGCAAAGTATAGTAGCAGAGAAAAGAAATCACTGGATGGGTTTAAGAGCAAACTGAATAAGGTTAAAGGAAAAGTTAGTGAACTTGAAGGCACATCAGTAAAATTATCCCATCAAAAAACAGGGAGAAACCTGATTGAAAGAAAATTATCACAGTCTTAGAGGTCAGTGAGTCTGCATCAAGTATTCTAACATGTGTAATTGGAGTCTCAGAGGAAAGGATAGACAGATAGGCAGGAGATATATTTTAGGAAGTAATGGCCAAAATCTTCCCAAATTTGGTGCAACACCCAAGAATCTCAATGAATCCCAAAGATAAAAAGAAAGTAAAACCTAGACATATTGGAAGCAAAAAGGTAAAAAAGAAGGCACCTGGGTGGCTCCGTGGGTTAAGGGTCTGACCTATTTCAGCTCAGGTCATGATCTCAGAGTTGTGAGATGGAGCCATCGATCTGTGTTGGAATCTGCACTGAGTGTGGAACCTGTCTGGGATTCTCTCTCTCCCCCTCTGTCTGCCCCTCCCTCATTCACTCTCTTTCTATCTCAAATTAAATAAATAAACTGTTTTATAAAAAGTAAAACCAAAGATCAAGAGAAAATCATGGAATCGGATGTAGAAGAACACCATAGAACATAAAGGGAAAAATGATTAAAAAAAAATGATGACTGACTTATCAGAAAAAAATGAAGGCCAAAACTCAAACAAAGCAATCTCAATACAAATGAACTATATCTTTAAAATGATGAAAGAAAAAAAATATGTCACTCAAAATTCTATGATCAGTGAACATATCCTTCAAAACTGGAGATGAAATAAAACATTATAAATCAAAGAATCCTAGAGAATTTATTACCAGAAGAATTACATTGCAAGGAAAGCTTTGGACATTCCTCAGGCCAAGGGGGGAATAACAGAAAGAATGAAGACCACTAAAAAAGACAAGTAGTTGGGAAAGATAAGAGACTCTACAGATAAATTTATTTTCTTCTCTTAATTTTATTTGAGACAGATCTCTTCAAAGCAAGTCATAACTCTGTTGAGGGCTTTATCATGGTTGTTGATGTAATTGATATGATAGCAATAGTAAACGGAGGTAGATGGAATGACACTTTTGCAAGGTTCCTATATTTTATGTAAAGAAGTACAATATTAATTCAGGATGATTTAGTCTAAAGAGGCACATTATAATTCCTAGAGGATCCATTAAAATTGCAAAGAAGCACAGATTAAAAAGCCAATAGGTCGAAATGGAATACTAGACATATTCAGTTGTTTCAAAAGAAGGCAGATAAGGAGAAAGAGAGAAACCGAAAACATAAATATAAAACAAAAGCAAAATCACAAACCTAAAAACAAACATGTCTATGACTACATTAAGTGTAAATGAATAAGATACTACAATTAAAAGGGAGAGAGTGTAGGGTTGAATAACAAAAGCAATACTCTAAGCTATGTTGTCTATAAGAGACATACTTAAAATGCAAAGACACAAATAGATTTTAAGCTAAAAGAATTTAAAAAAAGGTCTATGTGCAAATGCTATCATAAGAAGCTGGCATGTTTATATTAAGACCAAAGTAGATTTTAAGAAAAGGAGTGTTAGTAGAAGTAAACAGACATTTCAGTCACAACACAATGGTCAGTACACCTCGATGACATAATTATATTATGTGCTTAATTATTATGTAAATGATTATTAATATACATATTAATAATGTGAACATAATAATTATGAATATAGTTCCAGAATAAAAGCTCTCAGAACTGAAAGGAGAAATAAATCATTGCAATCACAATGGCAGATGTAGTACTCCTCTCTACTGCAATCAGTCATTTTCCAGAACTAGAAAAATCAGTAAAGGTATAGAAAACGTGAATAATACAATTAACAACCTTGATCTAATTGATGTTTATAGATCACAGCTCTCAATAACTGCATAATACATATTCTTTTCAAGCGCATAGAATGTTCACCAAGGTTGGTCATCTGTTAGACTATAAAATAAAATTGAAATTTCAAAAGGGTGACATCTTAAAGAATATGTTCTATGAAAAAAAAGGAATTCAATTAAAATATATGGTTCAGCTTCTTCTGAAAATCAGATTTTACATTTCTACAGAGTGAAGATTATAATGTTCAGACAGAATTCACTAATGCATTTTAATACTTCTATAAATAAAATTATGATGATTTGAAGTTAGGATTTCAACATAGAAATTTTAGAAGGAGAGGAACACATCAGACTTAGTGCTGAAACTGAAAAGTAAGTTGTCAGTAGAACAAGATAGCTCAACATAGATTCACTGGACAGAAAAGCAGGCTTGATATTACTCTAAAATGTTATAAGAAACTAGTGCCAATTAAATCTGTCTACATTAAAAATATATATGATGCTCCTACATTTGGATTGAGATATAAAGTGAAAAGTTTTTTGCAAGATAATTTGTCAGTATGTTTCATAAGTCTTGGAACAGATCCTGTTATGCCACTTCTCAAAAGAATATTGCCTGAAATGTTCTGATTTGTATGACCAAAAATATCCAGTACAGTGTTATTGATATGTTCGTCTTATTATAGAATATTATTTTGGTTTTATTATAGAATATTATTCACACGAATAAGCTCATAATATATTGCTAAGCAACACAATCAGCTTGTATAAAAAGTATGAGCAGAATGATACCATTCTATGAAAGTTACGTATCTATAAAGCCTTAGAAAAATTATGAACGAATAAATATCAGGTAATTAATAGTATAGTCTCTGGCTATTGTTTTCTTTTGTACTTTCATTAACAAAATATTCTTCAAAAATGTGTAATATTATACTTTGTCAAAACTATGGCCTAGTTGTGTTCTTAATATCATTATTTACATACATACTTAGCATACATACCATACTTAACATACGACTGACTACGTATTGAGTTTTAGTGCTTTGTATATGTCATATCGTTTATTTTTTGCAGCAAGCAATCAATTTCCATTTTATAAATGAGGACAGTGAGATAGAGATTGAGTAATTTGCCCAGGTGTATGCAGGCGGCATGTGGTCAAGCTGAGATTTGGTCCCAAGACTGACTCCAAAGCTGCTACTCTTAAATCTTGTGCCACCGAATCTTCCAGAGCACATTTCTATCCACAAGGGGAAAAATTACTGAAAGAAAAAGCTGCTCAATAATGAGATACTATTCCTAGGAGACCAGCAGAAGAAAAGCAAATGCAGAGTGCTGAGGCTACTGGGGATACCTGTTGGGAAGTAAGTGGAAATGGATGGAATTTGCTACTGGAGGTAACAGAGCCTAAAGATGTTTGAAATAAGTTGGGGGCAGGAAATTTGGCTTACTGCTTGAAAACAGGTCTGGGGCAGAGCACTCAGGTGGATGAAAGAAGGCAGGGAATATCGGTTACCTGTGCTCTCAGGTGAATGTGAATCTATGTGTCCAGAAAAGAGGCCCCACTTTGTTGTCAGGAACTGAATGAGCTGTTCCTTGAGTGTACACAGCATCACCGGAAGGAAAGAAACCACTGTGACCACCATAACACCTGATTCTGGAGTCAGGACCCTTGGGATGTGGAAGAGGGACCGGAAAGAGCTCTATGCAAGGGATGAGCACAGAAGGAGAGATAAATAAATGCACACAATAAAACTAAATGTTTTGCAGGTGAACCTGAAGATGAAAATTTTAAAGCATATTAAAAGACTTGTAATGCTGAGGAAGAGAGGCAAGATGCCAAACATGCATGAAAGACAAAAAATCAAAACAGTAGAAAATTTTGAAAATGACTTTAAATGTGCTTAGGAATCATCAATGAGATAAATGAAGGAACAGTACCTGTAACGAGAGTAATAAACAAATCACAAAGTACAAGAGTATAAAATAACATGTTGGAAATTTTGGAAGTAAAAAATACTAATTTACATAAAATACAAAAGTGACAAGGTCAGCTCTAGAGTGGACACATTCACAAAGGAATTAGAAAATTGAGAGATATGGGGTGCTTGGGTGGCTCAGTCGTTAAGGGTCCAACTCTTGATTTTGGCTCAAATCATGATTTAACAGTTCATGAGATCGAGCCCCATGTCATGAGCACAGAGCCTGCTTGGGATTCTCTCTCTCCCTCTTTCTCTCTGACTCTCCCATGCTCACATTCTCACTTTCTCTCTTTCCCTCTCAAAATAAATAAATTAATTTTTAAAAAAATTGAAGGATAGAATTGAAGATTTCACCCAGAATATGTCTGTCTCCTTCTTACGGATCCATACACAGATTAATAGATATCCTTTCCATATATCTATTCTAAAAAGGTACAAAGCTATATACCCAAAGTTACAAACCTTCAGTTATAAGATTAGCACAATGACTATAGTTAATAAGACTGTTCTGCATATTTGCAAGTTGCTAAGGGAGTAGGTCTTAAAAGTTCTCATCACTGGAAAAAACAATTTGTAACTGTGTGGGGAGATGGGTCTTATCTAAAGTATTGTGGTGATCATTTCACAATACATACATATATCAAATCATTACAGTGTACATTTAAAACTAATACAGTGTTCTATGTCAATTATGTCTCCATAAAATATATTGTGAAGAAATGAAGGAATGCATGTATAGATTTGTAAACCTCTAAACTTATGGAAGGTAGGTCAAAAAGCTGTGACATAGGTCTAATAGGACTCCAGGAAAAAGACGCAGAAGGGATGGAGGAGGAATGATATTAGATAAAGTAATGGGTGAAAATTTCCCAACACTGATTCAGGATACACGTTCTTATATTAAAAATTCCTTTCAAATAAAGAATAAAAAAACAGAAAAGAAATCCGCACTTAGATATATCATAGTGTGACAGCATAGTATAAAAGAGCACACCAGAAAGAAAAGACAGGTTACACAAAAGTTTTTGATGGCAGATATCTCACGTGTAGTAAATCATACCGGAAGACAATGGATAAATATATTCAGGGTCATCAACTTTGGATTCTATACCCAACTAACTTATTATTCATTAAAGGATTTTTTAAAAAATTCAGAAATATGAAGACAGATTTTACTGCTTACAGGCCTTATTGAAAAATTCCTGATGAAGTACTTCAGAAAGGGGAAAATAAGTACGGGGTAGAAAAGAAAAGTAATAGTAAAACTGAATATACAATAGTTTTCCTATCCAATAGTTTTGACTATAACAGGGGTGCCTGGGTGGCTCAGTCAGTTAAGCCTCTGACTCTTGATTTCGGCTCAGGTCATGATCTCACAGTTCATGAGATTGAGTCCTATGTCAGGCTGTGCACTGACAGTGTGGAGCCTGCTTGGGATTCTCTCTCTGCTCCTCCCTTGGGTGCGTTTTCTCTCTTTCTTCGCTCTCTCTCAAAATAAATAAGCAAACATAAAAAAAATTTAAAAAGTAACTATCGACTATAACAAAGTACACATACTGTTTTTCTATGATTCTTAAAAATAAAACAAAAACTGTATTCAATGTCAATAATAAGACAGAGGGGACAGTGAGAGACAGAGTAAGAGAAAGACACACAGAGATGGACAGAGGGGACTAAGGAGTGCTGGGTACTGTTCCCAGCACTGGTGACCCCTTGTCCTTTTCAGGAGAATAGAGACACCAAATAACTGTAGGGTCTTGTGAAAAATGTTCACAGTTAATTTTCGGAGGTAAATGAAGTAAAGGGGAAAAGGTATCATGGAAAAGAATTACAGTAAAGCTAGTTCCAAATACATTTTTCATTGCAGGAAGTGTTCATAGATTAAATACCTTTATTGCAAGATTGGCACTGCAGTGATTTTTTTAAAAAAAAGATATAGCTATATTCTGCTTATATGAAACAAAATCACACTGAAAATATTGAAAATAAAAAATGGAAATGGACCTCATAACTTTCAACTGTTGGTATAGCAACATTAATACTAGATTGAAAAACAATATTTTATGGCCAACATCATTGTTCTGGTTAAAGAGGGCAAATGTATGATTTTGACAATTAAGGAAGCACTGTCCACATGAGCATACATGTACTTTTAGAATTTGGAATAACTGTGACCTTAAAGATCAGAAGGTAGAGGGACCGGTCACCCTCCCCGACCCTCCGGGCACCCCATACACTCCTGACATTTTATAAGATTAATTCTTTTTCCTTCTCAAATCCCTGCTATCTTGGTGTTCCATTTCTGGGAGGTGAAGGAAGTGATTCTATGCCCAATTTTATTTTTCAGTATTGTTGTAGTATAACTTTTATCACCTAGCTGTAGGCTCAGTAGAGAAAGTGATGAGAAGCAGGTATTCCGGAAATGAAAAATGGAAAAAATGCATGAAAGCATTTGAGGAGGTGGGGGGTGGCGGTGCGGTGAGCAATCCTTCGAGAAGACAAGACGGCTAACTGGAGGGGTGCATGGCCGCAGGACTGCAAGGTTCTTGGCTGCTGGGAGTGTCTTGGCTTGGCGGGGTGGGACATCCGTTGGATAGATGAGAAGCCACGTGTGGTGGCAGTTGGCCAGCCAAAGCCACCATCCTCCTTACAGGAACACTGAGAGAGAAGACAGACCCAACGCACTTAATGTGACCAGGATGGTAAAGGAAACCAGTAGAGCTTTAAGAATGACTTCATTTAGGAATTTGGAATGTGGGTGTAAACCTTTTAGAAGAGGGTTAGAGAAATCTTTCCAGGGTTGCAAGGAAGTTGTGAACTGAAGTCTCTCATGGAGTTCTGGGCTTCACGCGAAAGGGGCGGGGTTTGGTAGTAAACTACTATTAAGCCCTAAAGGACAGTTGCATGGGGGTAATTGAGTTAGTCCCTTCAGATTTAAGTCAGCATCACATTCAATCTGAAGCAGCATAGCAGATAAGTACTAAATAGGAAATGATTATTAATATTTAAAAGACATGGGCCACCTGGGTGGCTCAGTCTGTTAGGCCTGCGACTTCCCCTCAGGTCATGATGTTGGGGCTTTTGAGTTCCAGCCCCACGTTGGGCTCTGTGCTGACAGCTCAGAGCCTGGAGCTGCTTCAGATTTTGTGTCTCCCTCTCTCTCTGCCCCTGCCCCCCCTTGCACTCTACCTGCCTCTCTCTCTAAAAAGTAAATATTTTAAAAAAATTAATATTTGAGAGACAGCTTTTGCTTGCAAAAGCTTAAAAAATAGGAGATAGTTGTTGTTTGGCTTCACGTGTTTTNTTTTTTTTTTTTTTTTTTTTTCTTTGTCAAGTTAGAGAGGAACAACAGGGGCCAACAGGGGCTCTCTGCATCCCGTCTCTTCCATTCCTGGAATTTATGAACACTCAGCGATTGGAATGGGAGTTTTCCTGTTCTCCTTTGAATCTGTTTCATACTCCCTCTTTCTTCCTCACATTTCTGTCCAGATCCTTCCAGAAGAACCCCAGCCATCTTTGGTGGGTGTGGGTTGGAGTAGAGCATGGCCACTGTAGGTAATGGAAGCACCTCACCAACGTGTAAACACCACTCGTGATCTGCAGGCACCCAGAGGTCGTTGGCCAGGCCACTATTTCCTGAAGCCCAGGTAAAAATATTTCCTTTCCTATGACAACCCTGGAGGGAGAGAAGAAACCCAAAGCACAGCTTGCTTTTGATATAGCCATTTCATTTGACATAGTCAGTTTTATATTACTGCTAAGCCATGGAAGTGTTTTTCATTGTGTCACTCTCAGTTATTATATGTTTAATAAAGAAAAATGTGTGCTTTTAAAAAAGCTGTGTCACATCTGTGAATTATTTTTTAATAAAAGTCCCCATTTCTTCCAATAATTAATGACCCACTTGTTACCAGCAATTAGGTGTAGCTTCTCTTTCGTGTGCTAATTATACATATATTTTTAAAGTACCTTTCTTGGAGGAAGAGGAAAACATTTACTCTTGTTTGGGACAAAATGGCACAGTGTAAATATTTGCTGTAAAATAAGTAAGTGTGATTCAAGTGACTTGAGTTTTGGTATTACTGAGAAATTCATTGATATATATATATATGATATATATATTCAATTTCATTCAACTCTGTATAAATCCTGAGCTCAATAAAGGTCTGTGTAGGATACTTTAAGTGGTAAATACATATCTGTATTTTGACCTTGTGATCAGTTCCCAAACTTTACCAGCTATTTTAGTATTTGTTGTGTTTTTTTTCAAGGCAGCTGCCTGGGAATAACCCTTTTTATAGCTTTCAGATACCGAAGCATCTATAAATAGCCTTGTAGCATTACATTAGGTGACAGAGAGTCCAATATTCTGTCGCATGTGCTATGTGGAATTTGGAATTTTGAATTAAAAAGTATTTTAAATGGCATTTTGGTTTTAGTAGTGAAATTAAAAGCAAGACACAAATCACAGAAGAGGGACAAACAGATGTTTCTCTGATAGTTGGATTCCTTAGAAAATTGACTATAAATTCAGGAAGATAATTATTAGCACTGGATTATATAATCAGTCTGATTTGGCTGGTTATCTACAAAGTCATTAAAAAGTGTCAGAAGAATCAAATGTATATTGTATACCAAATAGAAACTGCTGTTGGTCTTCATTGAAACCCCTTCCGCATATCTTTTTTTTGTATAACTTAATTAGCAAAGTTAAAATTAAGATGAGACTCCAGTGTGTTTAGATGAAACAATTTCTATGAGAGGACACTTCATTAAAACATTTTAATAATGTAGTAAACTCTTGGTTATCAAAGAAATCTCTTAAAAACGATCTTTTTCAATGAATATAATTATTCAATGTGAAATATTTGTGCTGTTCAGGAAAAATCCAACTACTGCTCCTGTCGTGTTACATATGCCAGGCACCTGTTACATGCTCTGCTAACAATCTTCACTCACTAGTCTTTTTAACAATGCTGTAGCTGGAGTACAATCCACATATGTTTATTGAGTATCTAGTGTATGCTTGACACTATTCTAGGTTCTGTGGAAACACTAGTGAATAGGACAAAGTACCTATTTTCATGAAGCTCACACTGTGAGGAGGACAGGCAAGGAAACAAACAATACAGATATTTAGGTTTTCACAAAATTGTGCCACCGTCATCAGTATCAATTTTAGAACATTTTCATCAGCCCAAAACCAAACTTTACACTCTCTGGCTGTTGCCCCCAATTCTCTTATCCCTCCTCCCCGCCCCAGCAACACCCCTAGACATCCAGTAGCCTACTTCTGTCTCTATAAATTGACCAATCTTGGACATTTGATAAAAATGGAATCATACAATGTGTAGTCATTTGTGACTGGCTTCTTGCGCTTAGCATAATGTTTGTAAGGTTTATTTCTGTTGTAGCATGTACTGATACTTTTTGTTGATGAATGATATTCCATTAAATAGATTTTATTTATCCATTCATTCGTTGGAGGACACTTGTATTGTTTCCACTCTTTGGCTATTATGAATTATGCTGCTATAAACATTCATGTACAAGTTTTGGGTGGCCATAGGTCCTCATTTCTATGGAGTATACACCTTGGAATAGAGTTACGGGTATATGGTAATTCTTTATTTGATCTTTTGAGGAAGTGCCAGGCTGTTTTTCAAAATTGCTACATCATATTATGTTCTCACCAGCAGTGTATGAAGGTTTCAGTTTCTCCACATTCTTCCCAGCACATATTATTAACTGTTGTTTTTTTTTTTTCATTATAGCTATGCTAGTAAGTATGAAGTGGTATCTGGCTGTGGTTTTGACTTGAATTCCCTTGATGACTAATGCTATCGAATATCTTTTCATGCGCTTAGTGATCCTTTATATACCTTTTTTTTGGACGAATGTCTACTCAGACCATTTGCCTACTTTTTAATTAAAGTTTACTAGGGGCGCCTGGGTGGCTTAGTCGGTTAAGTGTTCGACTTTTGCTTAGGTCATGATCTCGCGGTTCGTGGGTTCGAGCCCCGCGTCGGGCTCTGTGCTGACTGCCAGCTCAGAGCCTGGAGCCTGTTTCAGTCTGTGACTCCCTCTCTCTCTGACCCTCCCCTGCTCACGCTCTCTCTCTCTCTCTCCTAGAAATAAAAAAAAAAATATTTTAAAAAAATAAAGTTTACTTATTACTTTTGAGAAAGAGAGAGAGAAAGAGGGCAGGAGCAGGGAGAAGGGCAGTGAGAGAGGGAGAGAAGGAATCCCAAGCAAGCTCCCACGAACTGTGAAATCATGACCTGAGCCGAAATCAAGAGTCAGACATTTAACTGATTGAGCCATCCAGGCGCCCCATTTGCCTATTTTTAAACTAAGTTATTTGGCATTTTGTCATCTACATATATGTATTCGTTATTTTATATATATTCCAGATATGACTTTTCTCGAGTATATGATTTGCAAATATTTTCTCCTTTTCAGTGTGTTGTCTTTTTACTGTCTTGATAGTATCCTCTGAAACACAAAAGTTTTTCATTTTCATGAAGCCCAATTTATCTTTTTTATGTGATTGCTTGTGCTTTTGGGGGTTATATGTTAGAAACCATTGCCAAGTCCTAGGTCACAGAGATTTACTCATATGTTTTCTCTGAAGAGTTTTATAGACTTAGCTCTTCCCTTTAGGTCTTTCATTCCTTTTGAATAAATTTATACATATGGTGTGTGGTAGGGATAATATGCTATTTCCTCCCAGAAAGGAATAAAATTGCTTTTTATAGAAGTGGTTTCAGAAAAACAGTGTTAACTTATCAAAAACTAATTATGCTTATGCCAGTCGCTTTTCTGTGAGCAAAATAGAACAATCTCCAGCTTCAAGGGTGTTACATTGTGCATTGATGATGTAAACAAATAAATATAACAGAGTTAAGTCATGTAAGAACCATGAAAACTACGGAATGATAAAAGGGGATGGAGAGGGGATGCTATTTTTATATTGAGCTATCAGAGAGTATCTCTTACATAAGGTGACATTTGAGCAGAGATTTGAAAAAAAAAAGTGTGAGAGTAAGCCCTGAATATATACGATTACATAAAAGCATCCCAGGCAGAGTGAACGGCACGAACAAGGGTCCTGAGGTGGGAGGCTGCCAGATGTGTCTGAGGAACAGCAAGAGGGATGGTGTAACTGGAAAGAGGAGAGGAGTGATAGGTATGGAGAACTCAGGGGTAGTGGTGCCCTAGAACACTCAAGGCCTGATGGATCATGGTGGAGACATTTGAAGTAACATTGATTGGGACTGGAAGACACTGGAGGCTTTTGAGCACAGGGATCAGGCAATTGGATGATTTATGCTTTACAAGGATCACCTTGATTCAGGTTGGAGAATAATTTGAAACCAATTAGAAAGCAATAATTTGGGCTAGAGAGAATGGTTGGTTCAAGGTGGCTTGGTTCAAGGTGGTAGTACTGGAGATGATCAGACACCAGGCATATTTGGAAGATATGACCAACAGGCACATACTGTGAGAAAAAGAGAGATGTTAAGGAGAATTGACGGATTTTAACTTGGGCAATTAGGAGTATGAGTTGCCATTAACTAAGATGGGATAGCCTGCCAGATACACTTATCTTAGGAAACAGATAGAGTTCAACTTGGAGCTTACTGAAATTGAGATGCATATTAGACAACCATGTGAAAATAAGTGAGTAGTTTGATACAATTCTGGGCATGAGGAGAACGGTCTGACCCAAATGTAGAAAGTTCAGGGTTTACAGCATAAAGTTAGTGTTTTCAACCTCAGGACTGGCTGAGGTCATTTAGGGTATGAGAAGGAGAGGGAGACAACATAATAAATGATTCCAGTGGTCCACTTCTAAGTGGAAGGAGGAACACGAACTGGCCAAGAAGTCCAAGAAGATGTGATGAGCAAGCTAGGAGAACTCAGAGAGGGCGGTGCCATGATTGGAGTAGGATCAAGAAGAAATTGGAGGGAAAGGAGGAGAAACAGTAGGATGACGGTAAGTTATTTAGATTCAACAAATAGTAGGCACTTCCTATATTCCAGCGGTTGTTTTAGAGATAGCTCAGTTGAAGAAAAGAGAACCAAATCTAACCTTTGTGGGTATGACATTCTAACAGGAGACACAATCAATGACTGGTAAGTATGTAAATTATACAATACATGAAGATAATTCCTGGATTGGAAAATTAATACAGTAAGTAAGGAGTGCACATCTTTTACCTAAACAATGGAAAGAATTGAGTATCTTTTACCTAAGATGGGGAGACTTTGAAGGGGAGAGGTTACTTAATATCTTTGTTTGCTCAGTAACCATCTGTAAAACACGAAAGTAATAAGTTTTCATGAAATTTCCATTTAGTAAAAAATACTTAGCAATAACAGTCCACTGAAATTTTATGTTTCTTAAGGCCTTCCAAATTCCATGATTTTTAATGTTAATATGGTATTGTCTTGCTCCCACGAAAAAAAATGGAGATTAAATTTTTTTTTTTCTTTTTGAGAGACAGAGTAGGGGAAAGGGGCAGAGGGAGAGAGGGAGAGAGAGAGAGAGAGAGAAAATCTTAATGAGGGATTGATCCCACTACCCTGAGATTTTGATCTGAGCTGAAATTCAGGGTTAGATGCTCAACCGACTGAGCCACCCAAGAGCCTCCAGAGATTTCAATTTTAATGATAAATCTTTGACATTAGTTAGTAAATGTTTTCTATTAAAGAAATCATAGAATATGTTTTTAATAGCTCCTTTTGGAGCTCCTCAATTTGGATTCTGAATAAACAGGCATCTACTGTGTATTCATAACTCAAGTTTGTGAATGATTAACGCTCTCAAGAAGCAAACACTTTTGGTTTGGGAAAGTCAAATAAGGCTTTTAAATATTTAAGTTCTATGGTTCTCTACTAAATATAAAATTTACATAACAGAAAAGATCTTGGCTGTCATATTTTCCACATATAACTCATGATTCTGTGGTATGCTATATATCAACCCCAGTTATATACCCATGGATTTTTCAGCTGAAATAAAACCATTTCCAGTGTTTTTGTCAACCAAAGTGATTCTGTGGATGAGAAACACATTTGACCTGCAGCTCAAATATCACACTCATTGAAGCATGGCCTGATTCCCCAGGAAGTCAGTAGCTCATTGAGCTGTTCTGTCCTAGTAGTTGGCTTATATGTTGATTATAAAGCATTATCACCTTGTCTTTATTTTCTTCTTCTCTTCTTCTTCTTTGCATAATTGAAATGCATTGTATTTCAATTATAGGCTTGTGTTTGTGTTTCCTTGGGGTTATCGGGTGCTCTTTGAGGACAGTGGGCCCCCAGAGTCTTCATGGTTCCTGTTGTATGGAAGATGTCCAATAGAGGAATGAAGATACGCACCAATGAGCAAATGTTTCCATACACTTTTAGCATACATAAATCCTGTATCTGAACTCTCTCCTTGAGAAGTTAAAACAGTCACAACCCAAAAGCAGTGTCTCCCCTGTTCTTCACTGAAGCAAAATCTCAGACCTTGGGAGAACCCTAGGATATTCCTCCTCCATGGCCTAAGTAGCTGAGACACCAAAGAGCTCAGGTGCAAACATGACCCAACCCTGTAGTCCCTTCGCAGAATTACTCTTTCTTGCTACAAAGTCAAAGTTTTCTTGTTGAGTTTCAATGTGAAGGTGCCATTTTTATAAAGTAACGAGCTTGGTTTTTCAGATATTATACCTAAACTAATGCACACAAATAGGTTATATCCTTTTCTGGTTACTCTAGGTCTCCACAAAATTCTGGGTGCTAGACTAATGCTATGAAGGCTATCTCCTGGCACTGTAAAGGACAACCTTTAGTGGGACAAGTAGATTTTTATAGGTGGCCTATGTCTTCATAGTCACAATTCCTGGTTGGATGCCCTCACACTATCAGTGTTTTGAAGAATGCCTATTTAGGGCAAGGGAGAATGCAGCTACCTAAGTATTTGTGAGGGGCACGAAGCTAATACAAAAAAAATCCCATTGGTCTAGGCTTTCTCCATTGCTTTGTGGGAACCAGGGAATTCTCTAGTAGCCATAGTTAAGGGTCACTTTAGCAATTGGAAACACTGATCAAGCAGCAAATTGTTGGCAGGGGAAATCCAGACAGAAGGTAGCTTAAATTGATGGCTTCTGTGGAAACCAAGGGAATTTGAAACAATTTGCCTGGGATTTTGCTTGGCCAAATCACCTTTACAAAGCGCTGTGATGCCCCAACAAGGCGTGGGCCCCAGATCACAATCAGAAAGCGGGAAACAAGAGTTCCTAAATGCATCAGAATTATTCTAGAGGGATGAAACACCATCTTCCCAAAGAGGCTTCTCCAATTTATGGTCCCAATTTGCTCTGAAAGTATCATTATTCTCCCACTGTCCAAGGAACTCATTATCTTGTGTTATCAGGTGCTAATCAACTTCAGAGGATCTTACATATGATTTTCGTGAATTTCAATTTTGACTGTAATTGTGTACGACCTCCTTCATTAAACTCATTGGATGTGAACACCAATCTAACTCAGATTAAAGATGGATGAATCCAGCTGGATATATATCTTTGTCTTGAAAAGATTCAGATGACATGGAGACAGTACAGTACCGGCCTGTTTTGAACACCAAGGGCCCTCACAAAGCCAGTGCCTCTCTGTAGATGCTTCTCCATGGCATTACCCTTCTCAGTACTTACTGCACTCTGCCGCATTTTAATGGTCAGGGATACAATGTTCCCTTCAGGTTATTCCCCCTTTTACAATGCATATGTGAGGAATAAATGAGATTTTAAAAACCTACCAAAAACATCTGGGCATTTTTGCCTTTTAAAGAAGGCAATCTTGGTGTAAAAGAGAAACTGAAGCCTGATTTTGTGTTACAAAGGTACAAGCCTGAACCAGGTCTGTTATCTGCTACTACTCTTGCAACTTTAGGAAAACGCTTCTGTTTTGGACGACCCAGTTTGTGTATCTGTAGAATAAAGGTGATGATACCTTTCTATTTTTTTTTTAAAGTTTGTTTATTTATTTTAGAGAGAGAGCACATGGGTGAAAGCATAGGCATGTGAGCAGGGGAGGAATGAGAGTGAGAGAGAGAATCCTAAGCAGGCTCTGCACACTATCAGTACAGAACCCCATGCAGGACTCAATCACACACACCGTGAGATCATGATTTGAGCTGAAATCAAGAATCGGATGCTTAACCCATTGAGTCACCCAGGCACCCCGATGAGACTTTTCTTCTAAGGCATCTGTAGTGGCCAAAGGTTTACTATCACATGATGGAGTCTGTGCAGTATTTGGAACATTCTTGGTAATCACAAAATGATTTTTAAAGATAAAAATTTTTTATCTTTAAAAAATTTATCTGTAAATATCTATAGAATTTTTATAGATTTTTCTCGATGTATATACTGGAGAAAAATGTTCATTGGGAATGCAGCTGGGGCAATGCCAGTATCTTCCTGCCCATGGAACCTCATCACACGTTTGCTGAGTCACTGTAACTGAGCTCCAGACTTCACCACGGTCATCCCCCCAACTTCCCTACAGCCACCCCCACTGGTGAAGCCTGAGGGGGAAGCAGTGTGGACACATCAGACGGAGACCCTCCCAGTGGATACTTCCAGATCCACTGGCCAGATGAGGATGATGATATTACATGTGCTTATAGTCCATGAAAACAATAAATAAGGAGGAGAGGCCTAGGGTAGAAGATGTAGAAGGTTTCAAGGTTGTGTTTCTGTGCTTCTCACTATTCTTTTTAAAAAATTTTATTTATTTTAAGAAAGAGACTGTGTGCCAGCAGGGAAGGGAAAGGGAGAGAGAGAGAGAGAGAGAGAGAATCCCAAGCAGGCTCCACGCTGTCCATGCATAGCCCAATGTGGGGCTCACACTCACGAACCATGAGATCATGACCTCAGGCAAAATCAAGAGTCAGATGCTTAACTGACTGAGCCACACAGATGCCCACTTCTTACTTGTCACTATTCTTTAACAGGTCCTGTTAAAGGGATAGTAGCTATTTCTAACAAGTTTAGCATCATTTTCAAAGTGCCAAGTAGATGATTTTGTTTTATTTAGAAAAGGATACTTTGTCTTTAGAATACAAAGGGGCTATCAAATTTAATAGGTGACAATAGTAAGTTATAAGAGCAATAAAAGTAACACTAATTGGGAGCTGGTAGTGGGCAGACATGGGGGAATGCATGGTACATGTACCCTTTGATCTAGATTTTATTCCCCCGTGATGTTTAAGAAGATTTCAGATGTCAGAAGAAACCATCCAATCCTCGTGTTTCCATTGAGAGAAGGAAGTTGTTGTTTCACTTTATTTTTTTTTTAATTTTTAAAGGCTTTATTTATTTCTGAGAGAGAGAGAGAGAGCATGAGCAGAGGAGGGTCAGAGAGAGAGGGAGACACAGAATCTGAAGCAGGCTCCAGGCTCTGAGCTGTCAGCACAGAGCCCAATGCGGGGCTCGAACCCATGAACTGCGAGATCATGACCTGAGCCGAAGTCGGACGCTTAACCACGGGAGCCACCCAGGTGCCCCTGTTGTTTCACTTTTGAGAAGAGGGAAAAAAAAAAAAAAAAAAACAGAAGAAACATTTCCAGCTGAAATCTGTTCCACCTTCACTCCTTTCTGGTTGGATGAGAATGACTTTATGTGAACAGTGAATTTGAGAAAATGAGCTGAGCATGGTGAGTCCCATGATGTAACTGTCCATCAAAAAGGTACATTGAGGCCTATGTGGGGCTATGATCAAATGGTAAAATGTCTAAACTGGGGAGAGCAGAGCATACCTAAACCAAATTCGTAAATCAGTTTGGTGGTAATTTTCTTTTCTATCTCCCATGTCTTAATTCTTAATGCATTCCAAACCAGGTGTGAAAGAAGGTAGAATTTTTACTTGCCACCTCAAACTCCCAAACTGAAATTTTAATGGGAAAATCAAACATTGATTAACCAACTCTGTGGTAAGAACATATCTGATGAATCTGTAGAGGGATGTATAGCCCTTGTTCAAGAATGAGACAAATAATTTGAAGCAGCCTCAAGGAAATAGAACTTATGAAAATTCTGTCTTCAGAATACTTCCCTTTTGAAGACAAGGAAGAGAGAGATTTGAGTAACATGGCATTGCCAAAGATTTGCCTGAGTTTAAATACTCTTTGAGTATACACACACCACAAAACAAAAAAGCAATCTTACTTTTAACACGCCCATTATTCCCATAGGAGAACAAAATGGGACTTCTGTTAACAGAATCCTACCAATTCATCTTTTAACCTGAATCTCACATTTCTTCCAGAATATGGTCTCCTTCTGGATGGCAATAACTTTTCTTACCATTTCAAAGTAGAATTTGTAAACTATTTGCAAGATAAAAATTGTCAGGTCATCAACATATTTAGATAAAGTGGAGGAAAGTAATACTATATAGGCTTTGTTTTTTTCATCTTACATCTATTGTTCATCTTAACAATCAGATTGTGTCCCGTGTCCTACAAATGTTTGATTTCTCTGAGTGACACCCAGAAGATTCCCTATTATGCATTTGGGAGGGAGAAAATGAATTGAAATCTAATTGTCCTCCAATTCTGAGATACATGCACATTTTCTGAAATTCTCACAGTAATATGAATAAAGAGACACATTGTGTTTGTACAAACAGTTCTTTTTAGAATGCATACAGGTAATTTCTATAGCCACTCCTAGGAAGCCAGAGTACACGGATATTGCTCACTCAGGGTCCTCTGGTCACTTTGATCTCTTTGCTGAGTTGTACCGACATTTTTATGGGGATAAAATCACAGGGCTCCAAGACGGAGTAAAGCCAACTATACTCCTGCTTCCGGGGAATAAGGCATTGTGAAGAGTTTCCCCCTTTTCTCAGACTATAAAAGGAAGGAAACTATAAAAGGAAACTTCCATGGGAAGTAAACTTTTCTATACAGTAGTGAAGAGTGTGCCACTCAGAGGAGTCAAAGAGATAGCCCTCTCACCCCAAAGTCAATAGGAAATTCAAGTCCATTGACACTGTCATTGGCAGAGGGAGATCTTGGATGATTGACATAAATTGCTATCTTAGAAGGGCTGGAAAGAAATGTCATTTCCAAAATTAAATAGCTGGCGTGTCCGGGGGTGGGGGGGGGAGGGGTGGCCCATGGACCACTGCACAGCAGGCAGCTCGCTTGGCATTTAGCTCAGTTACACCAAAGCACTGAAGATACTCATCTGAAAAAGGAAAAGAAAGAAAAAGATGAAAAGGGATTCCATTGCTTATTAGAAAACCAAAACCCTCGCTACGCACCAACCAGACAGAAGGAAGGACAAGCCCTGTTCACACCTTGCCTGGCTCTGTATCATATTTTCAGTCCTGAACAAAGGAAAAGAGTAGAGGCCTTTTTCTGCTGAATTATCTGAGGTGGCAAGAAAGTAAAGCAGGAGCCCCTTCTCAGAATCTCTGCTGCAGAGCAGTGGTTACCTGGGCTTGCAACATCTCTGAGAAGGAAAGGGGAAGGGATGCAGAAAGTTAACTCTGATGAAAGATCTTACCAACTTTGCATCCTGTCTTACAAGGTATTAGGGAGATGGAAAACAAGGGCAGCTTTCAGAGGTGGAGTTGGCAAGTGCACAGTCAGTGCTACTGGCCTGAGATGTGAACTTTGTTCTTTGTTTGCATGCTAATTACATTGTGTCAACAGAAGCAATTGCCGCTAGTGAAAATGTAACTATGATTTCTTGACGATGGTCTGAATTTGTGTCTTTGAAGAGTGAGAAAGGGGGTAACTAATTGCTAATAACTTGTAAGCTCATGGAAGGAAAGGTTTGAAAAGTGAGCTGCGTATTTAAACTATCTTAAAGTAACTGTTGATTGTTGAAAGGAAGACAGGATTCCATTAGAATGTAATTTTGGAATATTCTCATTTGCTTGCTTTTTGTTTGTTTGTTTGTTTGATTTCAGACCGTTGGAATGATTTTGCAGATGTTCAGTGGAGTCCAACAGTGATATACCTTTTATATTGGTATTGTTTTGTCTTTCTGGTTAGTTCTATGTACTGCCACAGAAAGTTGTACCAGCCAGCAATTCCAAAGACCTAATTTCAATATCTCTTCATTTTGCCTACACTGACATTCTTCAAAGCTGGTAGGTAAATTTTTGGGTTATCTATGACCGTGTAGCCAATTATTCCAAACCTCAGTCCTGAAGAATAACCATTTATTATACTCGAAGATTCTGTGGGTTTGGAATTCAGAGTGAGTATAAGGGGTGCTTGTCTTTACTTTATGTTTTCTGGGACTCTGCTGGGAGGACTTGAAAATTTTTTTTCTTTTGCTTTTAATTCCTTATAATGTTAAAGGATACTTCACACTTGATTTTATTTGAAAGGATGGTCAAATATATTTTGTCCCTTTTGTTTTAAAATTTAAAAGTAGGACTACTCCAAGATGATAAACTTTTCAGTATGAAGATGGAAGATATGCCATTCGTTCTGAGGCTGCAGAATGGGAGAGTCAGACATTAAAGTACTGACAGTCCCTTGGGAACGCATGCGCAGAGAGGCCTGGCCAGCGTTAACATCTGCAGGAGTGAAGTGCGAAGGGTCAAGGCCAGGAACACGGAAGAAACTTGATGTTTTCTGCACTGGAACCCATATCTTCTCTGTCCGGCTACTGAGAAAACCATGGAGAGCTTTTTGCTGGAAAGAATTAAAAATATCCGAAAAGGCTTCATAGCTAGGACTCTGCCTATAGAACCTTTTGGAAAAGGCAAAACTCATTTTAGATTGGTGGTTGCCAGGGTTTGGGAGGAAGGAGGGAGCCCAGAGTTTTAGGGGAGTAGAGCTACTTTGTATGATGCTATCATGACACATGTTGTGATACATGTAACTGTATATATACATGTGTAATATACATACATAGTATACTTGTCCAAACCCAGAGAATGTACAGCATCAAGAGTGAACTATCTCCTGAACTACGGACTCTGGGGATACTGATGTGTCAGCGCTGGTTCATTGATTGTAGCAAATGGACTACTCCTGTGGGGGCTGCTGACAGCTGGGGAGGCCATGCATGTGTGAGAACAAGGGGTAAATGGGAGCTCTCAGTGCAGTTTTGCTGTGAACCTAAACTTAGTCTAAAAAGTAAGTTCATTTTTTTTTAAAAGGGCACATCAGGTAAATTCGCTTTAACATAGAATTTGAGAAATGAAACTTGGGTACTCACCCACAGGAGTTTTATTCGGATAAATCTATTAATGTATGGTCCAGTTTGCGAAAATAGTCCAGCATGTATATCTTTGTTTCAAAGAGTCTGCAAACTCATCAGAGAAGAAGGCCATCAGTCCCCTCTCCAAGTGCACTGTTTGAGTGGAGAACATAATATAGTGCCAGCAGATAGGACCGTCTGCCAAGAAAAGTTGGACTATCGCCGTTTCTGTTAAGAGGTGCTCACGTTTAAAGCAAGCTGGGCAATTATTCAGTTTGACTTGAGCTGGATAGACTCCATTCGGAGCCTTGGTTTGGGGTATCCCGCCTTTCACAGACAGAACAAATTAGAGGGAGCTCTGAAGGGAGCATCAGAAATGATAAAAGGTTTAGAAAATGTGACCCAGGAGAAAAGGTTAAGAGAACTGGACACATTGAATCTGCAGAAAAGAAGACCTGAGGGAGACATAATAACTATTTTACTCCTACATAAAGGGATATTATAAAGAGGATGGGGACCAATTATTCTCATTAGTCAATGGGGACAAAACAAGAAGTAATAGGCTTACACCGTGGCAGGGCAGATTTAGGTTAAATATCAGGATGAGCTTTCACACTATCAGAAGTTGGAGAAGATGAGGGAGGGTTTGTGTGGGCTCCTCTTGCTGAGAAATGGCTGAGGTTGAATTTACTGTGTGACTAATTGGGATGGACTGGTGATTTTCAAACTGAGTTCTCTCTGATACATACAGCTTCATGTGTCATTTAATCCCCTACCCCCTAACATAATAGATTTGGGGATCTATGCAAATGGGAACAGATACGTACGTCTGAGGGCTTTCCATTCTGCATCTTTACATTATAGCGTTGGGGGAAGGAACACTATTCTTATATTAACGTCAAAATACATTTATTACATCTGTTATTAGAGAGTGCACAGTGTACTACTTCATAATTCGTGAAATGTACAACTTCCATCAACCTTTGAAATGTTTTACAGAAACATAACACTCAATAATGTCTAAACAAGTGTGTGACAAGAACACTGAAACACGCTTTCTATAAGGAATAAAATCGTATCGCTGGTAGGTTCTCTCTCGCTCTCTCTCCCTCTCTCTCTCTCTCTCTCTCTCCCTCTCCCTCTTTCTCCTTCTCTCTCTCCCCCTCTCTGTCATTTCCTTATTTCAATCAGGCTTTAGAAAACCCTTGGCACCTGAACCAAAGGGACGCACAACCACAAACACTCACCCCCTACTGTGGCTTATTGGAATTTTATCTGCCTAAAGATTGGGCAAGTTTACCTCATTATTTCTCCACTCTCTTATTGGTCACAAAGTTTGTAGCCCTTGATACATCTTTTCATGGAGCCATTAAGTGAAACAGCCAGTAATGAGTATCTTCATAATGACCCATTTAGTTCCTTCCACTGGAAGGGATGTATATTACTTCTGCAACACTTCACCTACTCCATTCAAGAAAGCAGCAGCCCTGGTTAGTTGCCATTACAAACTTAACTTCTCTTGAAATCACTGGCGCTACAAAATGTTCTTTTAACCTCCCATAATCTCGAGTTTTTAGATATGCAATGTCTTGTCTATTGTGAAACCAGTGAAATGGTTTTAGAGATCCCTGTGGTTCTCATACATTTATATTTATCCCAAACTCTTTCAACTGCCAATTGTTCATTAAAATAAATTGGAATTGTTCATAAGACATAAAAGCCCTTTAATACCACCCGATGCCGATCTTACCAGGATATCTTTGTGAAAATAGCATCCTTTAAAATCATTCTGATTTTCTAAACTGATTGTTTAAAGGCAAGCTTTGATTTATTCAGAAGTATTGATACTCCCCGACACACTTGCATTTCCTGGTAAATAGAGCCTAAATTACCACTCAGGCCATAAAGATGGTCAAGATCATTTCCCCACCACTGAGCACAAGTCTTTCTGTAGTCTGGTGTTTTTGAGTGAACATGACACAGGAAATACATGTTAAACAATTCAATGCTGTATTTCCTGGCTTTGTATATTTTTTCAATATATGCTAATGAATGACAGGTTTTGTACTCTTAAAAGAAATAAGTCCACAAGAACAAATTGGAATCGGATTTTACTAGATGGTCACTAAACATTAATAATTTAACATTCTAACCGTCTTTGCAAATCTGAGACCGAAAGCAGAGGATGTTTAAATTTTTTAAAAGAACCGTTCAAGCAGCCTGTGGAAGTTACTCTGGGCATGACACATGAAAAAAAGTGTTTCTAATTTCTGATTTCTAAATGTAACAAATCCCAAGTCCTTTGCACCTTTTCAGAATTATAATCACTCTACCACCTGTCCTCACTGATGCCAAATCATCTCCTAACTTGCAAACCAACCTTCCAAGTTCTCTGTTTAAAACTCTCTTGACTCTGCATTGTCTACCCAGACAAGCGCAAACTCTTCTAGCGTCTCACTCTTGTCGACCTTTCTCTGATTTTTTTAAGCAGTAGCTCTTTATTTTTCTTTCCCATGACACCAACAATTAAAGTTTTCCCTTCCGTTATACAAAGCTTGCATTTGGAAAATACTGAAAGCATAAACATTTCAATACAAACAAACAAACAAACAAAAAACCCCAACCAAATTTCCTACGAAGCAACTTTCAATCCACCATAAATGTCTGTATTTTCTGTGTTCCATTCTTTACATGCAATGATTTCTGCCCGAAATGCCTTCCTTCTACTCAGCCACTTTGAGACGGATGTTTCCGCATTTAAGATTTGGGTAACATGCCGTCAATGCTTTCTAGAGCCCCTGACCCTTGGATGTAAAATCTCATCTATTGTAGGTATTTGTTTTAAATACTTCTTACTCCTTCCTATAAGATCGGTTGCTGCTTCAAAGCAAGGAAGTCATGCCTTTTTATATCCTTAGCACTCAGAGTTGTGCCTGCATCAGGTAGGGTCAGTGAGTTTTTGATTAATAAGTAAATGAATCATATTCTGCTGGTCACCGCAGACTCCAGTCAACCCACAGCCATCCCTACCCTGCACACCCTTATGATGAGCAGGGAACACTGTTTGTAACTTAGATCTGGGTGAAAAAAAGCAGCCTCTGTCACTGGAGCTGGCTTATCTCTTGATCTTGTTATTTAAGTCAGGTTTCTCTGACCCAGAATTTGGGTTTATAATACTCATCCAGCTACTGCATTACCTGTTGAAAAGAAAATCATTACTATGTGTTAGTAACCTCTTTGCTATGGCTGTCAATTAAGAAATAGTAGTGTTCAAAGAAACGAGGCCACCAGCTTTAAACGGTTATTAAGCCACGGATTCTATTGTTTTCCAAACTAAGTTCTATTAAAGTGATATGCTTACACAGAAATACCCTCCAGAAATAATGTGGCTATGCTCGCTTTCTATATGGCTGGACATGGCCAGTGCCCACTTCTGTGTCAGCTCTAAAGCCTCCCGCCACAAAGTTTGAAGCTAGCATAT
The DNA here is from genome assembly GCF_008692635.1 of Crocuta crocuta. Classification (NCBI taxonomy): domain Eukaryota; kingdom Metazoa; phylum Chordata; class Mammalia; order Carnivora; family Hyaenidae; genus Crocuta; species Crocuta crocuta. The sequence continues at coordinate 2,744,128 of NW_027551558.1, forward strand.
CTCATTTGTGATGCTTCACTTGTGTTCCACTGCGAGATTGATTCCCTGAATTCAAAGAATTCTAGCAAATGAATGATTAGGAATACATAATTTTAGGTGACAGCCATGGGTCTGCAGTAGAATAATTTGATATTTGAACCGCACACACACTTATTGGGAGGAATATTACTGTGATGTGGTTTGAACGACAGTAGGCTCAGAAAGAGACAAAGGGAGGGGGAATCTTCTGGGAATCTTGAAAAACCACTTCTTGCTGTGGATTGGTTGTTTCCACTCTGCACTGAAATGTTACTGTGCACTAAGCTTAGAATGAAAAACAAACAAACCAAAAGGTCTTGGGTAGCCAGTCACAATATTTTATATCTTTCTACTGATAAATAGGTTACAATGTATTTTATTATACATCCAAGTTTAAAACTCTTACCAGAGTTTTATGTGCATGTTAGCACATAATTTGGTTGCTGTAATATTTTCTTTCTGGGGCCTCATATTTTAATTTTTAAAGAGGGATGGCACCCAATTATGTGGCAGGGAACAGTGTGGTGTAGTGGGGAACAGTGTGGAGTGGCAGGGAGGGCTATGAGCCAAGGGACCTAGGTTCTTGCACTCTCTCCAGGCCACTCCCTATGCCATTTTCTATAAATCCTTCGACTCCTCTATCCTTCTGATTCCTTGTTTGTACCATATTGTCCCTCAGGACTCTTCCAGACTTACAACTGAATGAGTCTATTTCCCCATAAGGTTTTTATAGTCTTCCCCTAGCTACGGTTATTTTTCTTAAGATAATTTCTCATCTTTTTATGCATTTCATTCCTGTCCAGAGTGTTTGAAAATAGTCATCTTCATCGGTGCCTACAACTGTGATTTAAACTTTGGACCCCCTTGGAGCCCATTGGGTCATTAGGATCCAGTTAGTCCATTAACGGAAATGCACGGCAGGAACGCAGAAAGCCCTGAGTGCACACATCTGTAGAAAGGAGCAAGGCGTCATTCTCAAGGCCCTCGATGATGGGGCCTGACCTGCTCTGCATCCTCCTGGGTGCCCACCACAGAGCTTTCCGGGGTCCCTGTCAGTTGACTGTGTGGCGCCCAGAGATATTCCAAGCAAGCCTTATGGAGCAAAGAAGGGCTTTAGGTACTATACCTTCGGTACAGATGTGCAGAGCGCGTGAATTACACAGCCTTTGAAAGAGACAAAGGCTATTGTATACTTATGGCTTATTTTCCTCTAAGAGAAGAACTTAGTAAGCGTTTTTGACACATGGACTAAGTGTGTCTGCGTAGCAGCTGGAATGACACAATGGACCCTAATAGCTTTTTCAGGTTTTTTTTTTTTTTTCTACTCTTTGCACACTGCGATCCTTCCTCTTCCCCCGGAAGATTTGCTTACAAGCCACTACACTGGGCAACGTTCTGATGTGAATATTTCTTCGGGGACATGTAAAAGCCAGGCAACTTTTAGGAGCACGTTCCCTGAGGAAGTCATTCTGTTCTTCACACATGCCTATTCCCCTAAATTCCAAGTGCTACTATTTTATGAGATTCCTTCCCAGTTTGGATGATGAAATAATTTATAGTGCAGCAACATCAGGTCTCTGGAGACTGACTTTGTCCACCCAATTCTGTTTACCATGAGCCAAACACCTCTACGACAGCTATGAAGGTGGGGCCTTGCCACAAGTGTGGCCAGGTGGCTGTGATTCTGTCTGAATTAACACATCAGCCTTGCGAAGCTCAGAAGAGAAAACACATTGCACATGAAGTCGATGAGACACTGCCACACTCTCCATTTCTGTGTGTGTTGGTTGGTTTATTTGTGATGTGTGGGATACAGGGACGAGAAAGACAGGTAGGAATGTGTGTGTGGATGTTCATCTTTTTTTTTTTAATTTATTTTTGAGAGAGAGATAGAGACAGCATGAGCAGGGGAGGGTCAGAGAGAAAGAGGGAGACACAGAATCTGAAGATGGGCTCCAGTCTCTGAGCTAGCTGCCAGCACAAAGCCCAACATGGGGCTCGAACCCACGAACCATGAGATCATGACCTGAGCTGAAGTTGGATACCCAACCGACTGAGCCACCCAGGCGCCCCCATCATTTTTAAAGAAAGTGTAAATTGCACATGCCATGCCTCCCTCCGCCATGATTTAAATGCTTGATGTTAGAATGCATTTCGCCACAGGGGATTATCTTTTCAGCTTTGCTTATACCATCTTTCCACTTTTGGTGTTGATGGGGGGGCAGTGATGGGGGGCAAGAGAGGTAACGGTCCTGAGAAATTGAGAACTGCAGCATTCCGATGGCGACTTCCTTCTCGACAGATTCCTGTCAAGAGCTACAGGAACATGACTTTAAATGGATCCATAACAAAGAGTTAAAAAGACATTAGGTCTTTTTGTTCTTCTGTGGCAAACCAGCAACTTCAGCTCATATTTCAAGATGCATATTTGCTGTGTTGGTCCTAAGGACTTAAAAGTGGAGTTGAAATCAATCTCAGATGGATTATCTGTGTGATATAAACATGTGGGCATGAAATGTATGGAGAGTACATATGGCAGGCCCATCTGATATAAACAAGTGGGGCTGAGAAATGTACATACATGACGTGATTGATTTGTTAACTGTGTATGTAAATGGAGCTGAAGGCCCATTTTCAAGCCTGACCTGTGATAAGCAAATGCATATAAATACACAATAAACTGCGATAACAGAAGAATAACATCAATTAAAACAATTATGACAACTTCTAGTCATCACGAGGTATTGTTTCAGTTCCATCTTAAAACAGGAAAAGCTCCCAATTGTTCTTAAATCGACTGGTAACTGATTCCACATTTGTGGAGCCTTGACACAAAAGGGTTTTTGTCCCCCGTTTGTATTCACTGAGGACATGTGAATTCCAAAGCCCCAGAAGGAAAGTTATGTATGGTTCTCTGTCTGACTGAGACAGGTTGAAGTGGTGCCTACCAATAAGATGCATCCTTTATTTCAGGATTGCGGATGCCCATTTTATATTTCCCTACCACGCCGAAAGGGCAAAAGCCTCAGTATTAGCATTTTTAATGACTGTCATTAAGTATACAGGCTCACGAATCTACAACTCACAATTTATGCTTTAGTAAAATCCATCTGCATTATTTGGTGGTATAGTTGAATTGAACAGAGCGCACATTAATATATCTACATTTACTAAAGGCAAAAAATTTCTCGAAATCCATGCTTTCATGACACGAAATTATTCTGTTCCTGTGCATGGGTGCCTGTTTCGCCTAAAGAAGCAAGGTTATGCCCCCAATCCCCAGGCACAAGTGCTCACTATTTCATGCACTTGCTTCTGGGTCTTTGTGGAGACTTTCCTTCGGAGTTAACCCTTTCTCCACTGTTATGTAAGTAGTGGTTAAATACCTACTCCATAAAGCGATGCTGATTCCCCAAGTGAGGGAGGGTTGCTTGTTCTTCTTAGGTCTCCTGCCCTCTGTAGCAGGGACCTCTGCTGTGACTCTCATCACTTGACCTTGTGAATCCCAGGTGACACGGGGGTTGTTTCTGGATCTGTCTCCCCAGGGGGTGAGGACTTGGGTAGATCAAAGCATCTTCGTGTCATATCTGACCAGTTTGTCTCAGCATCATGATAGGAGCCACCTGGAAGGTTGTCAACAATTGCTTACTGAATCTTTAAGACTCTACCAATCTCTGTTTAGACTCAGAATTTCAGACATTTTTTAGATACCAATAGATTGTCCTCATAGCAAAATAGTTAACTATTGCTGCTTGGCAGCTATAATGAATTATTGCAAAAGATCTGGGCTAAATAATTCTGATTTAGAATCTGTATGGCATCTGTGACTTGGCCCATCCACTGCAAAATTGACCTCTAGAAGAATATACTTGACAGCGAGGACCCAGTGACATCTTCTGCCCTCTGAGCTCTCCTGGCTCTGTGGCTCCACTGGTCATCTCCTCTCTAACCATCATTTACTAGGGTAACTGGTTACAGTTGGCTGTCTTCTCTCCCTAGGAGAAAACACATTCATGGATTTTTTGACTCAAATGATCTGAGGGGTTGCCTTGAATTCGCATTTACTCTCTTTGTGAAGGTCCAACTGAATGTCAATGATGAAGCAGTCTTGGGTGTAAATCCTCTTACTCATAGTTTTGTTGCATTTGTGAAATAAGGGGCATTGGGATTTAAATTAAGCTTCTATATGAGACATGAATAAATAATTTATTTGGAAACCTGTAGGCACCCAACACAACTATGTAGAGGAAGGGTTTGACTTCTGACTCAGAATTGGATAGCCCTTTGGATACAGCTGTACTGATCCCCTGGTAGATTGACCACCATGGACAGTTATAAGAAAAGACTTTCCCCACTGTTTGCATAATTTCTTTCTTCAATGGCTCAAATCAATATACATCATAGTGAAGGGAGTCTTAAGGATCTCTTTTGTTTTTCATTTTTCTGAGTCTCTTTCCTCCTCTACCAAGTAAGGGGCTGGACCAGCAGATGATGGTGTAAGCTTCCTTTTGATGCTAGTAGCCATCTCTGCCTACCAATGTACAACCGTGGAGGTTACAAACACACGTAGATTATAATTGGATGAATACAATGTTTCTCCTCAGGTGGCATATTTCCTTCCTAAAGGGAAATGTATGGCTTCAAGGCAATGGGTCCTGAGGTCCATCACCAAAGATGTTTATCTTAAAGGCAACATCAATTCAGATTTTATCAATTGCCACCAAACAAATGGACCAGTTTTAATGATGCTTGGCCACTGGGTCGGATGTGAGGGCACAGCTCTTGCTTCAGTTCTACCAGGAGGGGAGATGTATGTTCTGTGGAATTCTGGAAGACTAGTTTAACCTCTGTGATGATAGCTGTGGCTGCATTCACCTGGAAGCAAAAGTGGGGTCATGTTGAGTTGAGGGAACTATGGACAATTTCATAGGAAGACTGACTGAGAACCAGGCAGAGAGTGCAGGAGATAAAGCTAGACACACAGAGACAGGGCTAAAGGGAGTATATGTCATTGAGTTGAGAACCATGTTCTCATGGGGCGCCTGAGTGGCTCAGTCAATTGAGTGTCCAGCTCTTGATTTTGGCTCAGGTCATGATCTCATGCTTTGTGAGTTCGAGCCCCACATCAGGTTCTTCACTTACAGTAGGAAGCCTGCTTGGATTCTTTCTCTCCCCCCCCGCCCCACCTGCTCTGCCTCTCTCTCTCTCTCTCTCTCAAAATAAATAAATAAGCATTAAAAACAAAGAAACATGTTCTCCCCCCCTCCCCAAGGCTGGGGAACTATAGTAATCAGAGAGGACTGGTTCAGGTTTACTTGGCTTGTGGCAGCCCACAGGATGGTGGGTGTAGGTGTACGCTGCTGGGTACCTGGTCAGCAGGCTGGTCTTCAGAATACCTACACTGGGCAGTGGGGAGATGGTGGGCAGTGTAGGCAAAACACAAAAGAAAAATGCATACCAGTGTTACAGATCTCCAGGGAAAATGGACATAACTCTAATTTGTGCTGAGAATCACTAGGGAAAGTCAAAGGATCGTACATTTTATCACGCAAAGCTGAAAGGGGAAAATCTATAATCATTTCTGTGAAAACTTATGCCCAAACAAGCCTCCTTGTTTGGAGTTCCACAAAGAGTATAAGTTCCTCACAAACTATTCCTTGATGATACAAAAACATCTTCTCTGCTATCTAACACAAGGGCAGGAAGCAGATATTAGAGCTAAGAGAGTTGGCTACGGCACTTTTCAGCAGAGGCTACATCTTGAGATCATCTGGGATGAAATGAAGAGCAGCTTAGGTCGAAGTATCTAGGAGCGGACAGGGAATGAGGAGTCAAACAAGCAAAGGCTCCTGGGAGAAACTGTAAGGGAATGGGAAAGCAGGGCAGGTCAGGGGAGGGAACCAGGCAAGGGAGCCATTTTAGGCAATGGTGGCCTCAGTCTGAGTCCAGGAGGGGCTCTGGAGTATGAATGAAATCTGAGAGATATCCTGATACCCTTCATTGAAAGTGGCGGGGGGGCTTTCACACTCACTCTGGTCAGAAGAGAGGCTCACTGAAGAGAGGCTTCAGGTCCCTGTGCAGGTGTGAGAAGCGAGGTACCCAGGAGTGGCCTGAGGTCAGGATAGGTGCAGCGGTGGGAGGTAAACAAGACAATCTCACTTGAACAGAAGTGTCCCCACAAAACTTTCACCAGCCAAAATTTGTGTAGAGCCTAGTGGGTGCAATTTGGAGTCAGAGTGTTTTTTGTTTTTTTTTTTTTTAATGTCTAACTTTCTTACTGGACATAGGAATTTAAGCAAGGTACTTACATATTTTGTCACACAGAAAGTACTTACAATACACACAGCTCAGTGCCTAGCCTCGTAAGTGGTTAATAGATGTGAACAAAAATGAGAATTGAATTTCTTATGCTTAACTGGTTATCACTGACTAAGCATTTAATCAGGAAGATGCAAATGGAGTTGGATAAGGAAAATTACTAATAAAATGTGTCCTGATACTTGAGGGCAAGCATATACTCAGGCTTTTTGAATTCAGATACCTCAGCTTCTTTTGATCTGAATTATTTGGGGAACCCATTCAACTTTCTGCCATAGTCCTGTTTTGCTTGGAAAATGCTAATGCTACTGACATTATGATTCTTTCATTACACAAATTATAGAACTTCTTGGGGCCAAATTTTCTCATCTATAAATAAGATAGCTTGACAAAATGATGTCTAAGTTTGTTTCCCAAAGTTTAGTATGATTCTTTTTTTTTTTTTTCCGGTTTNAAATTTCTACTTTATTGAAGGTTTCAAACAAACTCTTAACCTTTACAACTCAAAAATACTATGCTAAACTATAAATTAAACTTCAGCCTGAGACATGAAGATAGGAACGTATTTAGTTCATGTTGATGCTCTGTTGATGATTTGTTATTTGAGGCTTGAAAACAGCATAAAGCAAGAGAGGAGGGTAGAGTTATTTTTATTTTATTTTATTTTATTTTTTAATGTTTATTTATTTTGAGAGAGATAGAAACAGAGCGTGAACAGGGGAGGGGCAGAGAGAGAGAGACACACACACACAGAATCTGAAGCAGTTTCCAGGTTCTAAGCTGTCAGTATGGAGCCTGATGCAGGGTTCGAAATGAACCGTGAGATTATGACCTGGGCCAAAATCAGATACTCAACTGACTGAGCCACCCAGGTGCCCCAAGGAGGGTAGAGTTATTTTTAAAAGGGTTCAAACAACTTTGGTGACTTCTGAAGAAAATTTGCAAAGCAGAGAAAAAGTTGTAAGCCTCGTGTTTGCTGGCAAGAGTAAAGCTGTCAAAATGAAGAAACTCTTTAAAACAGTTATTGTGTTGAAGACACTTGATGACAGCTACAGAGGTCTTTCTTGAGATACAAGATGCATGGTCTTTGTAAAAGACAAAGATTCTAAGTTAGGGAAGCTCTCAGATTAACATATTCCCTTTAAAAGTTACCTAAAAGTAGGGCTATCTGTGTGGCTCAGTCAGTTAAGCATCTGACTCTTGGTTTCAGCTCAGGTCATGATCTCACAGCTCATGAGATTGAGCCCCACATCAGGTTCTGTGCTGACAGCATAGCGTCTGCTTGGGATTCTCTCTCTCCCGCTCTCTCTGACCCTCCCTTGAGAACACACTCTCTCTCAAAATGAATAAACTTTAAAAAGGCACCTAAAAGTAAACAACAAACAGGGTAATAAGATTTGAGCATTGAAATTTTTCTAGAGAAATGCAAGAAAACATTTAAAAGTACATATATTAAATTATAATTGTGATGATTTAAGAACATTGTTCTTGATCCTACTATGAGCCTTAATATTTTTTATGATAGGTCATTTTACCTTTAAAAAAAAGTTTACTCATGGAAGGATATGCAATGAATAAAAATTTCTTCAGGGATTTTGGGGCACCTGAGTGGCTCAGTCAGTTGAGCATTCGACTCTTGATTTTGGTTCAGGTCATCATCTCGTGGTTCATGAGTTCAAGCCCCACATCAGGCTCTGTGTTGATAATGCCGAGTCTGCTTGGGATTCTCTCTCACCCTCTCTCTCTGCCCCTCCCCCTGCTCATGCTCTCTCTCTAAATGAATAAACTTAAAACAAATTTCTTCATGGATTTAAATATGAGGCTTGAAAACATGATAATTAACCAATCATATCTACACGTAGGATACTAAATCCATATTCTTAGTTTGTTCTTATAGTAATTACTTACATATGGAGATACATGTTTTTAAACAAGAAGTTTCAGAATATGAAAAATTGAAATTATTTTAAAAGCTCCAAATGCAATTGTTTTATATACTGTTCCATAGTCTGCCTTCTTCCACAATCTATCCCACACACAGCCTTGGGGATCAGTCTTAGCTAGGGAAGCGGCACCTTGAGCATAAACATCAACGTTCTTCCATGGATTCTAATTAAGATAAGCAAAGGAATATAGAAACCTGATGTGGGTTGGGGAGTGGAGTAAATTAGTGCTCCACAAGTAAGGTGGTATTACAAACATTTGTGGAAATTCAAGTTAGATATTCTGTAGCTGGACTGCCTTTGAAAAGGACACTGACAGAAAACCCTCATTTGCCTTCCCATAGAAAGAATTGTGCTTTAATAACATGTAAGTTGAGATTCTGTAAGAAACCTAATTGTGACCATTTGTGAGGGGAAAAAGCAGGTCACAAACAAGATGGGGAATATGCTACTCAGAATCTGTTTTTCTAGTTTCAAATAACATGTCCAAAATGGAGATCAAGTATGGCTGTATCAAGCAGCAGAGCAGTATCTTACAAGCATTCCTTGATGCTTGGTCAAGTCAGTAGCAGGGGTTCAAGGCCAGAAATGTGTTTTAAAGTCATTTACTAGCACAATTAAAACAGTATCTATAGCTTCAAAACTACTAGAAGAAAACCAATCAAACAGATCATCATTGGACATTGTCAAAAAGCGAAAAAGAAAATAAAAGAAAAGAAGAAATACATAAAAGGAAAAAAAAAAGAACTAAGCATATCATTTAATAATAGATTAAAATGAGTTAGCATTTTAATACCATACAAAGCATATGTAAAGGCATTTTAAAAATTGACCCTTGATAAAGCAATGACTAAGAAAACTATACAAAGAGGTATACTCAGAAACAAACAAATAAAAAGAACAAGATGGCATCCTGAGCAATACACAAGTATCCCACAGGAAAGAAAGGAAAAAGAAATAGAGGAATGAAAAACTGGGAAAGCAAACAAAAAAAATTTCAGACTGAAGGTTTATCATACCAATAATTTCCTTAAAAGTAAATGATCTAAGTACATCAAGTAAAAGATAAAAATTGGTAGAGTGGACATATGTGAACCTTGAGAAACTTAACAGAAGACCATGGGGGAAGGGAGGCAAACAGAGACGGAGGGAGGTAAACCATAGGAGACTCTTAAATGCAGAGACCAAACTGAGGGTGGATAGTGGGGTGGTGGAGAGGGGAAATGGGTGATGGGCACTAAGAAGGGCACTTGTTGGGATGAGCACTGGGTGTTGTATGTAAGTGATGAACCATGGGGATCTATGCCAAAAACCAAGAGAACACTTTACACACTGTATGTTAGCCAATTTGACAACAAATTATATTTAAAAAGAATTGGCAGAGTGGATTTAAAAAAGAGAGATGCAACAATATACTGTCAACAAGAAACTCAATTCAAATACAATATGTGTAGGTTGAAAATAAAAGAATGAAGGACACCTAGGAGACTTCAGCCTAGGTCATGACCTCATGGTTTGTGAGTTCAAGCCCAGCATCTGGCTGTGTGCTGACAGCAGAGCCTGAAGCCTGCTTTAGATTCCGTGTCTCCCTCTCTCTCTGCTCTTTTCCTGCTTGCATTCTGTCTGTCTCTCTCTCAAAAATAAATAAACATTAAAATTTTTAAATTTTTTAAAATTTTTAACAAATTAAAAATTTTTTAAATAAAAAAAGAATGAAAAACATGTAGCATGCAAACATTAATTTAAAAAAAAGCAGGAGTGACTACCTTAATATAATAAAGTGGACTTCACTGGAAAGATAATTACTAGAGACAACAATGGACATTACATAATGATAAAAGGATCAATCCACAAAGAGGCATGGATGACCCTAAAAATGGGTGTACACCAATTACCTGAAACTTCAAAATGCATGCAGCAAAACCGCTAGAGCTGAAAAGGGAAACAGTGCTTGCTTTGGCAACACATATACTGAAAGGAGAAATAGAGAAGTGAACATTTATAGTTACAGATTTTAGCATTCTATTCTCAGCAATTGATCAAACTAGTAGACACAAAACCAGCAGAAATATAGAAGAATTGAACAACACAATCAACCAAAAGAAATGCATACCAAAAATCCATAGAATGGGAGTGCTTGTCTGGGTCAGTTAATAGAGCATGCAACTCTTGATCTTGGGATTTTGAGTTCAAACCTACTTGGGTTAACAAACAAACAAGCAAACAAAAGAACCCATGGGATATTCAACAATATAGACCATATCTCAGGATATAAAACAAATCTAATAAATATGTTTTAATAATAAAATTATACAGAATATGTTCTCTGATCATTATGTAATCAAAGTGGGAAATTGAACGGGAATATCTCCAAACACTTGTAAATTTATATAACATGCTTCTAAATAAACCATGGGTAAAAGAGAAAGTGTGAAAGGAAATTTAAAAATATACAGAAATCAATGAATTGAAAATACATCTTATAAGACATGTGAAATAGTTAAAGCAGCACTGAAAGGAAAATTCATAGCACTAAATGCTTACATTAGAAAATGGGAAAGCTCCCAAATTAATAATCTAAGTTCCTATATGAAGAAATTAGAAAACAAAAAGTGAAATAAACACAAAACAAGCAGAAAGAAGGAAATAATAAAAATAATAGCAAATATCAATGAAATTATAACAAAAAATTTTAAAAAACAATCAAACAAAAATGGGTTATTTGGGAAAAATTAATAAAACATAAACCTTTAGCAAGACTGACAAAAATGAAAAGAGAGATTACAAACATCACCAATATCAGGAAAGAAACACAGTATATTACTGAAGATTCTTCAGCTATTATAAGGAAAAAAGGGAATACTGTATAGTACTGTATGTTCTTATTTCAACAACTTAGAAGAATGTACTACTACTTCTTTACCACAAAATTACCAACACACAACTAAGATAAAATAGACAATATAAATAGTCATAAACCATTAAGAAATTGAATTTGTTGATAAAAATATTCCAAATAAAATATCTCCAAGCCCAGGTGGTTTTAATGGAGAATTCTAACCAAACAAGTAAAAGTGACACTGATTCTACATAATATTTTTTCAGAAAATAGAATAGGAAGGAATATTTTACACTTCATTTTATGAGATTAGTATCGATATCTGATGTCAGTACTAGATAAAAAGAAGACCAAAGAAAAGTACAGACAAACATCTTTCATGAACTTAGTCATAAAAATCTCCAACAAAATATTAGCAAAGTGAATCCAGAAATATATAGAACAGATTATACACCATGTACAGAAGGATTTTTTTCCCCGAATATGCAAGACTAGTTCAACATTTGAAGATCAATCGATGTAATCTACCATACCAACAAGCTAAAAAGAAAAATGATGTGATTACATCAATGAATGCAGAGAAATCACTTGACAAATTCCAATAGTCATTCATAGTGAAAACTCAAAATCAGAACAAAGGGAAGCTTCTCTAAATTGATAAAGAACCTTTTCAAATGATGCATATCTATCATAAAACTTAATGGTGAAATACTGAGTCCTTCCCCCTAACCTGATAAACAAGGAAAAATGTCTGTCTCCATCATTTATATGCAACATTTACTGCTGGAAGTTCTTCCACAGCAGTAAGATATCATGAACATGCATATCTAAAAGAAAAAGAAAACTATTCCTATTTGTAGTCGACATTATAATTTTATTGTCTACATCCGAAATCCCAGGATATCACAACATCTCCTAGAACTAATAAGTGATTTCAGCAAGGTTGCAGGATACAAGATCAACACCAAAAATTAACTGTATTTCTAGAAACATGAAAAGACTAGTAGAGACCCAAACTAAAAACAACATACATTATATATTTGCGCCAAAGAGAATAGAATACTTGGTTTTAAATCTAATATAATATATATGTAGAATCTCTTTGATGAAAATTACATACCACTAACCAATGAAATCAAAGATCTTACTAACAAGGAGACATACCACATTCATGGATTAGAAGGCTTAACATAATAAAGGTATCAGTTCCTCCCAAATAGATCATGGGTTTAATGCAACTGCTAACAAATTCCCAGAAACACTATAAATTTGTAGATACAGACAAATGTAATTTATTTGGAAAAAGAAAAGTCTCCAAAAAAATTCTAAAGAAGAATAAAGTAGGTTTCACTCTACCTGATATTAAGGCCCTCTCTATAGTAATTCAAGACATGTGGTATTGGCAGAGGCATAGACACATAAAAGTGGCACACAATATAGAACCCAGATATGGTCCTACACAAATATACTGACTTGACTTTTGACAAAGGTATGCAAGCAATTCATTTGAGAACCCATAGCTTTTTTTCAGTAAACGATGCTAGAGCCATGGTACATCCATATACAGAAAAGTGAACTTTAACTTAAGTCATTTTATACAAAAATTAACTCCAATATAAAATGGATCACAAGTTTAAGTGCATGAAAAGAATAAAACTTTTAGAAGAAGACACAGGAGAAAATCTTCAGGATCTAGAGCTTGCTAAAGAGTCCTCAGATATGACACCAAATACACAAATCATAAAAGGAGTAATTGATAAATGGGACTTCATCAAAAATCAAACTTTTGCTCTGCAAAAACCCTGTGAAGATAATGAAAAGACAAGCTACAGACTGGTAGAAAATATTTGCAAACAAACAATCCAATTAGAAAATGGGCAAAAGACATGAATAGACATTTCACAGAAGAGGATACACAGATGGCAAATAAGCACATGAAAAGATGTTCAATATCATTAGCCATTAGGGAAATGCAAATTAAAACCACAAGGAGATATTACTACACACCTAAAAGAATGGGTGAAATAAAATAAGTAGTGATATCACCAACTGCCAGTGAGGATGCAGAGAAACCGGAAAACTCATATATTGCTGGTGGGAATGTAAAATGAAAATGAGTATAACAGTTGATTATAAAACTAAACACATGCATCCCATATGACCCAGCAATGGCACTCTTAAAAAAACATTTTGGGATAAATTGGACAATTTATCCAAGAGAAATAAAACTTATGTTCACAGAAAAACCTGTACATAAAATTTCATAGCTGTTTTATTCATAATGACCCCAAACTAGAAACACGTCCTAAGTTCTTCATCAGGTGAACGGTTAAAGAAAGCAAAAACAAAAGCAAAAAACAAAGCAAAACTGTGGTACATCTATACCATGGAATAATGCTCAGCAATAAAATGGAACAAACTAGTGATGCATGCAATAACTTGGATGAATCTCAAGGGCATGATGCTGCATGAAAAAAACCACTCTCAGAAAGGTCACATACTGTGTGATTCTATTTACATAACATTCTTGAAAATGAAATGACAAAATCGTAGGAATAGAGAACAGATTAGTGGTTGCCATGGGAAGTGTCTGTGGCTATAAAATGTAGCCGGAGGTATCATTATGGTGGAACTCTTCTGTATCTTGACCGTGGGAGTAGTCAGGTGAATCTACATTTGTGATAAAATTCCATACAACTAAAACACACATGTAACATGAATGAGGGTACATAAAACTGGTGAAATCTGAATAAGGTAAATAGATTTCATCAATATAAATCTCTTGGTTGTGTACACTGCAGTTATGTAAGATGTTACACTGGGAAAAGTGGGTATATTATTTCCACATTATTTTTCTATATCATTTCTTAAACTCTGTGTGAATCTGCAATTCTCCCAGAATGAAACATGTTTTAAAAATTGATCCTGGAGGATGTTTTATGGTAGTAATATAGTTTTTGTCTGTTGACGTAATATTAATAGAGTTCTCTTAATGAACTATCCATGATATCCTTGAATAAAGCCCAACTTTTCTATGTTCTTCTCAACTTGATTGATTTGGTCTTCTAAAATAGTTTAGGATTTGATTACATCCATATTCACAGTTGAGATTAAACTGTAGTTTTGTTTTTGAGTGTTGTAAGAGCTTTATAAATATAACCAGGAAGCTTTCTATTTTTTCCTCTGCTTTGGTTCCATTGATATACCATGGTACTTCTTTGAAGTTGTTGGAAGAATTCACCTCTAACTCTATTTAGACTTGTAGCATTTCATGAAGCTAATTCTTTGAAAATTATTCCAGTCTCCCATTTAATTGTTATATTCAGGTTGTCAACTTTTTCAGCCAATCTTGTCATTTTATATTTTCATAGATTCTTCAATATTTCCAAGTGTATTAGGATCAAGTTTGTATTTGATATTATATTACCACTTTTACATCTTGTTTATGCAGTCCTAGCTCATGTCTCAGATCTACCTCATCCTAACCCAAACTTGCATGTTCTTCTCGTTCCTTCAGTTTTAGTTTTCCAGGCAACCTTTAGAACCAACTGGAACCATTTTGGTGTATGGAATCCTGTAGAGTTCTAAATAAATACATTATATATATAATAATATATATAACAATAAATAATATATAAAAATGTATTTACATAGGTATATATGTATTATATATGTGTGTGTATATGTGTGTGTATATATGTGTGTGTATATGTGTGTATATATATATATATGATCTCACTGTCTATCACAATAAATTCCAATAGGCTTAAAACATGGAATAGAAAAAAAGAGATGAAGAAATTTTAAAGTCTTGAAGAACATGTAGTTTACTTGATCTCCATTTGTAGAAGGTTTTTCTCATCATAAATGCAAAAAAGGAAAAAAAAACATATGTTTAGCTAAACCAAAAACTAAAAGAAAATTCTAAAGTTTAAAAGCAGGTGGAAACTTCTTTTTTTTTTTATTTTTTTAAAAAATTTTAATGTTTTTTATTTATTTCTGAGGGGAGGGAGGGTCAGAGAGAGAAGGAGATACAGAATCTGAACCAGGCTCCAGGCTCTGACCTGTCAGCTCAGAGCCCGATGTGGGGCTCAAACCCACGAACCATGAGATCACTACCTGAGCTGAAGTCGAATGCCCAACTGACTGAGCCACCCAGGCACCCTCCAGGTGGACATTTCAATACATGAAGCAGGAACTATGGGATGTCCATAACCAAAGAGGTGAACTTTGACCTCAGCATGTGAAAAAGTTAACTCAAAATGTACCATAGGCCTAAATGTGAAACCTAAAACCATACAACTTCTTTAAGAAAACACAAGACAAAAGCCTTTCTAGAGATATTTTAGATACAAAAGCAAAATCACTGTTTATAAAAGAAAAAACTACCTGATATGTTGGTATTTTTGATAAATTGGACTTTATGAAAATTAAAAACTTCCTCTCTTCAAATGACACTATTACTCAAAAACTAAGATAAGCCGCATATTAGAGAAAATATTTTTAAGCATTTATCTAAAGAAAGACTTGTAACTGGAATATAAAGAATTCTCAATGCTCAATATTAAAAAAATTCAATTAAAAATGGGCAAGATATTTGAATAGACATTTGACCAGAGAAGATATATAGATGGCAAATAAGCACATGAACATATGCTCAACATCATTAATGATTAGGAAATGCAAATTAACACCACAATGAGATACCAGTACATACATATTAGAATGGCTAAAATTGAAAACTCTGATTATCACGTGTTGAAAGGGATGCAGAAGAGCTAGAATGTTCATATCCTGCTGATGGAAATGTACAATGGTACCCATGTTTGGACAATAAAGACTCTTGCCATGGGGCACTTGGGTGGCTCAGTTGGTTAAACGTCAGACTTCAGCTTGGGTCATAATCTCACAGCTCCTGATTTCGAGCCCCGTGTTGGGCTCTGTGCTGACAGCTCAGATCCTGGAGCCTGCTTTGGATTCTGTGTCTGCCTCTCTCTCTCCGCCCCTCCCCTACTCATGCTCTGTCTTTCTCTGTCTCTCAAAGATGAATAAAAGTTAAAAAACTTTTAAAAAATGTACTCTTATCATGTGATCCAACCATCTCACTGCTAGGTATTTATGAGATCAAATGACATGGAAATGTTAAGACCATACAAAAACTTGTATACAAATGTTCATTCAGATTTATTTATCATAGCCCAAACTGGAAATATCACACAGTGTTTCATGGATAAACAAAATGCAATGAAAACTTTTTTATTCAGCAATAAAAAATAATGAACTCCTGATATGTGAAACAATATGGATGGTTCACAAATAATGTGTTTTCCTATAATATGAAAATCATTCCTTGTGGTTGGTATGCTGCTAATATTTCTCAGATTCAACTTCGTAAGTGAATCAAATCAGAATTCCTCAGTAGGAATCTGTTTTGTGAACCTCTACAGTTTGGAAATACTCTACTTTTAGCCAAGGTCTGTTTTTCTGATACCACTCTGTGCCTTTGAACTAGACTTCCCTTTTTTTTTTTCATAAAAATTTTTAAGTTTATTTATTTTGAGAGAGAGACAGAGAAAGCTAGCAGGGAAGGTGCAGAGAGAGAGAGGCAAAGAGAGAGAATCCCAAGCAAGCTCCACACTGTCAGTGTGGAGTTAAATGCATGGCTTGAACTCACAAATCATGAGATCATGACCTGAGCCGAAACCAAGAGTCAGACATTTAACTGAGTGAGACACTCAGGTGGCCCATAGATTCCCCTTTCTGTTGCAAGTCACTCCCCAAATCTATTTTTCTGTCCACAGTAATTCTACATTTTCTTTCTTACTTATTTGTATCTTAGTTTCAGGATCTTTCTTCAAAAAAAGTCCATGTGTAAAATCAAGAAGTTAAGAGCTTTTCCACCTGCAGTAACTTTTTGTATATAAATATAACTGCACTGCTTTAAGAAGGTTGCTTGATTGGAGTTGGATTATCTCTATTGCTTCTAGCTGCCTCCACATTATGTTTTATTTGGCAAGCATTCAACCTATTCTTCCTGTGTGCCAGTCATTGTTCTGGGTTGTAGAGATACATTGTGGAGTAAAACATGGTCCTATTTCTGAAGGTAGAATGGTTTACTTGGGTTGAGAAGGAAGAGTAACATCAATGTGCAGGGAATGACAAAGAGGATTTACATAGGAGAGCAGGATGTGTTCAGAGTAGGGGTGGAAGGGTTCTTTTCCTACACTATTCTGCTTTCTAACCTTTGAATGGTGTGGGCAGTCAACAGAAGCCATTGGCCAAATACTCAGAAATGATTTCCTAAGTGGATTATAATGTACATGGAAATAAAAACATATATCTGAAGTATATCACTGAATATTGAAATGTATTTCAAAGATAGCACAGAAAGAAGAGAGTATCTTAGTCTTTGAAAAAATCCCTTATTATTTTTTTAAAGTTTATTTATTTATTTTGAGAGAGAGAGAGCCCGAGAAGGGGAGGGGGAGAGAGAGAGAGAGAGAGAATCCCAAGCAGGATCCTTGCTGTCAGAACAGAGCCAGATGCGAGGCTTGAT
Organism: Crocuta crocuta; assembly: GCF_008692635.1. Taxonomy (NCBI): domain Eukaryota; kingdom Metazoa; phylum Chordata; class Mammalia; order Carnivora; family Hyaenidae; genus Crocuta; species Crocuta crocuta. The sequence continues at coordinate 2,761,802 of NW_027551558.1, forward strand.
CCCCCGGACGATGAGATCAAGACTCAAGCCAAAATCAGAGTTGAACAATTAATCAACTGAGGCACCCATTGGTTCCCCTATTATTTCCATTGGTTCCCTTGCAGTAAGGCATATGGCTAAGATCTGATAAGGGAATTCGTAGATTTCAGGTTCTTGTAGATTAGATAACATGAATGCTCTCCTGGTACAAACATGAAAAAAAAAAAAAAACCAACCAAAACCCAGATATAATTTAATGAAGATTCTTTCAATGTAGCTGACCTCTAAAATGGAAACTCCCAAGGTGCCAGAAATGAAGAATAGTATCTTAAGTGGACCAGGAAGAATATAACTAAATTGTCTGCATAGAATGTCAAATAAATAAGCATTTGAGACCAGAGCTACAATTCAGACATTTTCAAAGATTCAGTGAGTGTCACCCACGAGCATCACTGGAGAAGGGGTACATCAAGAATAGAAAAAGTGAACCCTAAAGTAAGCAGAGAAGTGCAAGAGAGAGTTAAAAAACACGCAGATGAAAACAATATATTCATAAAATAATCATTAAAAAAAGAATCCTAACAGAAAGGAGAAAAACTGGTATTAGGCTTTATTATAAAGCAACCAAGACTAAATCACTGCAGTGCTTATGAAATAAATACACTGACACCTAGAACAGAATCAGAACCTCAGGACGAGAGATATATACGTGTGTGAGTGTGCATCTCTGTCTGTGTCTCTTGCTATATCTGTCTCTGTATCAGATCTATGCCTGTATTTATATCATTGATGTCTGTATCTGTTATTGAGCATATGTACATGTATGTGTATGTGCTTGTACATGTGGGTGTGTGTTTATACACACGGGAGCACAGTATAGTCCCCTTCTGTGAAGCTGGAGTGACAAATCATGTAAGAAATAATGAACTTATTAATAAATGGTAATCTTTTAAATGGAGGAAAGATTTAAAAGATTAGATTCCAGGGATGCCTGGGTGGCTCAGCTGAATAAGCTTCTGACTCTTGGTTTTGGCTCAGGTCATGATCTTGCCATTCCTGATTTAGAGCCCTACATGGGCAGTGCAGAGCATGCTTGGGATTCTCTCTTTCTCTCCCCCTCTCTGCCCCTCCCCTCCTTGTGCACGCTCTTTTTCTCTCAAAATAAATAAATATACCAAAATACAAATATAAATAAATATATGAATGTAAAAGATTAGATTTCAACTTTACACTATTTTTAAACTATATTACAGATGGGTGAGTGTGAAAAATAAAGCTAAAACTTTTAGAAAAAAATACAAGGGAATGCACTATAGACATGAAGGTTATATATTTTCTGAAGTGACAATGGGAAAGGACATGCTACACAATTGATCTGCTCCCCCCAACAGAAAGACACCATAAAATACTAGTTCAAACACCAAATTTAAACAAGCTATATCATCATTAAAAAATTAGCATCCATAATCTATGAAGACTGCCTTTAAGTCCCAAAAATATATGTAAGACTTAAAAATAAGTAGGTATAGAAAGAAAATTTACTGACAAGAGTAAATTGAGAAAAGATGGGTGGTGTGATTTAGTGGAAAGAACAAAGCCATAGATTCAGTCCTTCTTGCAATTAAATGTCATATTAACTGTGTCATTTCTCCGGGACCCAAAATGGGATGTCTGGGCTTGAATTATTACCTTATTGGATTGTGAGTAGAATTATCATCATAATGGTATTTTATTCATTCAACAAACACTTACATGGTGCTTATCATGTAGCAGGACAGAATTCATCTTCTTTCCTTGTATTGCAGAGATGAAGAAATTAAGGTATAAGGCAGCTAAGGAACTTGTCCAAAGTCTTACAGCTAGTAACTGTCAGGGGCTCCTGGATGGCTCAGTCAGTTAAGCGTCTGATTTTGGCGCAGGTCATGACCTCATGGTTCGTGGGCTCAAGCCCAATATTGGGCTGACAGCTTGGAGCCTGGAGCCTGCTTCAGATTCTGTGTCTCCCACTCTCTGTGCCTCTCCCTTGCTTGTGCTCTCTCTCCCTCTCTCAAAAAATAAATTAACATTAAAAAAAATTTTTTTAAAACAGTTAGGAACAGGATTAGGACTCAAACCCCAAAGGCTGACTANGAGAGAGAGACAGCATGAGCAGGGGAGGGTCAGAGAGAGAGGGAGTCACAGACTGAAACAGGCTCCAGGCTCTGAGCTGGCAGTCAGCACAGTGCCCGACGCGGGGCTCGAACCCACGAACCGCGGGATCATGACCTAAGCGAAAGTCGGACGCTTAACCGACTAAGCCACCCAGGCGCCCCTAAAAAAAATTTTTTTAAAACAGTTAGGAACAGGATTAGGACTCAAACCCCAAAGGCTGACTAGGGCTTTAGAGACAGTATTCCTACATACCCTCTCTCAATTAAAAGAAAGTATGTATATGTATGTTTCTGTCTGTGTGTGTGTGCACATATGTACACACACACACACATATATATGTACACACACATCTATGTGATAATGGCAAGATTAGTGCGGATTTGTGGAATAATTGATTTTTTTTTTTAAGTTAGAAGATTTGGGTATTGGCCCTTTGACAGTGCAGTGTATTTTTACCTTGTAAGATGACTTGAAGTCGTTTTGGGGTTTTGCTCTCGTCGCCCAAAATGATTCAATCAAAAATATACTAAAAAATTGTCTAGGAAATATTGTGATTAACTGGGAATCGTTAAGAGTTCAGTCCTTAACAGCAGAGTTGTTTTTTTTTTTTTAAAGAAAGGAAGTTGCCAATTTACCTCATTAATTAAATTGGAAAAATTTTTGTGCTTGGAACAACCAGAGAGCATACTTTTGAAGCTTTTTCTTTTCAACTTACAAATGAGCTAGTGTGGATAAAAATGCTCATGTATACTAAGTGGTACATAGAAAGGTTAGTTTGGGGGCACCTGGGTGGCTTAGTGACCAGCTCTTGATTTCGGCTCAGGTCATGGTTCCGTGGTTTGTGCGATCGATCCCTACTTCCGGCTCCCTGCTCACAGCATGGAGCCTGCTTGGGATTCTCTCTCTCCCTCTTTCTTCGCCCTCCCCCATTCATAAGCTTGCTCTCTCTCTCCCTCAAAAAAAATTAACTTAAAAAAAAAAAGGAAATGTCAGTTTGTGGTGGAGAAGAGCCGATTGTCTAGCTCTGCCTCTCTCCATTCAAGAGTGGCTCCATTTCTTTGACCTGCCGCTTTAGACCACAAATGTTTTAGGACACCTAAAATTCCCTTCCTCTACCTTCCTCAACCTGGGAAAAAATTGCATTCTTCATTTACACTTTATTTTTTTTAATGTTTTTTATTTATTTCTAGGAGAGAGAGAGAGACAGCGTGAGCAGGGGAGGGTCAGAGAGAGAGGGAGTCACAGACTGAAACAGGCTCCAGGCTCTGAGCTGGCAGTCAGCAAAGAGCCCTACGCGGGACTCGAACCCACCAACCGCGAGATCATGACCTAAGCGAAAGTCGGATGCTTAACCGACTAAGCCACCCAGGCGCCCCTCATTTAGACTTTAAATAGAACATTTATACCAATCGTTAAAGCTCACCGATATTTAAATTTAAAGCTCACCGATATTTAAATTTAATGGCATTAACTTTGATCTGGGGGCATTTTTTTTTAAAAGAATTCTCCTTACCAAAGGAATAATAGGCAGTACTGAGCTTTTGGAATCTAGCCGTGGGGTGTACTCTTAACTGAAATAGCACAGAACAAGGGCTGGTACAGTGTGCGCATGCGTGCGTGCCTGTATCCGCAATGATGCTTTGGAAAATAGAGAGCTTGCCTGGGCCAGCCTCTTCCCCTGATGTAAACCTAATCTCTCTCCTTTTCTCCCAAGATGGCTGGACGCCAAGGATTTGGTGAACACGTTCCTGAGGTCACATGTCTCTTGCATTTCTCCATCCTGTCAGCTCCAAGATTAGGCTCTTGCTTGGGTTCAGGGCACTCTGGGAAGGAGCAGGGGTGAGTTGGAACCACTTCCCGGCCTCCCGGGAGGAATAGGATGGAAAACTGCTGACAGGAAGGCTGGCTGGAGACGTCCGGAGCTTCGATGTGAGAGGACAGACCCGATCTCTATTGACAGCTCTCTCTGTGAGCAGCTTTCATTCTTCCTGTGACCTTGCAGGGCCACAGCGAGTATACAAACTGTGCTTCCACCGGGTTAGCTTAACAGTTTGGGCATCGCTAATTGTCTACACTGGCAAGCAGTAAATGGACAATCATTTTATGTCATTTCCCCCCTCCCTCTCCCACCTGCACGCAAGTGGAGATAAAGAACGTGATCTAGCACAATTGTTTAGAATATGTGTGCTGAGTCAGAAAGATCCGGGTTTCCATGCCATTCCATCTCTTCTTCTGTGATGTTAGAATAGTGTTTAAGCCAGCCTTGGTTTTCTAGTCTGTGCAGTACAGGTAATAGTTCTTGGGAGAAATAATTGGGACGGTGTATGTTAAGTGCCTGGGTGCCTAGTAAGCACACAATAATAACAGATGCCCTGAGTATATAATCATAAGAATTTCCTTTCCGTGGTAACATAAAGCATTCAGAAAGCCCCTGTTCCTCTAATTATATATTCTGACATTTTAAAATAGAGTGCATTAAACTTTGAACTCATTTGAACCACCATGTGATTGAAAAGGTAACTGGTCATCATCAGGGAATCAAAAGTTGCTAAATATACAGAGCTTGTAAAATTTAAATGTAGTAATTTTGTGAAATCACCAGAGAATCCCAAAGAAGTAGCAAGTGCTCGAGGACAGGATAGGTTTTTTTCCACACAAAGGCAATCAAATTCTTAATTTAAGTCAGTTTTAGCATTAGGATCTATACTAATTCATGTTCTCTGAACTTCCTGCCTTTTTTGTATTTATTGTACTTCCTGCCTTTCTTCCCCCCATCCCACAAAAGGTGAACTTCAAAAATGAAGAAATGTTCATGGGGAAGAAAACAATAGAGAAAACCGAGGCTCTGAATAAATCGCCAATTGGACAGACCAGTTACTTACATTCACAGATACAGAGTCCCGTGGTTAGAGAGAATCCATTATTCATGGGTTATTTATTGGAACAAACTTTTGGCAGTACAATTTTCCCTCCTAACTGCCCAAACAGACTGTTGTGCCATCTTTCCTCCCTAAAAATCACAAGGCGAAAGGAAGGACTAGAAGGGACAGGTAAAGGTGAAGTCGCCGTTCAACTCACATTTTTGTTTTAAAAGTAAAAAGAGCAGAGATTTCTGTAGCTTGTTTGAAAAGCTGGAACTTTCAGCTCTCTGCCAACAACCACAGCTGAAACTGACAAGGTTTGACATCTCCTCTGCTTTTCCTGCTCCCATTTTCTATGAAAATACTGTAGACACTGGGTCAGGAAAGACAGTGGAGCCTTAAAATAATCAGTCTTTCAATTTGCCCCGTGTTAGTTTCCATAGGAAACAAAAGTGGGAACTGTAGCCGGCAGCAAGCAACTGTCTTGTTAGAACCCTCCCTTGTCGATTCAGCTGTGGCTGTTGGCTGAAATCTGAAAGTGGCATTTTTCAAAAGGCCCTTTGGCTTCTGAGTCTATGGAGTTTTCACTTTGGAAAGCAATAAAAACGAATGGAAAGAAGTGAAAATTACTTCCAACACCAAGTTTTCATATACCTTAGGATCCTATTTCTCATGCAAAGAACTTTTCATTTCTCTGCCTTGTAGTTTATGTATGAGAACTGGAACGCATCTTATAAAAGCGAAAAGATACATCAAAAGTGAAACGGTGCCTCTTTGGAAGGTTAAATCCTAGATCTTGGATGTGTGCTACCTTAACCGTAAACCTTATCGTGTGAAATTGCTTACATAAACATTCCATTTAGGGAGGTAGCTCAGTTTCCATTGGAACGCTATCCTCGGTTCCTTCATATTTTACAAACACATTCCGAGTTACAGATGCTGGACAGACTGCCACAGAAGAAAAGTAGAGAGGATTTATTAGAAAACACAGCCAGCCACAGAATTCAAATTGTTTTTAGAAATATATTCACTTGGGAAAGAATAGGAGTCAAAAACTTTACAACTGAACAGGACCTCAAGTACTAATTTGTATACAAGTTGAAAATAAAGGAGGCTCAAAGCTATCATCATCTTGCGGAGTGATGATTTCATTGGGGAGAAAGCATTTCATAAACATTCATGGCTGTGAATTATGGTTTGGCGGGGTAGTAATTCTTAGATAAAAGTTTTCTGAAAAGTCTGTGAGGTTTGAAAAATATCACACAAAGGTAACTCTAAGTGATGTCATGCCTTCTCTGCTGTGGTCACCAAATTTATACATTCCCTCAAGAGGGGAAAAATCCGACTGTATTGTAAGAAGCAGAAAGAGTGGAAAGATATAAGGAGGGAAAGATTTACTGTACATATTGATACAATGTGAGTGGAGAGTAGTGTATGAGATACACCCTTAAACCAAGAAGTAATCCACTAAAGCCACCTGAATACGTTATGTAATACATCTGTGAAAGCTGTGTGCTTTTACTTTCTCTTTGATTTTTCACCTGCAACATCAACAACAATAAGAACCCCAGCAAAAGGGCAAGGCTCTGATTCTATTTCTAAGATCAACGTCAAAGCGCACCGTAATTTTCACATTTAACCTTTTTCTTTACCTTTTGAATATTTATACCTAAGAAATAACGTCATTTAAACTTATTTCCCACTCCTATCACCTGGGGGCATTAGTGTTCACATATCTCGCCTTTTTTTTTTTTTTAAATCAAAGAAGAGAACATGTTTTTATAGATATTTATAGATTTCTCTATTTGATGTAAGAAATTCCAGGCATTTTTTTTTTAACAGCAAGGCCTGATGTAGAGGAAAACTAAATATCGGGATTGACTTGTGAGAAAGATCCTGCAAATTGGAAGTCAGACATTTAGAAAGAACAAGATGATTCCGAAGGAAAATTTCTCTGCTTAAATACATCAGGAGTCCGGGGTTCCTTTCAAGTGGTGCTAAACAATTTGTGTGTAAGTAGGATTGTAATAATGGAAACAGTGTTCAGCTTGCCTTCTCTCCCTTCATAACTCATTAATGCCTGTGCTATGGGTTCTTTATGGGGCCTCCATTAATAGTTTAATCCCCTACACCCAATTATATATATCCCCCTGAACCCGTGTCTGCCTCCCTTTCTCTCCCTCCTTGTGAATTATGTCTAATAAAATAGAATATGCTAACGGAGAGGATTAAAAAGACAACAATCCTCTCCCTTCCCAACATTAAAAATTACAAATAGGAACTCTAATGAAAAAATAGCCAGAGTGGGCCGAGGCGGATAATGATGTAGAGAGGGGATGCCAGCCCCTCAGCCCATCTCTTATCATTAATAATGCCACACCCGACCAAAGAAAAGATACCGCCCACTGGAACAAAACTCCATAAACACCCAAGATTTTATTAAACAGCCCATTTTAGAACTTAAATCATTAAGCTGCCTCTCCATGGGCTTTTCAGGAGGGCTGTCTGTGAGAAATAACGGATTGTCTGTAAACTTTTATCTCGGCTATCGCCTCTAGAGTTGTGCTATTTAATTATTAAAATGTGGTATTAATGAAACATGCAATCCTGGAAAGGAGACTACTTTTATCATCACACATGAAAGGCAAAAATTTAATATACTGAGTACACTGTATACACATTACAAATATATTTGCATCCACCTTCCAAATAGCATGCACCCCCAGCTTCCCCCCTCCCCTCCTTTACAGCTGCTCAATCTGCAAGAATGTGCAGAAGTAATTTATCTGAAATGGCCACTATTGTTCTTGATTCTGATTTGATTCCAAAAAAGCCAAATAATAGGAACCATTTTGAACATCTATTTTGTGCACCTGTTGTGCGGCATTATGATACTTAGCGATTTTCATTTACGTCACATCTCTTGACATGCCTTTTTGATACACCACACTGCTTTGCTCAACAAAAATCCAGGATGCTGGAAACCAATGCCATCCTACTTTATTAACAAGATGGCAACGGTAATGCCACTGCCTGAGTGCTCTGGAAGGAAACAGGGGCATGTCAACCTCACTACTAGCCACTTAACTAATGTTAAGTAGGTTTAAAATGGCTGAACAGCCTGGAGGAACTCCACATACAAGATATTAATATCGCTAATGATGTTGCTACTTAGGCAAAACAATAGGACCTCGGTAGTTTCATTTTTCCCCTTGTTGCTTTGGTGTTTGAATGCGATGCGAGTAGAGTAGAGAATCTGAATAGTTTTTCAGCTCCACTCCATGTGTGGGCTGGTTTCTTTGTTAAAAAATTCAAAGAGGCATGGGATCCTACGTTTGCTGCTTTTCAAGTCCATCATCTTAACATTTCAATATTAAGGAGCCAACCCCTTCAAATACTTCCTTAGTAGCTTCTTACCTTAGCTTCTCTGGGCAATAGCACTGCGAGTGTATAGAGACTTACAGTGGCCAAAAAGGGTTGGTTGTGATACTTTGCAGGTAAGGGGACCAGAAGCTTCACATAGCACTGACAGACATATGGATTTTGAAGTAATGAAATACTCAAGCTGCCTTGGCTGTTTTCTGTGTTAATCAGCACGCGAGAGCTATAATTGTGTAATTGTGCTCATGCTTACTTGCCCACGTATGTAAGTATGACCATCTTTACTTACATCAAATAACCATAATGCCAAGATTTTATTATATCCTGTTAGGGTGAAAGTGTCAGGAAGTTTGGTGTGCTTCTTAGGCAGTATTCATAAATCACATAAAGGGGCTCTACTCAAAAACTGAAGAAGATGGAAACCGTTGAAATCACAGAATCCTAGCATGAAGAGGGACCTCCAAGGTCAAATCCTGCCCTCTCCTAATGGAGGAGCCAATCCCCCTTTCAACCTCTTTGATAGGTGGTCTTCCAGGTTCTGTGTGAACTTTCCCTTGAAGGGCAAATTCTGTTTAACAAAGCAGTCCACTTTGTAAACGGCCCTCATTGTTGGGTAGTTGTCCTTGACCATTGTCGTGTTGAGATGGGGGCCTTTCCAAGCGGAACCTTATAATGTGCAGAAGCGTTAATGCCAACCAGGGCCCCTTCCATGTGTGTGGGACCTGTGTGGTCGGTCACATGTGACCCCATGCTTGGTTTAATGCTCTGCTGTCATCGTCTTCAAATCCTTAATCATTTCTCTTGAGGGGCCCCGACAGTTTCATGTTGCAGTGGGCCCCATCCTGCCAAGTGTAATTAGAGATGAGTGGCCAATAAGAGTTCTTACAGAGCATGCTTTTGTGGGCTTCCGATGTTCTTTCATTTTGTTACCCCCCACCCCATCATCTATCTATCTATACATCTTGTCAGCAGAATTACATAATATTCTTTGGACTTCTCAAAAACAGTTTTTAATTCATGGATTCCCCCCCCACACACAATTTCCAAGTGTCCTCATGCCACTTAATTCAGTGGGGTTCAAGGATGGGTAGGAGTATAAACTTGACTAAAGAACAGTCTTTGAACGTCAGCATTATTATTAAGGAGCATTAACTCTCTCCTTTGCCTTCGAAATACTAACTCAAATCCTCCATCAATCAAAGGAGAAGGACATGTTTTGGCTAAGTTAAGCAGAGTCTAAGCCAAATGGTAGCATCATCAGAACACTTGGTTTGAATGCTGATTCATACTTCTTACTGATGCTATGACTTTGGAAATGACACCTACCTTGGCTGCCTTCCTTTCCCGCTTTGGCCTGCCTGCCCCCCAGGGCTGAAGCAAAGTTTGACAAGTAGTACTAAGTGAGCCTGGGGCTTTGCTGAACTTGGGTGCAGGGTTTCCCTGGGGGCCAGCCTAGAGCTATGTCTCTCCCATCCCACCCTGCAGCAGAGACCCTGGACGAACATCTTGGGACCTCCATCAGACCGTATGCTCACAGTGAATGCAGGCTTTGTTTTTCCCGTTGGTTTTGCCTCCGGTTCTTTAGGAACCCTGTATCATCTTGGCCACATGAAAGAAATCCTGTGAAAAGCTTTCAAGGAAGAACAAAACACCTAGAACCTTTCTAGGTAGTGGGAATTGAGCCCAAGTCCTTATTATAAGGTACTATGGTGAGTCATTTAAAGCATTAAGATTAAAGTTGGGGGGATGATCCAATAGCAAGAGAGAGAGAGAAAGCATAAACACAATCCTTCCCCAGCCAGCACTGTTTGTCTTGAGTGGCAGTAGGGACCACACGTGAGTAGCTGAGACAAGTCAGAACGCCAACAGATTGGAATATATTATCTCTTGAAAACCAGAATTTAAAAACTCGGCTGGTCAATAAAGCAAAGCATATTGGGGTATCTTTAATCTCTATTCCCAAGGACACATAATTTTTATGAGATCTAAATATCCCACTCTCATTTTAAAGTCTACTTCAGCAAATATGATGGAAAATGCATCAAGTGATCATGATTTGTTAAAATCTACTATTATGGCCAAGTTTATTATTGTCTGTGAATTTTATTACAACTTTACTGTTTTTCTATGAGTTGGTTAAATAAAACTCAGTTATAAGTAAATTAAAAAATTTTGGTAATGAAAACTGAACATTTCTTAAAAGACAAAATGAAATAATGTGCATCAAAGTGCTTCAAAAAGATATGTCTGTATAAAGTATTACTATCCTAAAAGTAGACCACAATGTTTGGATCTTAGATAAAGAAAAATGATCCCCTTAGTTGAACATAAGAAGTGAGTATTTGGAGATTTTAATATTGCATATACTGTTTTGAAGGTACATTTGAGTGGCTATGAAATCTTTTCAGAAGAGTCGCATTTTTTTAAGTGAAACATTTTGGTGTTTATTTCAGATGAATAACACTGCTCAGATTCCATGTTTTGACTTTAAGATAGCCTAACTGGTGACCTGGGAATTTCTCAGAACATGAGCACACTCATTCATTAGGAGGCTAGAACCTCGACCACAAGCAATCACTTTCACGAAGGCCAATCACTTGCTTCCTCATCTACAAAATGTGGCTTGTCAATTCTCAAGGCCTTGGATCAAAAATGGAAGAGAATGGAGGTGAAAAAAATGGACATGGCATTTTTGGACTTGCCCTCCAGTTTGGTATCTTCCCTAGGCTCCTGGTATCGAAACTGTGTTGGCACCACAGAGGGAGGCCATAATCAACAGCACCCAGACTCTGGGTAGTTATGTCACATTTGCCAATTGTTCAAGAACTTTGAGCTCACAACAGAGGACCTAAGTTATTTCCAAATACCGTTCCCCTTAAAACAAAGGTTGTGCAAATCTGTTTCAAGCTGCAAGTTGAAGCAGTAGATTGCACATAAGTGTTTGAATTCTGAAAAATATATTTTGTTGTGTACAATTGCAAGTTTCTGAAGAAATTTTTCCCACAAGGGAAAAAAAAGATAACTTTAGGGGGAAAATGTTCATTTTATGTGTGAGACCAGTTGGTAGGAGTGAGATATTTTTATTGATTTAAATGACTGTGACTTTGTAATCAAATAAAACATTAAACTTAGAAAGAAAGAATTTACCATGAGGAAGAGATAGGAGATTAGCACAGCACATGTAATATGGAAGATACAATTTTAATCTTTGCTCTTAATGGTCTCCCTTCTTGCACAGCAATTATCAGAAGGGAAATTGAACCTTGCATTACACTTAACTTCTCTTGTTCCAAATTACCTTCTCTGAACACCAGGAGTTACCTTTGTAGCCATTGTCTACTAGAAAGGTAAGAGGAACCATGAAGGAAGATTAAGTCTGTTGACATTCTAGTTGGTTCTACAGAGCAGAGGAGGCTGACTGTATTTAATATGGTGTTTCAGGGTACAGGCTATCTCTGCCCCCACCTTCTGATGGCATTCAGCCTCCTCTGTCACCTCCAGCAAGGAAAGGATGTTCAGTGCTGGATGACTTAATTGTGTCATTCATGTCTCTGACTTCCAATGTCCATTACACCCAGCAACTTATATAAAGATATACTGTTTTTCATGCCTCACTTCTTTTTGAAGGCTTTTGTAAAAGTCTGGACATGTCTATTTAAGCCAGAACAGAGAGATATTCTGAGCAAAAAAAACTAATCTAATACCACATGGATATATTTTTGAAAAACATTATTATGACTGACAGAACTCCTATCAAAGAGTGTGAAGAAAGATTTCATTAAAATCAGAAGATATGACTGCATCGTCTCTAATATATTCATTTCCAGAAATGTTCCCATTAAGTCAAAGAGCCTCTTCTGAAGTGGACTTCCAGGTACCACAATGGGTTCCAAGGGAACAAGAGGGAATACCCACTGCTTTCTTGTAATTCTCATGTTCTCATGTAATTCCTTACTTTCACCTGGAATATGGTACAATGTTCATTAATTGCTACTCTTATCTGTTTTCTCTTACTCTGAGGTTCTCTTTCTCATTTCCCTTCCCTCAATCACTTTGTCTTTCTACAATGACAGACCCTATATGCCCACAAATGTCATGATGGCCATATTATTAGAATGTCACTGGCTTGCTGGATCCAGTTTTTACTTGATGGAGAAGCAGAGTACCCCACGACACAAGACCCTGGTTCTGGGAATCTCAGAAAGATGTGAACCTCCCAGGTGGGAAACATATATCTTTGGGAAGGTCTTTGTTGAAAATAGAACTGTCTTTTTTTGGATTTCTGTGGAAGCGTAGAAAGACTGTTCTAGATGAAAAGCAGAAAAAATATTTTTAAATGATTACCTTGGTCACTTGGACTTGGTGGGTCTGTGTGGGACAGACTGGGGTCATTTTTCTTCCCTTCTCTTCCCAGGTCGTGTGGAAACCTGAGCCTGTAAAGGCAACCAAGGTGAACTCGCTCATTCCACATGACAAGGTAGATCATTCACCATGGGGTGTTCTTGATAGTGCTCTGTCCACTCTAATTATAAGTATCTAAGCAATGGGAGTCCCACCACCTCCCTTGGAAGATTACCCTACAGTCTAATAGGCTTCGACATTAAGAAGATTTTCAGTTGGTAATTGGTAATCAACCTAAATTTCCCTTTTCTTAATTTCATCCCATTACCCCAAACCATATCCCCAAACCTCTTGTTCCACCTAGCTCCTCACCCTCATTAGTGTTTACACTCCCCAAATACTAATAGACAGCTGGCAACACACACACACACACACACACACACATGCACGTGCATGCACACGCACACACAAAACAAAAACAACAAAGAACAACCCTGCTCTCAGCCATCACTTAGCTAGACCACAGATAGTTCCTTCTTCTTGAAAAATATGTCTGTTCCCTCATATACTGTTCTCCTTAAAGGCATTTTGTAATATTAAAAGATGCAAGTATTTTTTTTTAACAAGCAAAAAAGTCTCTAAGTGTAAACCACAGCAGTCTATAATGGACTAGAGAGGAATAAATGCATTCTTAATGTGGGCGGGTGATAATGGTATAGCTCCATTCACCTTCTTTTGTCCTTTGCACAGACAGAATTAACCATTAAAACAATTGGTGGGAGGCTTTTCTCCCAAAGTTGTCTGTTTCTATACTACCTTTATATCATGTTTGCATGTTACAGACTAAGTGAGTGTTTTCCTGCTGTACAAAAACATTCATTGATCATATGTTATCTATCAATCATCATTATTTTAATAACACCATTGACATTAATATGAATAATTTGTGTTATGATAGAGGGTCATAAAATACTACCAGATAGGACTTACGTGAAAACCAAGCCCTAACTCAGGTCTCATTCATAACACTAACTGTTCTTTTTTATTTTTAGACTACTTTACCAATTTGATTTACTGGTGAAGGGGAAAGACTATGTTTTAGCACCAATTTTCAAAATAATTTATGTTTTAGAAATCAAGATTTCTATTCATTTTCCTCCGATGTTTCAAAATGCCATCCCTGGTCTCTGTTTAGGAAATAATTAGATCTCTGTAGTCATGGCTGGATTCTGCCTCTATCCTTGAATGTTGTGATACTGCTTTATTATTTTCACTTCTACCTTGAATTTTCATCTAGTTTTCTGCTTATATTCATGATAACTGATACAAGTCCTATGTGAATAAACAACCCAACAGAACAGAAGGAATATAACTTAACTTTTGGAAAGTTATTCTATGGACTGTACCCTGGAACACTTAATTCTATAAGATAGCATCCTCATGCTACTGGCATTGCTGAAGACATTTATGTGCCTTTCTAGGAAGTTCTTGGTTGATATTGTGAACATTTGTATCTGTTACCAGATTCAGTATGTGGACACAAGTCCAAGACTGAGTGTTCAAGATCTCTATACTTCCTTCCTTTGGCTACATGGTCCAATGGCTAAGATGTCTCACTGACTTCTAAGAATTTCTTGTTCATGTATTTGTTGGCAGCATGTAAGTTGAAAACCACAAAAAGATACTCCAGAAAAATTAAAGTAGAAGGGAGGAAATTCATTAAGATAACATGGTGATATTTCAAGGTACTGAATATACAGAGTTGACTACTCAGGTCCACAGAAGGAGAAGAAAGGTGGCCAGTTTCTGGGTCTTTGGAAATGTGGTATAAAAATTGATGGGTCTTCTGTCCTGCTGACGTTAATGTCACTCAGTTCCAACAACACCCAGCAAGAGGGCTTCTGTGTTTTAAATTTCAAATTGTGGAGAGAGAGAGTCTGGCTTTATTTGGGCCCCTGTTGAGATGAACCTATGAACTTGGGCAGGTGCTTGAACTCAAGATACTTGTAGTGCAGCTAGGGGCCCAATCTTATGCATCAAAGATCCATCCCAGAGATGGAGAAATTGTTGTGAAAAATCCATACATAAAAGAAGTCTAATCTTCCGTAGTTAAAGTTATATTGCATGGCAGGTACTGAAGATTAATTTGACACATTGCAATCAGTATTTGTTCAACATTACTTCCCCCTCTTTTTCTGAGATTGGCATATGAAGTTTCTAATATTTCCTTGGGTTAGTGGTAGTAGGCATTTATGTGAAAATCTAGGATCGTTTGACTGTAGCAGTTGCAAAATTGTAGTCACAATACAACTTGTGTATAAAGCAAAAATATAATTTATTTTCTTTATTTTGGCTGCAGCTCATCTTGGCTTCTCCCCGAGCCCTCAATCAGTAGTGAGTGAGGGTAAGGGGGAGAAATTAATTAAATGTCCAATCAAGTTTGGAGCTGTCAGACCTGATCATTTAAGCCGTCTTTCTTAATTGGTGTTCATTCTTCCATTTGGATAAAATGCCCATTCTCTTATGTATTTGCCCCCTTCCTACTTCTTCCCCTAAGAGACATTCTGCTGTGTGGGGAAAGGTGGGAGCAATCGATGACTTCTACTGGCCCTGGGAATAAAGTAGGAATGCTCAGATTCACATGGTAGCTTTGTACTCTCTTCTGGCCCTCTCCTTGCGGATGCCACTGTGTGTCTGCTCTCTAGAGATCTACTTGCATTCCAGGAATCAGTCTGGAGCTGGTGAACTCGTGATCCTTTATTTTGGCTAGGACAGAATGATAGGGGAAGGGCGTGTAACTCTTCCTATCCGTATGAACTCAGCTAAGTTCTCTGTGTCTATACAACTGCTTTCCTGACACATGCTCCATCCAGCTCAGGGACGAGTGGTCACTCCCAGTCCCTGCCACTGAGCTGTTTGCCCTGTGACAGCAGATCCACCCCTTACATAACCAGGAATAGCCAGGAAAGCTCATAAGATCCCCCTCTGTCTAATCTTGTGACTCAGGTTACGGTCATTTCAATGTAGGCTTTGTAAGAAACATTATGTCCATTCTACGCTGTTTTTTGAGGACAAACATCATACGGGAAATGTCTAGAGCTGTATCTTTAACACTCAGGTCTTGTTTGTTCTGGACATCCAAATTTTCTGTACACTTTCATGAGATAAAAATATCGAGGCCTAAGATTATTTCCATGTGCATGAAAGTTATAGTTTCCAGAGATTTTTCTGACTGTACAACTTTTCATTTCATAGGCCTAATGGAAATCTTCTCTCCAATAGTAAATATAGATTTCAAGTTGTTCAAGGACTAACTTACTTGACTCCCTCTCGTAATCTGTTGCATGATGGGGATTTTCTGAGGCTGCCTAAGTCTTAACAGAAAACCCAAATGTTCATAGTTCTTGACGGACTTTTTGGATCTGTAATGGCCTTTATTATTATCACACTCATCCAAATAGCAGAGTCTTTTTTTTTTCATATGAAGATTGATATAATACAAGCCTCTCATTTAAATGTAACTATTTTTATAAAAACAACCTAAACTGTTTTATTCCAAATCCAGTGTGATGTTTTGAGAAATAACTCCAAAGATATATTTTCAGCGGTATCTCCCCAGTGTCCAGTGTCTGGATTCCAACTCGCATTCTCTTTATTGTTTCTGGTTTTCGATTACTACACCCACAGAAATGTAAAATAAACTTTCCGTACTGGGAAAGTTACAGAGGATAAGTAAACTGAATCTCTTTTCTTATTCTCATTAGGACCTTTTCAGAGAATGCCATGATTTTCCTACTCCTGCCCCTTGTGATGT
Source organism: Crocuta crocuta (assembly GCF_008692635.1). Classification (NCBI taxonomy): domain Eukaryota; kingdom Metazoa; phylum Chordata; class Mammalia; order Carnivora; family Hyaenidae; genus Crocuta; species Crocuta crocuta. The sequence continues at coordinate 2,778,329 of NW_027551558.1, forward strand.
TTCTCTAGCTAGATCTTCTTAGAACTCCTGGATCATCACCATTTGGGGTTTTATTTAGACCTATTTGAGCAGGTCATGTCATTTATTTCTCTGGACAAACATGCATGTGTCTTCAGTGGAGTCACACACCTAGGAGGAAGGTGTGGAGAACCTATGGCTTTCAAATCTCTTTCTTTCTTTCATGTGTGATGACCAATGGGTGGTGCAGAGGGAGACTTCAACCAGTGAAAGGGCCTCCTGTTCTCCTCCTGGGCTCACCCAGGGTCATTCACTCACTCATTCATCTTCTTCTCAAGACAGGTTCCTTGAGGATCTGCTGATTCCCCAAGAGTTACAAGGGATCAACAGAACACAGAAATCTATCTTTGGCCACAGTGTACATTGAGCCTCAGTCAGGATTCTTTTTCTTACTTTTAGAGGGATCCAGATAATGAAATATGAAAGGTCAGATTATGGTCACCACAAACATTAGCAAATAAAATATGTATAAACGAAACTGCCATGCCAAGGACCTCCATTACAGTCATTATCTTCAATATTTTAATCACATTATTATGTTAAGTGCTCGCAGACACACTGAGCTATCATATTTATGGAGCACACGAACTAGAACATGGAGGACAACAACCATGGCAGACACCAAAGACAGAGAGGCATAGACTGATAAAAGGCAAACATTTGTTCTTCACTGAGGTCATTCCCAAACAACATGATATAATCATTTGTCTCCTGCAGATGAAATTGAAGATGAACTCATGAATTACTAAAGATATCATTTGGCTCAATGCAAACTTTTGGTATATATTACAGGTATATGATAAATGCAACCATAGTGTAGAATTATGTCAGCTAGATCTATTTACGCATTTTTATCTTCAAAATCAGCTTTGTGACTCTTCTCTTTTAAAAATGTTGGTTTATGTATTTTGAGTGAGAGAGAGTTCACGCACAAGTAATGGAGAGACAGAAAGAGAGGAAGAGAGAGAGAATCCCAAGCCGGCTCCACACTGTAGCACAGAGCCCAACATGGGGCTCAATCTCACAAATTTTGAGATCACCATCTGAGCCAAAATCAAGAGTCGGATGCTTAACTGACTGAGCCACCCAGATGCCACGTGACTCTTCTTTTCTTTTCTTTTTAATGTTTATTTATTTTTGAGAGAGAGAGAGAGAGTGTGCGGGGGGAGGGGCGTGCAGGGGAGGGGCAGAGAGAGAGGGAGACACAGAATCTCAAACAGGCTCCGGGCTCTGAGCTAGCTGTCAGCACAGAGCCTGACACGGAGCTCGAACTGTGAGATCATGACCTGAGCCAAAGTCAGAGCTCAACCGACTGAGCCACCCAGGGGCCCCCATGTGACTCTTCTTAATAGCATAATTGCTTCAGTCTCTCTCTTTCTTTCTGGATATATGTGTATACATATATATACACACATAAGGTAGATATATATGCCTATGTATTTTTATGGATACTTAGATCATTCATGAGTACCTTGTTTTCTAAAACCAGTGTTCATGTTGTAATGTTTTTTAAAAGGTATTTTATTGTTGCTAAATAATTCCATTTTTTAAAAGAAGCCTATGTAGCAACATAATACATTTACTTTTTAAAACATTACTTAGTTATCAAAAAGTCCCTATAATGCCAATAAGTGTTCCTCCTGTAGAACTTGTACAAATTAGACAAAAAACAAATTGGGGCTTTTTAATATCATCAACTAACAAGTTATAAAATAACCACCTGGCTCTGTTAGTGAGCTTTGAGCAAAAATACTTCCTATTGGATAATACTAGAAAGTATCCATCTATCAATCCAAAACCTTACCAGTGGTGCCCAATGCTACCATTTCCCTCTTCCTAGTGTAAGACTGTGCCGTCTTTATCGAATAACATCTAATGCTGTTTTCAGGCTACTATTGTTGCTGCATCTTCTTTCCACTAACTTTTACTTTATTCTTCAACCTGTTGTACATGGTAAGAAAGGAAGCTTCCAATAAATGACTAAAGCTTCTGATGAGTTTCCTCTCCCAAGGCTCTTAGCTAACAGGTGCACAATGGTGAACTCAAAGATTTTGTAGTAAAAAGAAAATTTATTGTAATGGCAGATTGCTCGCCTGTTGAATTTCAGAAATGGTGTCCTGAACGTCCCACAATCCACTGGGATGGCTGCGGTACAGATTTATGAAAGTTAACCTCTGACCTTCTGCCAAGTCATGTGACTTATTTTGTTTCTACTTCTGGGTGGGTGAGGGGATAGGATCCCTTTGCTAATTAGTATTTTTCTTTATTCCTTTCTATCTTGTGTTGAATTACTTAGGCTGAGCTCAGAGTCAGAGAGCAGTCACTCCCTGCCCTTCTCTTAAGCAATTTATTTTCACTTATTTTCCATCCATCTTTACCAGTTGGCTATAATCTGTTTTAGATTAATGGTATGTCCCTATGTGAAGCGAGGAGAAATTTCTGCCCCTTATGGTATCCTATGAAGTGGATCAGGGCAATGACAGCTCCAAGAAGAAACTAGGCTTGAAAACAGAGTCCCCACTACTCTCCGCCCCCTCCCCTCTCCCCTGACACTTCACCATGTATCCAGAGCGCTGCCTCTGAGAACATCACAGCAGGTGCCCCTGATTGCCAATACACTCTCCAAAAGGTGGGACAAGTGTAAGAAGAGCATTTGCCACAATCCAGTCTCTAGTGAGATGACTCCAGATGAAGGTCGTCACTTTCAAAAGCATCATATTTAGCAGCTCTTCAGGCAGACACCACCATGCATTTTATAAAGTGCACCAAGATGGCAAAAACAGTTCAATCCCATTGGAAGAGAGTCTTTATTTTATATTTCCCTCTTATCTAAAACGGGCAATTGCTTTTCTGCCAAATAGGCTCAAAAGGGCCATGAAAACTAAAGTCCTTCAAAGCTGTTAAATGCATCCTCAAATTTACAATAAAATTCAGCATGACAAATCTTCCAGTAAAATCTCTGGAGCATCATAGCAGCACTTAAACAATTTTTCTTTAAGTTAGCATTTTAGTATTCAGCACCTTGAGATACAGGGAAAGCAAACGTGGGCAAGGAAAGCAAAACAAAACAAAAACCAAAATAGAAAAAAAAAAGCCACCACCAACAAAGACAGCGGGGGGAAAAAAATGCAAACAGCCACGCACGCTATTAAACATATGCCAAAGTAAACAATCGGTGTGGGCTTGCCACGGCTCTGCCCTGCAGGTAGACGACAGGCAGCTCGGGAGCAAATGGAAGGGGAAGAGAAAGAGGAATGGAAGGGGAAAGAGAAGGCTGAGTGGAGGAGCCGTGGAGCCCGAGCAGAGCAGGACGGCCTGATTGTGAGCCTCAAGACACACCATCAGCCATGCAAAACAGGACATACCTTTCTGGCTTGCTGGTTCTGTCGGCTGAGACAAAGCAGTCCTATTCACAGCGGGAGGCCAAATCAAAATGAAATTTTATTTAGTCTGCACTGTCCCCAGATTGGGTTTCAGAATGACTGCTTTAGGAGATAGCATGGATGTGGCTGATGCATGCTTTGCATATGAAACTGCAGTACGAAAAGAAATCTACATAATCAAAAAAATCTGTGCTCTGTGTATGTGACAAAAACCCTGAACTCCAGTGATTTTACTGCAGTGTATGTTTTCAGGCAGGCCCTTTTGGGGTGAAACACATTTCAAAAAAAAAAGTCTTATACAATATTAGCAGCAAATAGTAAGAAATTTGTAATACTCTATGGAAAAAAAATATAGATTCCTGCTTACTACTCTGCCACATCGAAATCATTGTGATTTTTCAGCACCTTTGTGAATGCATCAGAAATTTGTGTGAGAGAACAAACTGAATTTTCAAACACATGCAGATTGTTTTGAAGAGGTTTGTTCTGACAATTACTGTACCTCTGCACCCTGACAAAATAAATGAAAAGCTTAAGTCTGATGCAATACTGAAATAAATACTGAGAGCCTCTTTGACTTCTCTCTGGGAAGACATTTAATTCATTCGTATTTCAAGGCTATTTTTTTAAAAATTAGGAAAAAAAATCTTTCAAACTACTGCTTGGATGTCGAAAATATTTTTGAAAACAGGAGAAGGGGCTGTAAAATGTCCACCTCAAGGAATCTTTGAAAAAATATATATATATGCATACAGATACACTGACTGTGTTCTTAATACAGGGTTATCACTGGCCTTGGCCAGGAAAGGGAAGTGCTATACAAGGTACAGTAAAACAAGGGGGCAGAATAGAGCCTGGTGATAAATATATATTATTTCTCAAAGAAATACTTATCCCAGCTTGATTTTGATAGATCAGTTCCTTGAGGTGGGACGCTGCCAATCATTTTCCTTAAAGAGGGAGAAAAATAGAATAAAAAAAAAAGATTGAAAGGAAGAAAACCTACCTGTATATAAAATGGTAGCAAAAAGACAAGGCAGGCTCTCCCCACTGCACAGTGCTCTGAAAAACATGGACAGTCATCATTCTGCCTTACGAAGTATTCCTAAGGACAAGAGGAATATGAAATCTGCCCATTTGAGCTCTGAAGAGGTAGTCTCCAAGCCCACAACCCAGAGCAGCATACAAACTTCTGCCAATAATGAGATACAAATAGCTCAAATAATATGCTTGCACACAGCCCCAGCAGCAATCCCCAACTACGGAACTATGGACCGATACCCCTTCGAGAAACAGTCCAGACTCGTTCTGTGATTCAGGTTTGGACGTAATTTCTTAGAAAAGCTTCTTCCTGCTCCAGCCTAGATGGGTGACCTGTCGATAATAATATTTACAAATGTGAAGGTCTCTTTAAATTGATCATTTTGCATTCAGTAAGATGGCATCGTGTTCGCTGAGCACAGCACCAGCATAATTAAAGCCTAAAATCCAAATAGAGCAAGGCATTTGCTTCCTTTACGCTCCAGGACCACCACATCCAGGTCTCCCTATAACAAGGACACTGCAGTGGCTTCTCTGTCGCTTTCAGGCAGGACCCTCTTTTGCTTGGGTTCTCTATTATATCCTAATTATTCCGATAGTTATTAGGCAGGAGTTTTGCCTGCGTATTATTTTCGGTGACAAGACACCCCTCTTCTGAGGAACGAAAGATGTTAATTCTTAACAAATCCTATATCCCCCAAATTCAGTGCACCTGGCATTCACTTTCTACCTAATAAGCATCCGTGAATATGCAAATGTTCAGTGTCTCAGTAACCTCATTAATTTATTCCTCAGGCAATCATAGAATGTGAACCAGTCCTGTGCCACCAGTGCGAGAGACGGTGCCGATCAGGGCGATGTGAATCAAGTGAAAGCTCAGGCTGCATATGAAACACAGTTTCATCTTTTCTTCTGTCCTTTGGCACTCTAATTCAAACAAAGACTCTTACCTTCCTCTACTTAGCTGACAGCAAAAAGCAAAAGTAGGGGGGAAAATGCCGAGGGATAATCATTAAGATCTCCCCCTTCACTACCAGATACAAACCAGAGGTGATTCATGGTTTGAACAAAATCTCCCCAGCAAAACAGTTCCCAAACCGCCCAAGTTCTCCGGTTTTGTTATTTATTGGGGGGGCGTGGGGGAGTGGATAGAGGGCGACCTGCTTTCCTTACTGCAATGCACTTGAATCATCTTTCTCTTTGCCCACATTAAAAGCCCTGAATAATGTTTATAAAATGTTAGGGAATCCCGGTAGGTTTCCTATTTAACAAGCCATGTATGACAAATCACAGTGTAATGTACTACGTTCTTAATCTTTAATTAGAATGTGAATATCTGCTAGAGAACGCAGTTAACTTTGACACGTTAAATCTTCTGGTTAAAGTGCCTTACAGGAAGAGCAAAGATGAAACACTGGGAGAATCTCTTGCTTCTCTCCATTCACCCAGACAGTTGGGGAAGGATGATAACATCTTGTAATACCTGCTCTGTAGTAATTAATCGCTGTGGTATTTAGGACCATTCAAGTAGACAAATATGACAGAGACAGGGACAATTAGGAACCTTGTTCAAGCTACATTAACTTTTCCAGCTATTACAACACAGCAGCTCAAGTTTGCTTGTAAAAGCTGCAGAGGGATTGCTATGCATTAGCCGTGCGATTATTAATGAAAGAAAAGGAGAATTGTGTTTATTGTAGTTTGAAAATTGCAAATAAATTTCAATTATCTGCTATGTCATTTTGTTAAACATGCATTCTGGAAATGCCTTTGTACTCTAAATCATGAGCTACTTATAGCAAACTAATACCAGAAACCCTCAGGGAGCTAGGAAGTCAGTATTTTTGTTGAAATGCTTTTCTTTCTTACTTTCCTTCTTTTTCTTTCTTTCTTTCTTTCTTTCTTTCTTTCTTTCTTTCTTTCTTTCTTTCTTTCTTTCTTTCTTTCTTTCTTTCTTTCTTTTTTTTGGTAAGTGAAACTGGAGATGGGCAAAACTCAACACTACCTGAATGGGTTTCAGGTAGCAAGCTCTGTGGTATCCTGACATTCATTCGGCCCCACCATTTACCAATAGACCTTGAGTCAGATGTCCTAGGCAGACATCAGGGCAATCAGAACCACAGTGTTTTAAAAGAAACAAGAGAAGCTCTCCTTCCTTGTGGAGCATCCTCAAAACAATTATAAGAAATCAATTATGATAAATAAACGCCTGCCATCTTGCCATCTCTGTCCCTTCCAATAACAAAGCCAGTTTTTTTTTGGGGGTGGGGAAACACCTACAGAGGGGGTTTCTCAGCTATGGAGGTGATGAAGAGTCAACGTGTCTAGAGAATGGTTTGTGTCTATTCTCTTTCACGAGGACAGCTGCCATTCACTTTGAATGGCAAACTTGATCTTGAGAGGGAAAAGAAAAGAAAGAAAGGAAGGAAGGAAGAAAGAAAAAACAACAAACCACACTTGGGAAGCAGGAATAAACACACCCATTTCTCTGCTGCCTTTTGTGAAACTATTTCTCAAAGCATTCAGACATGTGTAGCTAGTACCAAACCTCCCCTCGGCGTCTCCCACCCAAACCATGCCACAGGCGCACTTTCAAGGGGTTGACGAGATGGATGTCCGGTGGCCCAGAAAATGTCTCAAGTCCAAACTTCCCATGTGCCCCACTCTGTTCCTACTACCCAGGATCAGCCCAGTGACACACTTTCCCCCAGCTTCCTCTCCAATTTTACTGGCCATCAGGAACTGAACATGAAAGGATAATTCTGGTGTGTCCAGGAGCTGGGGACCTGGTCCAATTGTCTTCTGTAAATCAAAGAAAGACCAGCTTAGCATGGCACAAATCTGCATCCCCACCCCAGAATCTGTTGTCACACACACACAAAAAAGCCGCTCAGTGCTCAGGAACAATCTCCCCTCTCAGCCGAGCTGCGATGATGTCAGCTTTCTGATTACAAACTGCTTATTTATGCTTCAACAGCTGCCAAGAGGAGCAAATAAGTGGCTAAAAGAGTGTCTAGACCAGGCTTTCAGTCCGCTATTGTCTGGGGGTTGTTACCTGGTTGACAGCGATGGGTCCAGCTGCCTGGTGTGAAAGGGAGCAGGGATGGGGAGGCAGTGATTGACAGAGGGGCCCTCCGGGTCAGCCCGGATGGCCCCACGTCTTTATATTCCGGGCTCCAAAGGGAAAGCCAGGGCCCTGCCTTGAGGTTGGAGGTGAAAGGAAATGTTGGAGGGTAATGAAAAAAATCTTTGGGCCAAATTTGCGATCATGAACACTTCCCCGGGGGGATCGAAGCCAGTCCAAGTGGCCTCTGAGTAGCCAGCAGTGGGCAAAGGGAGCGGGCCATTTCTGATGAAGCTCCAGGCCCCTAGGGGGTGGGGGAGGATGCAGAGGCACACAGACATTCACTTTCTTCTTCTTCTTCTTCTTCTTCTTCTCCTTCTTCTTCTTCTTTTTTTTTTTTTATCTTCCTGTGTTCGTTTTGTGCTCTGGGACGGGACACTTCATCCCCAGCGAACGCATCTGTGGCCACCTTTTAAATTCACCGTCCCTACGGTTTGGGGAGGGTTTCAGAAACCTCCCCCCAACCTTTTTTTTAGGACTTTCAATTGAAGACTGACAGAGCAAGAAACACTCCAACATTTGGGAAAAAACGAGGGGCTTTGCAAGCTGACGTAAATGTCTAATTAGAATTTTCCACTACCCCTTGCAACCTTTGAAACTTGCTTTCGCATTTGTTTCCAGCCACGCTCTCCATTTTAACACTTTTCAGGGTAGATTTGAATGTACCAAATCGCTCCCTTCATCCCTGTGTCTCACGATTCAGTGCAGTTGATTGGCACCAAACATTTGTGGCTTTCATTCTGCTCCTCCCCTTGCCCCCATTTTATAGTTTGGGGTTCTGGCGAAGAAAAGAATACTGCTCCATATTGATCACCAAGAGGCACTCATTTGAATATAATAATAATAGTAATGAAATACCTTCTTCCAGGATGCCCAGCCCCCTACTTATTGCTACTCAGATACTTTGTGCCTTCTCAGGGACCGCATAGCATTATTATATAGACACCATTGTTCCTATAAGGACAATTAAGAAGCACAGCTCCCAGGGGGTGGCAGCTAGAGCTTATACTTCCACATTTTCATTCTTGTTTACTTTTTCCCAGGCGCAAAAAAAAAAAAAAAAAATCCTTCCAAATGTTGGCCGTGATCAATGATGCGAAGAGTACAAATCTGATGGTTCTGTAGCCTTAAAAATTGTTACATTAGAGAAAGAGAAAGATGAAGAGTAAGCTTTTCACTATGTGGGAAAAAAAAAAAAAAACCACCCATTTAACATCCTGGTAATCCCCAGAAGTGCCAGACTTGAATGAAATGCAAGAGAGCACCTGAGGAGTCAAAGCTTAATTTGTGTATACAGTTGGCTTTCTCCATAATATCTGATTCAGACTCTGTAACGAAAATGAAATCACGTTAAATTAACTGTAAAAAATAAGTTGATTTAATTAAGCACAGAAAGACTTAATAGATATAATAAAATGTTAAAAAGTCAAATGATGTGCAGTTATATTTCAGTTAACACTGCTCAACAAATGTACTAAATTTATTCCTTTCAATAATGATGTGTTTTGAACATTTAATTAGATAAATAATGTCTAATCACTTCAGCAAATCTGAACTGGAAGAATCCTTGTCATCAAAGGTGACTCATGCTCGTTACATCTACCTTTTAAGGGAAGGCAAAGCAGCAAACTTCAGCTCTTTTCAAGGATATGCGCAGAAATGAAGGTAAAGTCTGTCTTTCAAGCCTCATTAAAATTCAGGGTTTGCTAAACAAACTATTATTTACAGTAAGATGAGTGTTATTCGAAATAGACTTCTACTTGTTTGCCTTTTTTTTAAGCATCAGAAACTATAAGCAGCTGATAAGAAAAGGTATTCAGTGTTAGATGTCCTATAATTCATCATAATACTGTTTCCTTTAATAACTACTTTGCTCAAGTGATTGGCATGATTACAAGAAAATTACTTCAAATTATTCATCTCTTATCTTTCCTCTAAGATGTCCTAAGTTGGATGATATTTAGCATAATGGGGCCCTATTAATTGCTAATGTGGAAAGTCCTTCACAATTTGGATAGAGTTTGTAGCCCAAATAAAGAAAATAGTGCCAAATGCAACCTTACATCATCTGCTCCTTAAGATGGTGCCACCCACTGTCTATTAAATGGAATGTCAAGGACATTTATTTCTTCATTTAGAATTTGCTAAGATGAACCCAGCCTGCATATGAAGAGCAGACTCACAATTAACATCTATAGAGGCACACACACACACATATGCACACACACAGGCACAGGCACACACACACACACAAGAGCACGTTTGTGCATTGCACAAAAGTATCGATGCACTCTGAAATGTGGAAAACGATTAACATAAAATTACCATTTCAAGCTTATGGTGTTAATTCATCCATATATTTCTGGGAAAAAATTCTTGGTACAGAATCTTTCCATTTATGATATTGCTTCAAACGATTTATTTTTCGAAAATTTACCTATAAATCTATTTGGTTCATTCCAAGCCATAGAGTAGTATGAAATTTTGTTAAACCCTGAGACTATTCTGAATTGATAGATAGATCATTGTTAAAAGCATTGTTAAAAACTTCCCTTACTTTGAGGGAGAGTGGCTGCATAAATAGAATCCAAAGTAAACATAAAATCAGAATTTTCATTCATATTCATGCCAGTCACCCTGTTTTAAGTTCTGTGTTTTTCCTATACAATGCTTTCTGGGATATTTGTCTTTTAAGACTGCTTATTTTCTATTTTAAATACTCTTTTTTTTCTCTCTCTGATTATATGAGCTTTATAAACTAATGCTGAGAATCCAGGAGTAAGGAAGGTCAAGCCTAAAGACATTGACAAATGGAAATTTAAAGGTTATTTTGTATGTAAATAACAACACTGGCTATTTGGGGGTAATTTTATCTGCTTGTCATAAGTTTGCAACTTAAAGAATCCTTGGAACTTTTCACTTCTCTAATGTGTACTTAAACATTCTAAGTTGCTCTTCTTTGCATTTGTAGTACCTTGAAGTACTGTCTTCACATGAAGACAGTGTTCAACATAAAAATCAGGAAATCGCGATCAATATCCATGGTGACCTCGAAAGAAAAACTAATATCGCTGGTTATATTTTTTGGACGTCAGGTGCTTTACTAAAGTCCCACTTCTCTAGATTTGATTTCTCCTGCAACTGTAGTTAGAGTACTCTCTACCCATCTGCAAACTCTGCTCACACCTGCTGGGCCAGGAAATTCCATGCTGGTCACCCAGCCCCTTTCCCTACCACAGTGTACAGGAAGCTACCATGGGGCAATAGCATTTGGCCTGAGGTCAGACTTGTTTTGTGTTGAAAGCCTTCCTCTCTCACCCTGCCTTCCTCCTCACTCACCTTGGCTATGCGTGTGGTTTGAGAGACCTTTGTTACTTCTCACCATGGATGTCATTTTACCTGCTTTGGCCTGCTAACAATCACTCAGATTTTAACCTCTGGTTCCACATCTAGAGGCCTCTCCCAGGTGTCTTGTCTTGAGCAGTATTCCTCAGATTTTGGCCTGGAGGTGGAAAATCGTGGGATGTAAAATGTACTTCAGTGGACCCATCGGGATCAAATATACTGAGGGCAACATGTTTGCGAAATTGTAGTGTGGGACACAAACCCCACTCCCATCGTGATTGGTTTGTTCAGATCTCCTGTCTCCTGGGTAGCGTGTTTCCAAGTCTCCTGGGGGAGCCCAGAAAATGTTAAAAATATTCATAATTAAGCTTAAAACACAGATAAGAGGAATAGTCATATTTAATTATATCCTCATTGTATATTGGTGATGCAGACCATGAAACCTATACACAAGGAAAAACACTTTTATCTCCCAATATGCACAACGCATCCTACAATGTAATTTTAATGTGAAAAGGTTTTTTTGTTTTGTTTTCATTCTAGTCATTTGCCTGCTTATTTGTCCATCTGTGTGCCTATACTATAGGATTTTGCACAGTAAAAACTTGGAATTTTATGCTTACTTGCAAGCAATTTAAGACTTCTATTTAAAATTCAGGAAAGTAGTCTTGTTTGGGTTGCCTTTTCATGTGTAAGTTGCATAGTCTGGAACTTGGCCCTTCTCTGGAATAAATTAAGTTCCAAAGTCCAAGTGGGCTTGTGCTCAGTCATGAATGGCCCTGAGAAAATCACTAAGTCACTCTCTACCTCAGTTTCTTCCTTTGCAAATGATTGGGTCTGACCCATCTTTCCCAGCAAAACTATTTTTAAAACTCACACTTAGGAAAGAGTATTGCGCCTTGGAAAAAAGACAGTATGTATTGCTAAAGCTCGCTATTTTAGAACATAAGAATATGAAAAAAATATATAGAAGGAAAGAAAAAACTGAATTTTATCTATTCTTTGAATGGCCTGATTTAAACTTCTTAGAGTTTCTGTTCATAGTATCCATGAATTGAAGAAGAAGAAGAAGAAGAAGAAGAAGAAGAAGAAGAAAGAGAAGAAGAAGAAGAAGAAGAAGAAGAAGAGAGGGAAAGAACAAAAGAACGAAAGGAAGGAAGGAAGGATGGAAGGGAGGAAGAAAGAAAAATGAAAGAATAAGAAAGGAAAGAAATGGAGAAAGAAAGAAATAAAATAATGTGAACTGAAAATGATTTAGGAGCGAACGACTGTGTTGACAGTCAAAGCCCCAAAATTCTGCTCTGATAACATACTGACACTTGGTGTTGCCCTTGGGAAGTCACTCCACTCAGGGCACCTCATTCCTCCACCTGTAAATTCTGCTCGGGGAGGGAAATACATGGCACCTGAGCTTGAATTAAAAGCAAAGCAGAAGGTCACAAAGAGGTCCAAACTGTAGACTTTTTTTTTTCAAGAATGCAGCTGGTTCAAATATTATTATTCTTATTTCTCAAATGGGCAAACCTAAGCAAGGCCACAGGGAAAATATTTGTGCTGCCCAAATCCACAATATGAAAGTAGAATCAACACAGGATAGCTATGATCCTTACAGAATCTACTGAGAGTACTTTGAAATACAAGTTCATGGGATGAAGAAGCCTTTGGAAAGCAATGCTAACTAAGACAGTATTTCACATTGGACCCTCTCCAGCCACCTTACCTGGGAAACTTTGGATCACCACTACAACCCATAATTATCAGTCCACTTATATCTGTCTTTGGGTATAGGTATCCAGTGAGATACTGAGCCCCCCTTAAACAAAGAATTCATAGTACATTCCTCTTGGTAGAGAGGATGCACACTATTTTCATTTGCCAGTGGCACATCCAGTGTGGTAACAGATGCATAAAAGATGCCCCTCTCCCCAATTTTTTTCAATTATAAAAACCCAGAGGGGTTATGAAATTGGTATAAAGTTTTATCTCAGTGTTCCTTCTTGAACTGTGGAAACAAGTTTCCTCAAATCCTCCCTAGGAAATAAAGAACACCTCCCCATAGATTAAAGGGAGTCCATTTGTTTCATTTCTAAGTCTAGAAGAATCTTATGCAGATTAAATATTACGATGATTTAGAATTTTTAAGTCTGTACAGTTTATTATTAAACTTATGCCCTCCATTAATTTATTAATTAACACATCTAGATAACCATCTTATAGGTGGTAAGTAAGTAATAGGATGTCCACATACATTTATTCATCAGGATATAGCACAGGCATTTAACATACAGCTATTAAGTTAAATTCAGAATGAGCCTGATGGTTAAGCTTCCACCTAACGTCACTAGCGAGCTGATGTTATAGATTTGTATCTATAGCACACTCACTCATATACCTGATTTTAACAGTATTATCCCAAATTAGCAAAAATAATAGGTCTTATTTAAACAAAATTTTGCCTGTGTGTTTGGCCACATAGATACAGAGATATGAGAATTTTAAGGGAGCTGGTTGCATGAGGTCCATAAATCAAGATGGCCAGTTTTCATTTATTCATTCAACAAATATATTTTGAATACATATAATTAATGGCTTCTTGTATATTTCTGGGACTAAAAGTGGCACTTCTGATTTTACCCTATTTTCATGTTCTTGCATATGTGAGGTAGACTGTGACATCAAAAAAATCTTTATGATGTAATATAATAAATTAAAATGGAGGTTCATATGGTGCTATGAAAATTGAGAGGAGGGTCTTAAGGGAAGGGGCAGAGAGAGGGAGAGAGAGAGAATCTCAAGCAGGCTCTGAGACACCAGTGTGGAACAGGATGTGAGACTAAAACTCTGAATTTAGGAACCTTGAGATCATGACCTGAACCGAAGTCAGATGCTTAACCAAATGAGCCACCCAGGTCCTCTGGATCCTGAGTTTTGAAGTCAGAAAGGACAGTCTCTCCTGGTGAGCAAGGTTGAAAAAGGACGTTCCAGGCTAAAGTCAAGTTCAGAGAGGTTGGCCACCAAAGGGAGGAACAGCCAGATGTCTTAGGCTTGGGAAAGCCATGCCCAGAGTGTAGGATTTCTGTTTGCCAGGGATGATCCTGGTTAGGAAATGGCATCCAAAAGGTTAGGCCCATTGAAAGGTCTGGACACCAAAACCGAGAAAAAAGCACTTGGGGATCAAGGCAACAAGGAGCTAAAATCAGGGTAAGAGGTCTAGTTCATGGCTGTGGAGGCATGAACAGGAAGAATGCAGCTTGATAATGCACCAGAGAACTTCATGCACTGTCATATACGCTCAGAACCTTTCCTCACCAAAGTCCTGCCTGAACACATTTGGTGAGATTTGTCTACATAGGGCAACCCCCTTTTCTAGAATGATGCTCTGACCCAGAACGACAATGCTGGCTGATGCTTGCTTCAACACAGATTTAATCTTACAAAGTGATGTTTGCTGGTGTCTCCTCCCCCCACCCCACTGGAGGCAGCATTACCGCAGACTTGGGTTGTGCCACACCTATAGAGCAGGCATTCTAACCTCCCAAATCAGACCTATGTTTTTTAAACCTCTCTGCTAAAATTTGGACACCCACCCATGAATATCCCTACAGATGGGTCTACATCTGTTTGGCCCTATTAAATCTGCCTCCTCTCCTCTTCCTAAATGTTCATAAAGGAAATAGGGAAGAAAGATTCCCTGAAGATCAAGATATTTGGAGATTCTGTAAGAATCATAAAGGCTGATGTGGGAGTCAGGTAGAGGAGACTGTTTGTGGCCAGATAAATGGTAACAGTGATCATTGGCTTTCATCCAGAGACAATTGTGAAGAAACTCTAGCCCCTAAGATACCGTTCTAGGTAAAAATCTGAAAAACAGATAAAAGTTTGAAAAGGCCAAGTGGAGCACATCACTCTGTGTTGAAATTGATCAGAGTCTTTTATGACCCAAGAATAAGCAAGCGTGGTTGGCAGGCTTCGTCTGCATAAGAGAGATGCTTGCTTTCTTCCTACACTGTCTATTGTCTCAAGAGTGTCTAAAGATTGGAGAACGGGACAGAAAAGACATTTTTTTCGACAGCATAATGATTTTAAGGTAACAATATAGCACAAAAGAGAAGAGGTAGAGCAGATAATAACATGGGATTTCTTTGAGGATCTATGCCTTCGTTTCTTTTGGGTAATTTGGTAGCATTGCCGCTATTGTTTTTCTCATACAAGTCAGAGAGGAGGGCACCATTCCCATATCCATGTGTATCAAATGCAGAGTAAGTCGCTTGTGCTATTGATAATTATCCTTGGGTGTTAGTGTAACCAAGTCATAGTGTCAGAAAGCCATGCTTCAGGTGAAGAATATTTATAAAGTGAGTTTAGTTATTTTGCCAATTCCTTCAAATTATAAGACATTTCAAAATACTATTTTTTTTAAGAACGATACTTGCTGTGAGCTTTAAAAAAGCTATTAAAAGGTAGAGGGTCAAAAGGTACAAACTTCTGGTTATAAGATAAATAAGTTCTATCATGTAAAACATGATAATTACAGGCAACAATACTGTTTTTATACTTGAAAGTTGCTAAGAGAGTGGATCTTAAAAGGTATTATCACCAGGAAAAAATTGTAACTATGTGAGATGATGGATGTTAACTAAATTTCTTGTGGTATTCGTTTCAAATATATACATATATCAAATCATTATGGTGTACATCTTCAATTTTACAATGTTATATGCCAATTATACTTCAATAAAACTCAAAAAATGATAGCTCTTAATACAGAAACAAATAGAGAAAAGGAAACTAATGGATCATGATAGTACATTATGTATTTCAAAATGCTTTGGAATAAAGTATTTTTCTTCCTGTTCAAATTCAATTCTTTCATGTAAAAATGGCCACTACCATGGGTGGGTGGCTGTTTGTGTGTATGTTGGGGAGGAAGAGAACACAAAAAATTCTTGTTTCTTTGTTACCTTGCTCCATGAATCTGTATTACATTAATGAAAATAATTCAATATAGCATGTGACCAGGCAGAAATCAAGGTCATAGTGAATCTTACATTAAGTAGAAAAGGTATACCTACAGACACAGGTAAACTGAATTCTGAAAGACAGAACAGAATCTGACTTTTTTTTCAATTATCTTTCTCAGTTTTTGTTTCTTGGCATTTCCAACTTGTTAACTTTGCTATGAACTTGAAGAAAAAGAATAAACTTAATTTTAACCTTGTTAGAGTATGGTGTCCTTACAGGTCTGTAATAGATAGATTAATTAGTCAGTGAATTGACCAGTGAGAAAGGCCTTCTGAGGAGCCCTGAAATGCTCCCCTTTGGTTGAACAGACCTTGTTGGGTGACAGAAATGGAGGTAGGGTGCCTCTAGGAGGAGAAACTTCTGGAAATCTCCCAGCTTATATTCTTTCTTATTAGACCCTGTAATTTATGATGGAGGTGGATGTTTGGGGATGGATCAGGATGGTTTTCAGAATTTACAACAGAGTCTGAAATACAATGTTCCTCTAGACATCATGGTGGGTTTTTTGTTTTGTTTTGTTTTTGCTGATTTGTTTGGTTGCTTTTTCAGACATGGTTGTTAATTAACAGAATCACATCCTGGATCTGAAGGAAGATTTTTGATAAATCTCATCCCATTCCTTTCTTCCTTGTTTTCTGTGTAGTTCTTTGCCATATTTAAGAATTAACAAAAAACGTGTTATTCTTTGCCTCCTGTCCTTTCCAGACTACTCTTGCATTGTGAGGTATATCTGACCTGTGCATGAGCACATTTGAAAGACCCTACACTTCCTGTTACATTAAAATCTATTTCACAGTCTTCTGAACCGTTGGCCAACTACCTTTCCCCAAACCCCAGTACTGACTGGGTTTCAATGTAGGATTGTATGTGCAGGGTGCCCAGCAAAGTCTTCCAGCTGAGGAGACCAGAGGGGATTAAAATCCAGCCCTACTGTACTCTCCACACTGTTGGCTTTGACCCTAGAAGAAAGGTAGCCTCTTCCCATCTCACACAGATATTCCATATAGGTCTATGGAGGCTCCCACCTGAAGGAACATGGTGCTCTACACCCATGCTTTTCAAATAGCATGGTCTGAGACCATTTGGAGGTATGAAATTTTCTATTTATAGAATAGAGACTATCAGAATGCCTCACAGATAGTAAAGCTGTGTTGTTTTGTGAAGCTTTTTAATCAACTTTGATTACATAGGTGTGTCCTGTATGCCTTTCTTTAGGTCATGGCCATAAACATGTGAAAGCCATCTTCCCTATCATCATAGTGAGCAATAGATCAATAATAAATGTTGACAATAATGTATCAGCATGGTACATTCGAGAATATTTAAAAGTATGCACACATTATTGTATTTGAGGTCTGAATCTTGAGAAGTTGACCGGGATTATTACCTTTCCTGGACAGATGAGAAAACAGAGACTTGGGTGGTACGGCCTTTTGCTGATAAGTTCCTTTACTGGATCTAGGATCCAAGTAGATGAGAAAGACAGATGGAATTGTACATTGTAAAATTCAACACTGTATTTGTGAGCAGCCATGGACTGCTTTAGAAGTTTAACTAGATATGAGCTTAATCTTCCTAGGGTGAGGCACAGATCAGATGGTTTTCTAAGGTGGTGGGGGGTGCTACAAGGCAGCAGAATGCTCTAGATGACAATGTTCAGAGGTACATCCAGAGCCAAAGAAGGTGGTCAGATCCATGTCACTCATACCCCTGAGATAGGAGCCTGGTGTCTTGTGGATCGAGTGGGCCAGGAGACAGTTTGGAAAAGGAAATTTCTACACAAAGAAAAAAGCATGAGGCCAGAAAGAGGAAAAGTGGAAATAAAATACAGCGGAACTTCTTTTCATTATGTTGCTGTTTTCTTACCTTATTTCCAGGAAAAGACTTGGAAGGTATAGCTACTGATACCACATGTGGTTCTTTTCTAGTTTTCTGTGGACTGTGGACCAAAATCTTGAATTTCAGGGCATTCTAAGTCAACAGAATACCTGGTATTCTGTTCCCAGACAGTTTCCTAAATAGTTGGACCTGAAGAGTAAAGTCAGAGCCCCACTTGCAGGGAGCCCAGATCCCGCCTGAATACACCCTGGGGAGACTAATCCCTGAAACACAGAAGAGAAATTGTAGATTAAACCAGTTCTTTCCCGAATTCAATGGCATCCCAACCAGATTATGTAAGACTAGAAAAGATCCTTTGAGACAATATTGCATCTTCTCCTCATTTTAAGGAGGAAGAAACTGAGGCTCAAGACATCACATATGTGAATAGAAATCAGAGCTCTCTCCTTGGGCTTGGCTTCCTCTCCTAATATACCTTCCTGTGCTCCTTGATCTAAGGTAGAATTCTCCAGCCTCTCTCAATATTGAACACCATCTGAAAGGTAGCCTGTGGCCCACCCCTTGAGGCCTCAGATTAGAGTTTGGCCCTGGGATTAGCACTGCCACCAGCCCAGCAAGGGGGTCCCAGCATCCTTCAAGTTGTCGGGTTGCCCAACCCACGTCAACTCAAGCTCTGTACACCTGCTGGCCTCTCACGTGCCTACAGCCAAGGGCAGTGGCACTATGGCTGACCCTCCAGTAGGAAGGGGTGCCTTGGAGGGGTACCCACCAGCACAGACACACAAACCACAATCAACACTGTGGAACTGAAGAATACCGGGGAGACCATATTTCATCTTTTTGAAAGTGGTAAATGAAATAATAAGATTAAAAAACCTTACCATTCTGAGATGGAATTGTATTTCAATCCAGCTAAAAATAATTTCATTAGCGTTTAAAAAAGGGTTTCAGATGATCACTTGCCAAGATCACAATCATTTTTTCCCAGCAACACTTTAAAAGTCTTTTTTTTTTTAATGGTTTGAACATAGTTCTCTATTCTGTTATCAGAGGATTGATCTCTTTTTCAGATTGGGGGAATGTTTCAGTGACACGATTCAAACATGAGTTCCTCCTGTTGAAAATATTTATTCTTCCTCTTTTCCACATTCCTAAAGAATAACAAATTTAGTGATGATTAAGAGAGGAAGGAATCATTGAAGAGAGTGAAGGGAAGAGTACAGAACACTGGCCAACAAATGCACATTTTACAAAGTACTGGGGATCCTCCTGTGGAAGGAGAGGGGGATTTGTGTCCCTGCTCTTGAACACAGATAAGTGTACTTTCTAATATGATTTTACTCAAACTAAGGTCACTTTTTATTTAACGTTCCAGCATCCAATGAACATTGGCCTCAAGAGAGCTAAAAGTCGTTTTTTAAAAATTAATCAATGGTTGGTGAGAGAGATACTGCTTTTATTTTTTTAAAAACATCAGTGTTCTGTTAGGTTTCATACAATGATACCTCGTTCCCCCGGCCCCCCTCCCTCCGGTTAGAAATGAAAGCCTGGGGCCCACCCGTCATGGCGGTGAGCAGGCAGGGGATGCGGAATGCGTGCCTGGAGCCTTCACCAAGGATGATAAGCCTGCATGAATTTTACGAGTCTCAGTATCAAGGTTGCCCTCGCCCAAGGGATTTAAGAATAAGGGGGGGAAAAAAGAGAAGGCAGATGTATGAATAACTGGCATTGTAAATCTTCACCGTGGCAACCTACAGCTAGAAAAAGTCTGTGATGGGTTCATGACTTAAGAAGAAAGCGACATAGCAGAATGTGAATGGATTTTCTTCAGCTACTTAATACACTGCTTAGAGCAGCTTAAGGGGGTGCATGCGAGTCTGTGTGCGTGGGGTGTGTGTGTGTGTGTGTGTGTGTGTGAGTGAGGGGGAGAGAAAGCGTGTGTAAGGGGAGGAGCTCTCGGGAAATTCGTTAGAAGGAATTACTAGTGTTATACAGCTTGCCAGCTTTGGGGGCAAAAAGAATACCGTTTAGCCTCGGAATATAAATGACTGGATTTTGCTTGGGGGGGAAGCAAAAGGCCGTGGGGGAGGGGCATAGGATTATGAAGCGAGTAACAATGAGCAAATTGGACCCTCCGCAACACAGCACAAGGTCACGGCGAAAGTCACGGTGTTGGTTGGTGGAGGTGGTTGATAGGAGAAAATGGCTCATGATAAATCGCTTCCCATTTTGCAAAATCTGGCAGTTAATGAAAATAAGATGCATTCGAGTAGTCTATAGGAACACCTGATTTTCCCTTCTCTCGCCTTCTCTCTCCCTGCACACAGACACGCGCACGCACACGCAGGGCCTGCTGATGTATGAAAGCAGAGCCCTGCCTCTAATTGTGCAATTATAAAACGGAAATGATGCAGGTTTGGCAACACGGGGAAAGAAGGCAGCTCAATAACATTGTTTAATAACAAGCAAATAAAGCTCAGAGGGGAAAGAGGTGACTATTTCTGCTTTAGACTCATTAAGGAGCCTGAAACATATTGTAAAAGAGTGATATTTAATTATGGGCTGGACTGATAACAGAGAGCAGGGCCTCACTGGGAGAAAGAGACCCTGTGCTCCTAGGAGCTCACAGCTCCAAACATCAATTACCATGATTATCTACCCGGTGCTTACAAAATGCACCGGCTCCATGTTCCATCAGCGACCCGTAAACAGGCATTGCTTAGGCAAATTTATGGGCACCGACAGCCAGGGCCAGGTGGGAAAGCAAGCCTCCCATTGGTGGCTTCCCGGCAAAGGAAGGAAAGAAGCAAAGGAAAGAAAAATCTGTCTTCTGCATCGCTGAAAGAACAATTTATTACAGAGCATTTGCAGAAGACAGCATTTGTTGTCCTGCTGCCTTTCTTTCTTTTTTTTTTTTTTTTGCTTTTTTACCCCCCATGCCTCTGTTGCCTGTCTGAATGAGAAATGGGAGTGTATTAACCAAGTCCTGGTTATTACAGGGGACCGTGGGCCACGGTCCCCTCAAACTTTTTGGTGCTCTAGAGGGCCTGGGTCCAAACCAAGAGGAATCAGGTGTGACATGCTTCTCGCTGCCTTTACCCTTAGCATCAGGGAATGGAAAGGACAACGTGTTTGCTGGCTTGCTCATGATGAGAATTTGGGAGAATTAAAAGCGACAAAGGAGGGTAGTGTCCTAGCTTGTACACATTGAGAGGTGTCTTTTTATTGTGTAGGTCCGTTTTCAGTATGGGCTGTGGAGTTCCAAGATTAAAGAATGCTTGGAGATTGTCACAGTATCTAGCCTAGTCTTCAAAAAACAGTGGAATACTAAGATGGTGTCTGTCTAGCCATTACCAATTCAACTTAAAAAAATCCAGTCTTTTCATGTGCAAATCACTCCAACCACTGGAGGAAATGTTGACAAAATTGCTCAGATATTTTTCATGCTCTGTGTTTATACTTGTATCTCAAAACAGGAAGTGTCTTCCTACTTCAACCTTGACAGCAAACTTCTGAGGCAGGCAGGCGCGTGCTCAGACACATGCCATCTGAACTTGGTCGAAGCTCTTCTGGAACCACTTTCTTGGATGAGACCATCCATGAACAATTTATGGTGACTAGCGGACCCCAGGCTACTGGACAGGGAAGTCAGGATCCCGAGCCGAGGTCAACAGGGCAGCCCTCTCCTGGCCCCACTCTACTCCCACCATCTGCCTCTGGAGCTAGAGTTTCTCGGCCTCACAAATTGATAAGGGGGGAGGAATACTACTGGCTGCCAATGTTCTTGTCAGCCCCATCCTGAAGAACAAAGGAAATTTGGGCTACTTTTTAATTCTACCCTCTCAGCTCATCAACACTTGGTTTGCATTAAAATGTAAGAACATTACACTCCACACTCTGCTAATAATCAGAAAGTACCGCTTTGAAGTTTCCCTATTTCTCAGCTACTACCCATGACAGATGTTTGCCAGAGAAAAACTCAGGGGGCATTTTCTTGCAAGCATTTTGGCTGAGAACGGTAACCATTGTGCCGCTTAATATTTCAGCAATCTCTGGAGTAATCAGGAAATAGCGGTGACTTATTTATCTCACTTCTTGCTCCTTGCTAGCTCCCCACCAGTACCGCCATGACCTCTGAAGACACACATTAATTTCACCTCAGTATTCCTATAGCATCAATTAATAAAAACTGACTACATTTTCAACAAATGCTCATGTCCTGATAAATGAGGGTCCTGACTTAATTGCTCTGTAAATTAAGAGCTCACAATAGATAGTGTAGGTAGTGACAACAGAGAGAAGTTTTAATATTTAAAAACTCATTAAATTTGTGTACTTTTTGAATAATGAAAGTCACAGGGCCACTTTAAGGAGCTAATTTAAGTTTCATTCTTAAACATATATCACAGATGAGGACAAGCCATCTGCCAAACAACAACAAAAAAAGTTGGGCAATTTTCTGAATTACTAAGTTGGGTTATTTTTTGTTCCGATTGGTAATATGCTCTGGCTTCTTTCTCCTCCTCCCCTTCCTCTTCTCTCTCTCTCTCTATTATTTTTTTTTTAATGTTCCAGCGATGATGGTCTAATTAAAATGCTGTGGATCAAAGGTGTTATCTGTTTACCCAAAGAGAAAGATACAAAGGCAACAGGCACGTGGTTGGTTTTCCTATTTTTTTTTTTTAAT
>NW_027551558.1:2800984-2967166 GCF_008692635.1 Crocuta crocuta
TTTTAATCTACACTGGACTTTTTTCCATTTGCATTTGATTGGTATCCGTTGAAGTATGTTCTAATTTTTAGATCTAAATATTTTTTCAGGGAGAAAGTTCTGTTGTTTTTGTTTATGACTTACAGCTGTGTAAAGATCTAAACGCTTAAGTATGTGTCATGATGACAAGGCTTGAAAGGGTCTGTGAAAAGCATAAATCCTGATGATTACAAAAGAGAAGCTCTCTCGAAAGAGTTCATGTCTAAACTGAATAACCACTAAGTACATGGAGTGGAGATTTTTTCCCCTTTAAATCAAAAGTTTGACTTTAAAAGTGATGATTTGCTCTAAGAATGATATATGATTTCCCAGCCTGGTGTTAACAGTTGGAAAGGAGTCTAATCCTAAGTCGACGAGGCTTCTGTGTCCTCTTTGCAGATTTCACATTTCTTTCTCCTCATGTCCACGTGGTCAATGTTAGCATTGTCATCGATATTTAGTCAATGATTAAGCTGACGCTGATGGTCTGCTCAGTGTTTGGAGTTTACTGGACTTTCTGTAGAAGGAAAACCCAAGAAACCTTGTCTGGCATCTGTTTCTGGAAACTTCTGAGCTATTTCTGAAAGAATTATTTTCATGCGAACTTGATAATTCTGAAAATAAAAATGAAAAAGGCTGGGAGCGGGAGGAGGTTTTGATGAAAATAGAACATTGATCGGTCTTCCAACAACACTTACCAAGGAAAAGAGTTGTGTCCAGAAAAGGAGACAGTATTCATAACGCATTGTTTTCTCACAGGGTCCAGGAAACGAAACCAATTCTCTAGGATAGAGGATGAGAAGAGGGGCACATACATTATTCCTTTAACAGGTCTTATTCCAGTCATTGTCTCTGAAAAGAAATAGATGAGTGTGGTCGTGATCCCAAGTCTGTATTCATATGCCCTTCAAATAGAAGAAATTGTAAAAATGCAGTGGAAAGTAAGTAGGTAAGAAAAACACACACAAGACAAAAAAATGTAAGAGATAAACCATTTTTATGCCATCAGCTCATTATATCAACCTTGCTTAATGTCCCTCTGTCTCAGACTAGGGGATATCATTCTGGAGTTTTCAACTCTAAGAAAACTATTATATTAAAATGCTCTCACAATGAATCCCATGGGATTGGGGAAAGCGAGGTTGCAAATGGGATTTTGCACTGTGTGAATTGCCAATCCCAAAAGATCGTGAAATCCTGTGGCTAGGCACAGGTTTCGCAATATGTGCATTTGTGAAAAGGGAATGTCATCACTACATAATATTTTTACCTTTGGCCAGAATTTTATAAAATTTCAGAGCGTATCATACTCAAAAATACTTCTATAAGGGCGACAAAATTAGAATGAAATCTCTCTGGGTGCCATACCATCACACATTCATTAATTGGTTCTAATATTGTTTGTGTTTTATTTGTCCTGGAAAAATAAATAAAAACTTGAAGTTGCTAGTCCTTTAAAGCCACTCATCTCTTGAAAGCAACGGTGGAGTGAATACTACTGCCAGCATCAGAAAGGGAAAGATAAGAAAAAGGAAGAAAATTTAAAAGGATGGATGCCAGAAAAAAATGCAGGGAAGAAAATAATGGGAGATCAAAGTCTCCTTTCCCCTCTTAGCTTCCGTTTTGGATATGAGCAGATGAGAAGGGAAGAGAAATTGATACGGAGAGAGAAACACATGGTGGAGAATAACTCAAGACCACAATACACAGAGCCATTTGTCCCAGTGGAAATGTCACTTCACATATTAAAGGACAGAGGAAGTGCAGAATTGCCGATATTAAATGGTTACTTTGTTACAAAGCATTCACTAAAAAGAAAATTGATTAAATCTGACCACATGATAGTTTGCTTTTTCGGAAACCTACGTTCAGAAACCCACGTTCGGAAACCCATGGAAATCTCTGTTTTACAAGTTAACATAATGGGCCTGTGGAAATGTGTCTCCATCCACCAGGGGGCAGAAAGGAACCCTTTGATTGGCCAGAGATCTTTGGACTTCAACTTTGATTTTGAATAGTTGTAATTTGCATAACCTTTTCACTGTCAGAGATCACTCACTAGAGATGGATCCGTGTAGACTTCTCTAAGAACCCCCAATGATTCTGGGTTATGCTCTGAACTTCACTTTCCCTGTAAACTTACTTCACACTAAGGTGGTGTGATGAAAGTGCTGGGCGTTACGTTGGGTGGTCTTCATATCTCGGTGGATTTGTCTTTTGAGGTATGGGGTGTGCTTCTCTCGGTGTCTGTAAGACCCACTGGTGTGTTAACTGCCCAAGCCTTAACGAGAACACAGTGATGGACTGTTAATCATTTTAATGCCTACCATTTTATACAGTATTTTTCACCGACACCGTCTTCTCAAAAAAGTCCAACTCTTTGTCCCTCTGAACTCCTCAGAGGGTGTTGTTGCTGTATTTATTGGTGTCTCCCTCATGTTTTGGTTGGATTTGGGCAGCGTCTTAGAATGCACTGGTACAGCGCATGCCCAATGCCCTGGTGGGATACAAGGTCGCCTTGCGCTCTGCTCTTACACTGTCCAGGATGGGCCACTCAGTGCTCATGGCCTTTCTCAATGACAAAATCCAAGGAGGAGTAGCTATTTCAGGAGAAAAACTAACTGTTGGAAATAATTAAAATAACTACGACTGATAGATGCTCAGGGGAGCCATAAAATGCCATTTTCTAGGCTGGTGCCAAATGTCTAGCTGAACTGAAATATAATCCTTTAGCATCTGAACAAGTTTAAAAAAACCTAAATCACCAGAAAACAAAAACCTGACTCAGGAATGGTCATTGCAGTTGGTTGTACTCCACGTTTCTAAACAGTTTACATCTGTTGACCAGCTCTAAATCCTACTTAACAAAATCTGATGAGAGAACACAGTCTTGAATGAGTAGATGTGAAATGGATTGTTTAATTAGCACATCTTTACAGTTCCATGTTGACGATTTGGCATTTACAGAAAGCTGGAGAAGTATTCAGTAGCACAAACACTACAAGTACATAGAGTTTTAAAAATAAATCGTAATAATAAATGTTAAGCCTATTGAACTCCATGAGAAAGCTAAACCACATGGAGGTAGCCAGTAGAAAAAATACAACCCTTGGAATTGAGTCGAAAAAATCTGCCAATACAGCTATGTCTCTTCCTGATTCACATATGGCATCACAGTGATCTTTGCAGAAGAAATAAAATCATAAAACAAATCCAGGTGATGTCAGAGCAGCCTCTATTTCCTTCAATAACAAGATATAAAACTATATTCTTTGTAATGTTGGTGATATTTGCTGGCAGCGATGGCCTCCTCTTGTCTCAAGCTCTGGTGCTCTGGAAATGAACCCCATGTGCATTCATTCACATTCCCTTTGTGGTCCATTATCTGTCCCTTGGAGGCCCTGGTGACAGAGCTGGCTTTCTGGGATATGCATGACATTGATTAGGGACATACTACATGTACTTGAACACCATGGTAAAATCCCCTGGTAAACACCAACGTGAAATCCCTAATAAATAAATCCTCTGGGAACATATACATAAGCAAGGTGGATGATAGCTTAATCTTTTCTAAAATGTACTTTATAAAATGTTTACTTCAGAGCTTTTCTATTTATCACTTTTTTAAATATTTATTTTTGAGAGAGAGAGCGAGAGCACAAGTAGGGCAAGTGGGGGAGGGACAGAGAGAGACAGACAGACAGACAGACAGATTCCAAAGCAAGCTCCAGGCTCTGAGCTGTCAGCACAGAGCCCAACACAGTGCTCGACCTCATGAGCTGTGAGATCGTGACCGGAGCTGAAGTCGGACACTCAACCCACTGAGCCACACAGACGCCTCTCTATTTATCATTTTTAATCTCAATTCTATTGCTTCAATATTCTCAATATTTCAATCGCTCTTCTTACTCTTAAAACTATCCAGCTTTAAGATTTTGATCATTAGTAATTTAGGTTTTCTTTTAAAAATAACAAAGCAGAGGTTCCAAGAGCCCCTGCTTTGTATGCAAAAATGATACCATTGATTGGGCACTGGCAGGCCATTTGGTTTGAGTCCTTCTTCTAGATGGATTGCTACTGAATATTTTGTGTGCCTATTACTTGGTCCTGCCTGACCTCCCCTCTACTATCTTTTCCAACAATGATCTGTATTAAGTTCAGCTTTGGAAGAGACTGAAACTTATAAGCCTAGTTTGATAAGAGTGTTAATGACTTGGGCCCCCACAGCCCAGTCGTCTATTCAAGGATCAAGCTATC
Source organism: Crocuta crocuta (assembly GCF_008692635.1). Lineage (NCBI taxonomy): Eukaryota > Metazoa > Chordata > Mammalia > Carnivora > Hyaenidae > Crocuta > Crocuta crocuta. The sequence continues at coordinate 2,805,260 of NW_027551558.1, forward strand.
CACAGGCGCCATATGCATTTGATACTCTCCAAAAAATACCATAATTCCATTTCGATCTCCATTAGACACTGCAGAATCATAAGGCATTGTATTTTTAAAAGTTATCTGTGTGGCCAAAAATTTATCTGTGGCATTTTTAAAGGTAGTTTTTCTGTGTGGGAGAACACAATAGGCACGTCAAACCAATTATACGTACCGGCGTCTAATTGCTTGCACATTGAAGCCACTAGGAACTGTTACCGCAAGAGACAGAAATAAATCTGGCTTTCAGTGTCCCGTCACTACCACGAACTCATAGCTCTGCTGGGGACTGACCTCTTCAGTTTTACAGTACCAGAGGTGTTTGTAGATATTTTTGGGGTGCTGCTGGATTTTTGGTGTTGAAATTTTAAGTGGCTTAATAGTCCCTGAAAGAGACAAAATTAAGGTACCTCAGAAGAGAAAATGGTTCTTTGATCTAAAATACAAGGCAGCTTGAACTCCAGGAATGTAGTTCAACCTTAATAATAGAACCGAAGGTGATGTTCTTCTGATGAATGTCAGAAATTTACAAATCACACTCCAATATGGATTTTAATGACACCTCTTGGACTCTGTGATGTGAGAGTGCAGGCACCATTTTAAGCTCTGTGTAAGTTAAAGATGAAGCACCTCGAACTCTACTTTGAGAAGAAACCCTGGTCATCAAGAGCTCTGAGTACATACACAACAGAACTCTAACGCAGACACTAATACTAATATTAATACTAATAATTCCTTAGAAACAACCAGGTGTTATGAAAAGTTCTTTGCAGATGCTCAGCAGGCTAGGGTATTTTTCTAAATCTAGAAGTCAGGTTTTTAATGGAATATTGAAACTTTTTTTTTGGAATATCACATGTCACTGCATTTTGCTTTTTCTGAGGTTGTGGTGCATCCAGCAGCCTCACTCAATTTCCCCCTCCCTCCTGACTACACTCCCTTGACCAAAGGGCTGTGCTTGAAATACCCAACAAGAGAGGCTCAGAAGTGATTATTAACGTGTTAAAATATTATTTATCTCATCTCTGCTTCTTCCCTGTTCATCTCTTGAGTTTCCTGTTTCTTCTTTCAATATGAAGTTTCTGAAGGAAACCCGTTCGCAGGTTATCGTCTGTAATTAACTTAAATTCAGTGATTTGAACCCTCTCCTTTAATTTCTTTTGGTGGCACGATCAGTGAATCCATTAGTAATTAATACATTTAATAAGTGCCTGTGCACATATTTGCTATCACACACAGCATTCTAAACAACATACCATGTAACTCTGGCCGTTTCCAAATCTTGATTATTTAAACAAAAGCAGATTTCACCTCTGCGAAGCTTTACAAAGATTTCCAGCAACCCAAAGAAAACAAAAACAAAAACAAAAACAAATGGTTCTTTGGTTTCAATCTATCATGGGCATCTTTCCGGCCTTAACTGTCTCCCTCTGTTTATTTTCCATTAAAAAAGGAGGTGGTGATACAATCCAACGTGAATATTTCTAAAACTTCAGAACCTTGCTTGATCTAGTGTTCGTCAGTTTATACTATTTTAATCCATTCAAATCTGGGTGTTATTTATGCTACAAATTGCTCTGTAGCATAGTTTAATTCTGAAGCTGGGGTTGTAAACACTACCTGCGTTTCTCAGGCTCGCCTTCCTGTCGGGGAATTTCCTTTTAAGATGCCCCGATAAAATGTTGATTGCTTCTAAAACAAAGTTGCAATATTCATCACTTTGTGAGCACCATGAAAAATTACAGAGCATTGTTGTTTAAATTAAATGTTAAAGTAGGTTAGTCCAGACATTTATAATGGCGCACATAATTAGCCCAAACACCGATGAAATATCAACAGATTAACTGTTTTGGAAGAAAAAAAAGGGTAATATTGGAAATACTCCAGTATTAGCACTCAGGCCTTTACACAAATGATGTCACAGAGTCTGGGAGGCTTTGTCATGTTCAGTAAATTAGCATGGCCTAACCACAGCAGAAAATTTCCTTGAGCTGCAATAAAGTCTAAATGCTTTCAGACTCCCATGATCCTTTGTAGTCATCATTTTAAGCACTGCCTTAGTGAGCTGAACCTGTAAAGTTTTCTTTTGAGCGGCTGTGAGTTGATTAGATCTCTTTCAGCCTCATAGTGGTAATAGGCTCCTCTCTGCGAAACTGCTTACCCTCTGCTCCCCTGGCAGCTGGAGAGACTGGAATTAATCAGGTCTGCTAGGGACTTCCTCCGCGTCTCCGCAGGCCAGCGACTCTGGAATCATTTACCACAGAATCTGACTGTCAACTCTTTGTCATTTAGGCTTTTGATTATGCTTTCTTTCTTTCCCTAGTTTTCTCTTTCTTTTTTTTTCCCCCAGAAAAAAAAAAAGGAAATATATGACAGACTAATGCAGAATTTCACTAGTTACTGATACAGGTATCTGTTATCACCTTTGATCTGTCCTTTAAAAAATATGGGCACATGCCCTGATAGTGAGGACGGAAAAAAGCTATGAAAATTAACTTTTTTATTATTATTAAGATACATACCCAGCCAAAAGAAAGGCAGATACTCCTAGGGACATTGTCTTTTGATCTGAAGAAAGATATATTTGGAGATCTCACTTTGAAGGACCTTTATGATTTCCTTCAACAGCATTCTAGAAAACGCTCTGCCTGTGTCTCCAGCTCAAATTTGTCTGTGGTTCAACATGTGCAGAATCACTACTTAAAGCACAACGCGTATTAACATTCATGCCAAAACACTTCCAAGTACCCACTGAAATTACAAAGAAACAGATTCAAGTCCACATAAAAATCTATGAGTCTAATTTCACTATTTGATTTTCTTAGATGCAAATATCTTGATAATTGAGTTGCATGATTTTATGCTTAAAATTAAAAAAAAAAAAAGGCCTGCTATGTCATAACAAAAATAAACCGCCTGAACCAAAGTACAATTTTACATTAAGAATTTTTATCTTAGGGCGACTTTTTCTTCCATTTAGCAACCAAGAATATTTTCTCTTCTTTCAGCATTTTAATTGTTTGACAGGGTACTCTTTCCGAGGGAAACATATACCCAACAGATAGGGGAAGGACATTTAAATATCTTCTCTAGGGTATAACCATAATAATTATATGTAAATGCTGGGACTTAATGTTTCTAAAATTGTGATACATAATATTCTAGGATAAATGTAATCCCCCTAAAAGTATTTTTGCAAACAATATTTTCTTTCACCTAATTGGTATGAAGGCTGTAATGAGTCAAACAGAGAAATACTGTATATCGTAAACGCCAAGATGTAATGAATACATTGGTATCACATAGCCCACACCAACCAAAATATTACTGAAACAGACAACAGAGTAGATGTGTTTACCTTCTGACATGAATGTCCTGCTTTCTGTATGGATTTTCAGAGCCCTGCAACAAGTTTCAACTAAGGAATGGTGAATTATGTCGGGCTGGTGGACTCTCTATAGAATGTAGCTTTCTCATTTGTTCTTTTGACACTGTTTATGTCTGGTTGAGCCACATACAGACATAAATACAGCACAGTGTTGAGGGCGCACTTTATGTGTGTCTTTGGTGGGTGGACGGTGTGCATCTAACCCTTCTCCCAGGAGAGGAGGGAATGCGTGCTCACTGGCCAAATCCTAGAATAAACAAAGCTAAAGGCACAGAGCTGATCTACGCTGCACTGACATTTTCGGCTCATGTATTTTTGGAGAATTACATTATCTTTTTAAAGAAAGAGACTCGGATCTTACTTAAGACCATTCCAACCTACTTGGTTGGTAGAGCTTTTGCTTCTTGACCTATCCTCTTTCTCCCCAGCTTCCTTTCCACCACCCCTCTTTCTGGTCATGGGCTCTGGCTCTGGCTGCCACCTCCTTGCTTTCTTCTCTTTGGGTGGGCAGGATTCCCTGGGTGCTCTGGAGGATCTTCACCTGCGTTGCTCCTTAGCCACCCCTCAGAAGGGAAAACCATGCTGCCGCCATGTTTTCTGCTGCTTCGTGGTCCCCACAAGGCACTGGGTATGGATATGTGCCTGCTCTTCTCAGGTGTCCTGGACATCAGATCCCTGAATGGAGGTTGCTAGACTAATTTGGCATCGCCTCTTCCAACAGTGCAGCGTGCACTTGGCAAAATTCAAAGGGAGAGCGAGATGGAGGGAGAGCGAGAGAGATTGAGGGAAAGTGAGAGAGGGAGAGAGAGTGCACTGCTCACTAATTGAGCTATTTAACAGACTGCAGAGCCGTCTGGAAAGCAGCCAATCATTACTCAGTGTCTTAATAGTATAGAGACTCTTGAATCATTCCGAGTAAGAAGTTTCACATATTTGTTTGTTTGTTTGTTTTCTTTGCGTTTGTCTTTTGGGGTGGTGGGGAAGAGGGGCGGTTGGGAGTGAGCACAGAAGGGGGGGTAAGGAAGGGGAAACTGTGCAGCATATGTAAATCCAGACACCAAAGTATGAAAAGCCAGCATGTGCTCTCAGACTGGGCGAGAGAATAATTCACAACGGGGNGTTTCTTCCTTCCCTCTGGGTGGGTCGCTTTCCACCATACTGGAGCATTCACATTCTTTTTCTGTGTGAGCACTGACCTGTCTGGCACTTTCCTTGCAGGGAAGCTTCTAGGTGGAGCTGTGCATTCAGGCCATGACAATTCACTCTGGGAACCGCCCTTGGTTTGAGAGGATTTGTTGATTGGCAAGATGGCTGGAGCCTGAAGACTCTGCCAACCCATACCCCTCTTTTCTTTCTGCACTTGGCTCTCCGTCTCCCTTTTCCTGGAAGCTTCTGGGACGGCTCCCTCTCAATTTTCTTCTTTCAGTCCTTTGTATTCACATTTTGCATCCATGTGTTCACATGGCATGTATTTCTATTCATTGATTTCTTTTTGAGTCATTGGTGTCTACTTGAGCTTCTTGATCGAATGTAAGCCTGCTCAATGGGGGGAACTGGGTTCTCCGATTCTTCTCATTTTTCCCTGGCAATACTTTCTCTAATACTTTGTGTGCTTGAAAGCATTTATTACGGTTTGTTTACCGAACTGCTGTGGAGAGCGGTCGCTGTCAGATCAAGCTTCCATTTTGTTGAAATCTTGGCCAAGCTGTTAAGATTCTCTGTGCCTCATTTTATCAATATTAAGAATAACCACAATGATGCATTTTCAGATGTTCTATGAAAATTAATGGATAATTAATGGCGACAGTGCAAGATAGTGATTAAGAGGGCTGGCTCTGGAGCCAGGCTGCCTGGTTTGAATCCTGGATCTGTACTGACTAACTGTTCAATAATTATAATGCTCTAAATTTACCATTCAGTGTAACGCTTAACAGTTATTGAATGTTTACTCTGTGCCAGCCACCGTGACAGGCACTTTAGGAGCATCTTTTTCACTACATTACCGTTGCCCCCCTACAAAACAGATATGGCTATTATTCCCATTTTGCACACAAGGAAGGTCAAGTGCTTCGCATTGTGCTTGACACATAGCAGGCACTGGATAATGGCGAAACAGAAGCCATGTGACAGATTCAAGGTTTGCCAAAAGCCAAAATTAAAAGAGGGGACCAACTCACGTCTCTTTTCTCTAGTCTTTGCTGGCTTATTCCCGGGTCTTGTCTGGAGACAGAAACGCGAGCCTGGTACAATGTATATTCAGCCACGAGCACAGTTTATAGTGACGGCAGAAATAAACAGAGTGGAGCCTGCCTCGTGTTCTCGCCAACTCCGCCTTCCCTGCACACCACATTCCTGGCTGAACGTCCCAGCCAAGGGCCCGTAAAAGGGTTTTACCACTGAGATCGGCTTATCCTCAAACTGTCACAACTATTGCCAAGTGTTGCTGTCAAATAGTGGCACATCTTTTCCCTTTTAGAATGCTGAGATTCTCTATGGCTTAAAAAAAAAAATAGTACATTTGTATGTGGATGTGCTGTTTGTGTTTCTCTGTGTTGTGTGTGTTCTCAGACACTGGAGGTGACTTATGTTTTGGTCCAATTTATGAATGATTATATCAGTCACAGAACATGTCTGAACATTGAAGACACACTACAGATGCGTCTAGAATTTTGTGAGTAGTCGGTACCTTACAAATGCTACACAAAGTATTTTCCATAGTTTAATATTTTGTTGCATGACCCTCTTGTATATATTACATTTTTACTTTAAACTTAAGGAGTATTTTTATAAATATTATTAAAATGCAAATGTCATCTTTTCTATTTCTAGATCACTTGGTTCTGTTTTCAAAAAATTTAAAGTATCCAATATAAGATCTTTTAAGATCTAAAGTCATTTTTAGATCTCATACTCATTTTGAGATGTAAACTCATTTTAGAAACAAACATATCTCCTCCCCATTTCGATTAATTTTAGAAAATCACCATGATCCAAGGTAGTTAGGATCCCCCACTGTAGTTAAGTCAGGCATTGATTACTTTTGATGTTTTCAAACTGGAACATTTTCTGGAATAATTCTATCTTCCACTTAGGGAATGCTTATTACTTTATTAAATCCTAAAAAAAGTAGGAGGAAGAGATGTAACCTCCCATTTTCTAGATGAAGACAGTGAAACTAGGAGAGAAATAGGTCCTTTTGGTTTCTGTCTGGGTACGTGGTAGAGCCCATTTCTTCCATGAACTCTGTGACTACCGGCTGAGCTCTGCAATTGTATTCACTAAATCTCTCACCTGAGGTTTCACAGCGATAGCTGAACAGCTTGGACTTTGTATACAAACTAGCAGGGGGTCACATTAAAGCTTCCAGGCAAAATGTGGGACCCTGTTTAAATTTCAATTTCAGATAAATGACAAGTAGTTTTTCAGTAGTATGTTTCGTAGCACGCACACAGCATGGAACGTGTACTAAAAAAGTATCCATCGCTCATCTAAAATTCAAATTTCACTTGGGTGTCTTGTATTTCTAGTTGCTAAACTAGCAACCCTAGCCAGGATGTTGTCAGGAAGGGAGTACTTAGCAAAGTAGAGGGGCACTTGTCTCTGTCTCTTTCTTTCCTGGTTACCCTTTGGGACCTGGACTTTTCTTCCCTGCCTGCTCTTACTTGCCAATGTGATCAAGCCTCGAGATGCTCTACATGTTAAATGCAGCATCTCCACAACTGGAGGCCACAGAGGGCCTGGCCATCGCCGTCACTGCTGCTGCCCATCCCCCCCCAGAATGGGCTCAGGCAGGTGTAGGGCCCGGGTTTTTGTGCGAATGATACTCGTGCCACTGCCATTGTGCTATCAGAGACCGTGGAGATTTAGTGAAGCTGCTCAATTAGGTGCTTACCTTGCAGCCCTGGGGTCCTGCCAGGAGTCACTGAGGATGGAGCAGGAGAAGCCCTTGAGCACTGAGCACCTTGCTCTACTCTAATGACCTGTCCTTCCTAGCACACCCAGAGGACAGCTTCCCACAGGCTTCCCCAGCTTTTGGCTGGGTGACTTCCACCTGCGAGCCCCATAGGCGTGCTTGCACACATCTGCAGCTGGTGGCTCATGACGTATGCTCCATCCAAATGCTGCCAGATTGCCTTCGGGTCATTTTGGGGTGCTCTTCCCTATATTACTGAGAAAGGACATTGCTTGGTTGAGGAGATCACTTATGATTCACCGGGATTTTTTTTTTCAAGGAAAAATTAACAAGCAGGATATGAATCTCTCAGGTGCCGATCCTAATGGGCAAGTACAGGACACTGCTCACTATAGGGCCTGGTTGTAAATCTAACTCTTTCAGTTGTCATCTGTGTGACAGCAGGCAAGTCAAATTACTGAATGCTTGAAGTGTACCCCAAGGGATCTTGGATATTCATTTGTGAGACTTTGGGATAAAGGGCATTCTTGACTTGATCCAAATTATCAGCAATTCCATCAGCAGTGATCAAATTCCTGAGAAGCCATAGCATCCTTTATTTTGCAATCATGAGACATCCTACAGTCCCAGCCACACAAAGCCTGAGCTGGGTTTAAGTGAAACCCTACGGTGCATCCGAGTGTTCTAGTAGCCAAGGCTGACCATCTCCTGGTGATGTCCAGGACCACGTCCCCAGATAAGTACCAGTGTGGTGTATAGGCAAGAACATAGTTATAACAGCAGATCTAGAGTCAATCCAAATTGCAGAGCTTTGGCCAGTCCCGTGCCTTTGGGCAACTTTCGAAATTCAGTTTCCTCACCTGTAGGTAATGGTTCCCTGGCAAACATCTTGTGCCAACCTGCCCAAACACGGCGGGGAATTAAAAGTGTTCTCGTAATATCACTAATATGGTTATTATTATTAGCATTAGCATTATGCCAACACAGGTATACGGCTACTCCTGTACATATTGGCAGATCTTTTGTACAGTTCGTTATATTCGTCAGAGCTGCGGTGGCCACAGGCAGCCACTTAGCCTCGTGCCACCAGCACTTGAAATGGTATGTGCTGTATATGTACAATTCACACTAGATTTTGTAGGCAGAGTAGGGCAATAATAACCTGAAGCATCTTGACAGACTTTGAAAACGTTGGCTGAAATGTATATAGTCTTAAATATAGTAAAATACAGCATTAAATATAGTAAATATAGTATTAAGGTTAATTTCACCTATGTGTTTTTACTCATTTTGAGCATGGCAGCTGGAAGATTAAAAATTACAGATGCGGTTCACATTTATGTTCGTGTTACATTTCCACTGGACAGTGCTTCTCTAGGGATTTCAGGGCTTAGGCTTCAAGTGAGTTTTTTTCATTTCATTGCATTTTTCCTCTTTCTCTCTGTGTTCTAGAGTAACTTTGCCCCATACAATGTATGGTTTTTAATTTATTATTATTATTATTTGCCCTGCTAAACGTCAGAAGATTAGGCTGCCCAGGGCGAGGTATGTAGGAGAAACCAAAACAAATGATGAGAACAGGATCTGACCCATTAAGAGATATTCAATGTTATTTTGAAATATTCTTAAAGCTCTTAACCAGGGCAAGGAAACATACATCTGGACTTATTTTTGATTGTGACACAGCGAGAAAGTTTCACTGTAAAAGACAAATGGAAAAGTATATCAAATGGGAAGATAGTGCCTGGACATTTGCTGAAATTTATGAAGAGTTTTAGTATTGACTCAGCTACTGAAGTTTTGTAGAAAGATAATCTAATATACAGTTGTGTGATTCCTAACTAAAATAGTCAAGATTTGCACGTAGAAGCCAAGATCCAATACTTTCCTCAGCTTTACAGAAAAGTGGAAAAAACCCCGAAAATACCTGATACATGTTATACAGTATAAATATGTGCTAAGATTACCCTTTATTTACTAGCAATGTGAAATTATGAGGAAGGATTTATTTTTATAAAACAAGAACACCACCATTATTTTCCCGCTTCACCTCTTTGCTCTATGCAATGCTGTTGAACTTGCCCTTTTAAAGATTAATCAAAGTCTGCATTTACAATTGGTTTAAAACTGTCACTATAATTTTGAGCTCGTGTAATGTGATAGGAATTAATTTGATTAAAACAAAATTAAAATGTGTGCAGTCCACAAGAGCAGAATACATTTGCGGGCTTCTTAGTGCCATGGCTGGTGTTGAAAGCCTTGCTGGGGAACAGTTTCGAATTCAAGAGGAGATCTTGCCAATTAGTACATGTCAACGCTAAGTGGCTGTGGTTGGGTATTTTCCTGGAACATTTGATATGCTCATAATAACTGAGTTTTATTAAGAAGCATGAAAAAAAAGGAAAGAGGGAAAATAATCTAGAGAAGCCCTGCTATTTTTACCCTCCAACCCTCCAGCCCCAAGGAGTGGGTCCCGTTCTGCCCTACCTCTCCTCCCTTTACATTTCCTTGGAGCAAGAGGGAGACTCATCTTTTCTGAGTTTGGGACACAGCCGTGGAATAAACGTGTCAGAGTTATTCTTACATCCATGATTGGTTCTGCCACTTCTTAATAAATAGAGGATGGTGTCTGGCTCTATACGTTACATTATTTATCACACGTTGTCAAGTTTGGGATCTTAGAGTACATTCCAGCTCAAAATTTAAAGTCTACCCATCATCTTGTTGATGTACTTTTGAAAATCATTAGCACCAGTTAGCAAATAGTTCTAGTTCTCATTTTGGGCACATGGTAGAATTGCATTGCCTTACCTCCTTAAATTAGGTATTACCCAAGGTTCTCCAGAGAAGCAGACCTAAACAACAGTATGTGTGTACTGTACACACATGTATACACACATTGTAAGGTATTTATTATAAAGAATTGACTCATATGATTATGGAGGTTGACAAGAACCAAGATCTGTAGGCTGAGTTGGAAAGCTCCAGACCCAGGAGACACTGGTGGTATAGTTTGAATCCCAAAGCTGGCAGCTTGAGGCCTAGGATGAGCTGATGTTTCAGTTTGAGTCTGAAGGCAGGAAAGCTGATGTTTCAGTTGAAAAGCAATTGGGAATCCTCTCTTACTCAGGAGCAAGCCAGGTGCTCAGCTGATTGGATATAGCCCACCCACATTAGGGAGAGCAATCTGTTATACTCAGTCTACTGATTTAAATATTAATCTCATCCAAAAACACCTGCACATATACATTCCCAATAATGTTCCCAATAATGTTTGACCATCCTCAGTTACAGGATACACAGATATCTGATCAAATATCTGGTTATCCTGTAACCTGGACATACAAACTTAACCATCATGGGCATAGGCATGCTTTAGCCAACAATTACCTCACTTTGGGAGGAAAGTTTTCAGAGTTAGTGTGCAGTTTATTACATTTATATTTTCATAACTAGGTAATTGTGCAAAAAAAGTATCTTCACAGAGTTTCCATGAGCCTGGGTCCTCAAGTTTCTATGACAAGAAAAGCCTTCCTGCTATCTTTGCATTAGACACGTAATGTGCATGAGAAACAAAGCTTTTTTTGTGTGTTAGTCCACAAAGATTTGGGAGTTGTTTGTCACTGCAGCGAAATATAGCTTATCCTGACTAATGTAACATTATCATATAAAACATGAGAAGCCAAGTCAGAAGCTGAATCAGAACTAGAAGAGGCAAATGTTTGTGCCAGATGCTAAGAGCTGCCCAGACTATATCTAGCATTGCTCCTAGAAGAGCAAGAAGACGTGTAGCATCGCAGTCAAAGCCACATATGAGGTTAAGTTACAGTCTTTACGGGACACCTGCTTTGAGTCTCTATGTATCTTGGCTCATATTTTCTGCCCTTGTCACATTTTCTTTCACTCAGAGTTACTTCTACAATGGACCCCAACTGAAACAGTCTAATTGTTTTCTGTTGATCTGTGATGCCTTTAAAGAGCTGTATTTGGGATGCTAGTTATTTCACAGAGTTCTGATAGGAAGTAATAGGCATGTTCAGGTGCCTGGATAGAGCAGGGTGGATTCTGATAGGGTGGATGTGCTGTGATCTCATAGGCTTCAGAGACGGTCAGTGATACATCGTGGCAAGCAGGCAGGTGGACGTAATGGCTTGTAACACAGAGTCAGAGCACAGGATGTTTTTCTGTACATATCTGATTATGCATGGAGCTGCCCTATATCATAATCCCTCCTCTTTAGAAAGCAGAGAAAACAATTACATGAATATATTTTCAAAGCACCCTTGAAAGAAGGACGTTGGAACCCACTCACCTGTGTTCAGCATCCTCGGAGTGGTCTACCAGGGAATCTGCTGGGGCCCAGGTCTAGGTGCTGGCATACTCAAGGCCCGCGTTTATTTTGAACTTATCTGCTAGCTGAGCCAAATGCGTGGTAGAAGTCATCCAGTCCTTCCCTTTGCCATATCCCCGAGGGAAATCATGTAGGAAAACGTTCAAAGAATCTTTTTACATGGATGTCACTCTCTCACTATAAAATCGTGCTCACATGGTTGTTAATTGTTCTGAATATAGGCAGTTTAAATGGAAGGTGGTTTTGAGCAAAAGCTACCTACTCCAAAATAATTAGTGGTCCAACGAGCACTGGCCATGTGGAACTAAATCGGAGAGAAGCTCAGGTCTCAAGCTGCTACTTAAGTGCCTATGGGCTAAAAGTTGCAAAATTGAATGGGCGAGTAAGTATGGTCATTAAAATTTAAGTAGATGAAAATTGGATAATTGCATGCTGCTTTTTATCCTGACACACATTGTATTACAAGTTACTGTGTAGAATCGTCTTCTTGGGAAATAAATAGATGAGATGATTAAACAAGTAACTATTTCTAAATCCTATCAGAGAGAGGAGAGCAATTGAGCCACATTCTTTCACTGCTCATGTAATGCCTAACTCAGGGTCCAGCACGTGACAGGCACTCAATAAATATTTGTTGAGTCTATTAATGTATGAATGTAAACAAAAATTTTATCTTTCCATTAAAATTGAAGTGAGTACAATGGAGGAAATTATTTTAAAATGTAGCCCAGAATCAAACACAAATCATCTCAATTTAGCTCTTAATGAGCATGAAGAGTACATTGTTGCTATTAGTTTTCAAAATTTGTTTAACGATCATGAGATAGTTGGGAGTATTTGTAGTATGTTCCCTAGGTTGCGTTAATGGAAAAACAATAATATTATTCACCATTGTATTAATGCATTGGGCACACCTTCTCTGAAGGGCTTGGAATATCATTTTGGGGGTTCAGTTTGGGATGCTAAGGAAAATGTTTGGACTATAAAATCCAAATCAGGATTTCCTTTTCAGCTTCCAGCTAAAGAAAGTAATTCCATATTTAATATATATGCCTCTCAAATCTTAGGGCCTGGGAATGTTGGAGATTGTTTAGGTAGTAAATGTAGTTTAATGCTCTATAAGCATTAAGTCTGACTGACAGATTGGCTAGTGAAATGACTCAAGATAGTAGGTCTATTCTGTTGTTATTGTCTACACAATCTGCAGAAGGTGAGAAAACAAAAACTTCCTGTGGCTGGTTGGGTAAAAGATGAGTAGTAATGGTATTTAAAAACTTGAAATTCCAATTTAAAAAATAATTTCTTGAAGAGGGAGGAAATTTTGTCAAGGAATTTTTTTAAAAAGAGGATCTCTAGAAATGAAGAGGTACATAAAGAGTTGCCCGACATCTCTGATCATCAGAGACATGCAAATCAAAACCACAGCAAGATACCACCTCCCACCATTCAGAATGGCTAGTATCAATAAGACAGGAAGTAACATGTTGGTGAGGATGTGGAGAAAAGGGAACCCTTGTACACTGTTGGTGGGAATGCAAACTGGTGCAGCTACTGTGGAAGATAGTATGGCAAGTCCTCAAAAAGTTAAAAATAGAACTACCCTATGATCCAGTAATTCCACTGATGGGTATTTACTCAAAGAAAATAAAAACACTCCTTCGAAAAGATATGTGAACCCCTGTGTTTGTTGCAACTTTATTTACAGTAGCCAAGATATGGAAGCAATCCAAAAGCCCATCATTAGATGAATAGTGTATATATATATCAATAAATGAGTAATTATATATATGTATAGTATATATATAAGTATATGTATATGTACATGGTATATATATGGCATATATATACACCATATGTAGTATATGTATATGTGTGTATATATATAACGTATATATATACATCTATATAGTATATGTATTTGTGTGTATATATATATATACACATAGAATAGTATATATATACAGACATATATATACCATGGTATATATATGTATGTATATAGTATGTGTATATGTGTCATGTATATATATATATATATATATATACAATGAAACAAGATATTATTCAGCCATAGGAAAGAATGAGATCTTGCTATTTTCAACAATATGGATGGAACTAGAAGGCGTTTGCTAAGTGAAAGAAGTCAGACAGAGAAAGACAAATACCATATGAATCGCTCCTATGTGGAATTTAAAAAACTAAACAAACCAAGAAAAAAAAGCAACAAACTAGTGGTTGCCAAGGGGAGAAGGGTGGGGAGATGGGGGAAAAGATAAAGGACATGAAGAGTACACTTATGGTGATGAGCACTGAGTAATGCATAGAATTATTGAATCACTATATTGTACACCTGAAACTAATATAACACTCTATGTTAATTATACTTCAATTGGAAGAAAGAAGGAAAGAAGGAAGGAAGGAAGGAAGGAAGGAAGGAAGGAAGGAAGGAAGGAAAGGAGAAAAAGAAAGAAGGAAGGAAGGAAGGAAAGGAGAAAGAGAAGGAAAGAAAGAGAAAGAAAGAAAGAAAGAAAGAAAGAAAGAAAGAAAGAAAGAAAGAAAGAAAGAAAGAAAGAAAGAAAGAGAAAGAAAAAGAAAGAAAGAAAGAAAGAAAGAAAGAAAGAAAGAAAGAAAACCATTAGTGTGGCCAAAGAATTCAGCTAAAATGTTAGAGAAGTCCCAGTGGCCACTTTCTATGATTCTTGCCCTTTCTAGAACACCTTTTCCCTTCTTCACCCCTATGGAGCCCGATGCTATGGTAAGCTTTTCCAGGCTTCCGTTTTGCCTTCCTGATGAGGAACCACTAGCAGACCTTTCCCCGGAACACCATCCTACTGCCCCTCCAGGATTCATGCATTTGTGGGGTGGCTTGATAATTTTGCTGGGAGTAGAGCTTAATCCCCTGGCCAATCTCGCTTTTGTCCTCTGCCCTTATGTGTCCCATGAAGAAGCTTGTCATTATCTATAGTCCTAACTTTGAGGGGTGGACTGAAAGGGCATATTCTCTGATACATTCCAAGTCACAAACACCCTACTGGCCTTGGGATTAACTTTGTTTTCAGGCTTCTGCATTTCCTTTTCGGCTTCTTGTCCCAGGCCAACATGCTGGGGGTGGATCTGCTTATCTCCCTCTGCTATTTGTGGCTTCTATCACACAACTGATTTGACGAATGAGTCAAGGCTCTAAAGCAGAAAGCACTGTCTGGTACAAAGGCAGCACCCACAGAGGTCAGTTCTCATTATTACAAATGACATCATACGCCAGAGAGTATTTTTTCCCTACTTTCTCCAAAAATACAAAAAGTATCTACAAGCTGGACCATTTTGCTATCAGCTTGGAATATAGCACACTTAATATATTTCAAATCATTTACGTTGTCACATCCTTGTTGCCCACAGCACCTCACGAAGGCAACCTTCCTCCCATCCAAATTCAGCTTCAAATGTCAGGCATTGCTAAGGTCATTGTTAGGTGCTCATAATGACCCTGGGTTACCAGGGAAAGCATTTATCTAATTTGTGATTTCATACCTAGCTACTACTTATTGACCACTTACTATATGTTAGCACCCAAAGTTTTTAGATGGCATCTGACTCTATTTTTTGATGGGGGTGGGAAAAGCCCCCAGGACTGGGGTCCCAGGTGACAGGTGACACCAGCAAACCATCCTTTCTTTTGGTTGACTTATCTGTGGTCTCCTCACTCATCTTTATTTCCCACTATTTTGATTTTCAATTTAAGGTCAAAGCACCCTTCCATTCTGTCTTCTTCAGCAAAATGGCACGGACAGCTTTGAGCACTCTTAGATTTGGTGGTTATTTCATTGTTTTCACTCATCCACCTGACATTTCCACCTGTCTCTCCTTGACCATTTGCACTGCTCCCTAGGGACTGCTCTCCAAGTTGCCGACCCCAAAGCTTTGGTACCACCAGCCCAGTACATCTTTCCTGGGAGAACTCCTAACTGTCCTTAAGGTTTCAGCTTCGTATCTCCTCATGGAGACATACTCTAAACCCCAAAACTAAACTAGGACCCTAGATGACACCCTCTAAGATCATTCTTTACTTTCCCTTTAAGGGGTTGATTAGGAGTTGAGGCTCTGTGAGCACCAATATTAAAGACTATTTCCCTACTCCTCTGTAAGAGTCGGTGCGGGCGGGGTAGGGGTGGGGCTACAACTGCTTTGTCTGAGGCTCAAGGGACTGTCATCAGCAGCTGTGTGAGAAGTCTCTGTGGGAGTGGAGAGTGGGGCAGCCACTGTCGGAGCAACTCCAAAAAGAGCAAGAGAGCGAGAATTGGAAAGGGTGGGAAGGGAGGGGAGCAGAGTGGAGCCACAAGGACAGCAGAGTCATAGTGATGGTAGTGGCCGAATTCCACTGAGCTTCGACTCTATGCCTTGGACTGCGACTTTCAGATTATTTCTACACATCCTTGTGTTATGGTTTACAATCCCCATTTTACAGATGTGGACACTGAGGCCAAAGTGAGAGAATGAGGATTGAAAACCAGGATATTTACTTGACAGCCTGGACTCAATCGCTGCTGTAACTGCCTCTGGACCTGGGCACAAGGGTATGATAAGTCGTTGGCATTCAGATGGGAGTCAGAGCCCGGGGGGGTGGGGGGAGGAGGGTAAAATCTCCTTCGAGAATGTAAACTGATAAGAAGAAAGGGCCAAGATTGATTCCTGAGGAATTTAATGTTTAGAGACAGAAGTGAAGCCATAGAGGAGCAGAGAACAAGAGGGAAGCTATGAGAAATGGACATAAAGAACCCAAGAGAAGAGAAGACCTCTGATGAAGAGTTCCCACACCTGTCTCCTCAGAGAAAGAAGCTGAAGACCAAGAAGTGTCAGTCAGCTCTAGGGGCATGAAGGTTACAGGCGACCCTATGCATCCAGCATTTTCAAAATTCATCATATTGAGATACTTGCAAACATTTACCTTGAGACTTTTATTCTCTAGATTTAGAACTTCCGAGCACATCAAATTCTAAAATGGTAATTACTTAACATACACTGGTATTCTCTGTTTTCATTTTATCATGCATCCCACTTATAAGATGAAATATACTTATGCACTTAAATAAGATTTTCCTCTGACTAAATTGCCAATCTCCTGAGAAAAATCTGATAAACTAAATTTTAATTAATCTCCGTTACACTCTTCTCATCTTTCCTCAAATGAATTAACTTTTTCCCATAGCAACTTAATACCTAGTTCACTTAAACACTAAGTTTTACTTTAGGCCCTTACTTGTTTCTTACATTTGCTCTGCATTAATTTTTTTCCCCAAAAGGTCACATTTTTACCATCGGTGTTTTTTTTTTTTTCTGAAGATATGGGTGGTGTTTTACTTTACTCTGTTTTTTTAATTTAATTAAGTCATTGAGGAAATATTTATTAAGCACCTTCTGTGTGCTGGGTCTGGGAGCACAAAGATTAAGAAGACACAGTACTTGGGGCGCCTGGGGGGCTCAGTCAGTTAAGCATCCGACTTCAGCTCAGGTCATGATCTCACGGTGTGTGGGTTCGAGCCCCGCATCCGGCTCTCTGCCGACAGCTCAGAGCCTGGAGCGCTTCAGATTCTGTGTCTCCCTCTCTCTCTGCCCCTCCCCTATTCATGCTCTGTTTCTCTCTGTCTCAAAAATAAATAAACATCAAAAAAATTAAAAAAAAAGAAAGAAGACACAGTACTTGCCACCGAGGCTAACAACCAAGTAAAGAGGACAAATACCTGAGTGATTAGTTGTAATACTATGGCTAAAACAGGGACACTGGGTCTTAGAGCAGTTTCTGACCCCATTGGAGAAACGGATGAATGTAATGTCTTTGCTTTTCTCTCTCCTTCCCTACCCTTCCTTCCTTCCTTCCTTCTCATTCTTTCCTTTTCTTTCTTTCTTTCTTTCTTTCTTTCTTTCTTTCTTTCTTTCTTTCTTTCTTTCTTCTTTCTTTCTTTCTTCTGTCTTGACCCAGTTTTGGGATACTGGCCAGAGGCTGGCCCCTCTTCTTGAGTAGTTAAGTAAATCCATAACTCAACCACTTCTCTTGTTGGCCTCTCACCCTCCAGGTCCACTACATACCCATCCATGTCTCCCTAGGGCCAGATTCTAGACACCTAGGGATAGCCCCCTTACCCAGGAGCCCCAGAAAGTATTCAAGTTAGCCAATGAACAGGGAGCCATGGACCCCAAGTAATCCCACCATGCTTCCATGACATATACACACCTGTTCCCTATAGCTCCAGTTTTTTGTTCCCTCACCTCTGGGAGCAAGCTCCTGTGTGGCTCTGCCTTTTCAGGTTTGGAGCTATAAGTAACAAAGAGTTCTACCTCTCATCTGTTCGAGTGTCACTTAAACCTTATAAGACTGAATCTTATATCTTGTTTAGGCATCAGACAGGTGAAGAGGCAAGGACTAGTAGAGAAGACAGTCCAAGCCAGGAGAATATGAACAAAGATGTGATGAGAAGTTGGGGTGGGGCTGCACTCAGGAGGCAGGTATGAGCATCATCAGGACATTGGAATTCATGAAGACTATTTATGCAAGAGGGGTACAAGCTGAGGTAGGAAGCCTGGGAACAATGACAACCAGAAAGGCAGGAAGACAAGTGGAATCCAGGGAGGTGACAGCAGGAGGACATCCTGAGAGGTGTGAGATGGCTGTGTGGTTGAATAGGATGGAATGTATGAGTTTCTAAAGCAGATAGTGATTTGCAGTATCAAATGCAGGGAAGTAGCCCAGAAAGGTCAATGCTAGAAAGTGTCTGTGGAATTTGGTTGTTAGGAGGCAGTTGGTGGTCTTAGGAAGAACAGGTTCAGAGTGTGGTTACTGCACAAGTCAGATTTAGGGGCTGTAAAGCATGGGTGAGAGGTGAAAGACCCAAGTCAGTGAGGGAGGATGAGTTTAGGGAGAGCTTGCAGTAAAGATGAGAGGAGAGAGTGACAGAACTATTTGTTACACATGGATGGTAGATCTCACAGTGCATATCTCCTTCCCCTACTTCTCTCTTTCTTTCTTTTTCTTCTATTCCTTCCTTCCTTCCTCCTTTCCCCCTCTCTCCCTTCTTTTCTTCTTTCCCTCCCTCCCTTCTTTTCTTCCTTCCTTCCATTCCTTCTTCCTTCCTTCCTTCCTTTCTTCCTCCCTGTCTCTCTCTCTTGAAAGGTTTTAGAGGATTTGCCAAAAGGAGGGCTGAAGGTAGAGGAATTGACTTGGAGCCAGAACTGCTGAGGCCTCTCTACCTCATGAAATGTGTGTGTGTGTGTGTGTACAATGAAATCTTATTATTTTCAGATTCCATACTCATAAATACTCCTACTTGCTACAATCTATTTGTAACCCCCAAATCAACTCATGGTGCCTTTACATTCATTTGAGGACATGTGTGGAGTGGTGAAAAATTAGAATCACCCAAGGCACATGATGTCCACCGAGGTGGAACAAAGTAACATGATGCCTCCCTGTTTCAACCCTCATACTGTCAGCAAGAGTCCTTTCCATAGTCTTACCTAGTGACACTTTTACTGCATGTATGTGCTTTTTGTTTGTCACTCTGCTGTTTAAAATGACCTCTGGGTATAGTGCTGAAGTTCTGGGCAAATTTCTACACACAAAATTTGGGATATGTATTACAGAGAAAACATGAACCTTGGATGGATTTCATTCAGGTGTGAGTTCTAGTGTTGTTGGCTATGAATTCAAAGATAATGAAACTACTAGATATACATGTGTGTATATACATAAAGGTGACTTTAAACAAAACATATGTAAAACAAGGTTATATATTGACCTGTTGACGAAAATATTGTGCCCAGAGGCTCACAGGAGCCTAACTCTGTGCTCCCCTTAGGAGCAATGATTCAGTATTTGCTAGTTCAATGTTTGCAGCAACTTTGTAGAATACAACTATAGCCAATAATGAGAACTGACTGCACACACACACATACACACACACACACGTGAGTATGTATGAGCTGTATATTTTGAATTCTTTAATGATGTACTCAGTGGCTGATTTAACCCACATATCACTCCTTTGTTGTAGGTCCTTCTATTTTCCCTGCTATATAAATGAGGATTTGGAGACTGAGAGGTTATGAATTATCTAATGTCAAAATTCTGTAAGTAGCAGGGCTGGGATGTGAAGGTTGGCAGTATGGCTTTGGGGTCTGTGCGCTGAAGAGCAGAAAGAAGTATATCTAAGAAGGGTATTGAGCAAAAGGGAAGAGAGAACACGGTTCATGATTGAGGGGTGGACAGCTAGCAATGCCTTTGGTGAGGACAAGTGGTGACCTGGAATATGGGATAGTGATGGGAGGCAAATGTCACAAGGTCAGATTTTGTAGACATCATAGAAGGATGGGTTTTTATATGAAATATGACCCTAAGGTGGAATTTCTGCATAAATTAAAAGTGCAGGTTGTTGAGAGTGAATTGTTCACTATACTTGTGTTGAGTTTTCACAGATTTCCATGACCCCTCCTCCGTGAAACATTGTTTCCCAATTTTCTTCTATTGCTGCATTTCACTAAGTCATCAGATTCAGTTTCAATCTGGACCCTTAGGGGAAATGAGCTGCTCGTAATGAGATCTGGACCCTCCATTTATTCATTTAACCATTCGCTCACTTGTTCATTAGACATTCATTGAGTAACTGCTGTGTGCAAGGCTTTCTTCTCCATGCTAAGGAAAACAGAATGAGAAGACATAAAGGCTCTCAGAACCTTGGCAGAGAGACAGGAAAATAAGAATAGTACAGCTTTGGAAAGCACTGACGTAGTCGTAAGAACAATATATCAGAGGAACGCACATGGGGAACTTGATGGAGGGTCAAACATCAGGAAGCCAGTCAAGTGAGCACAAGCTTCTGACTTTAAGAGATTTATGCTTGACCAATGCTACTGACTTGCTGTGTCTATTCTGGAAATTCTATTCTGCTGTGATAACATCTTACATGTGGGGGTAGTAGGCTAAAGCATGCCCTGTGAGCATCTGCAAGGCAGAGCTTCTCAAAATATTTTAGGTCACCAACTAGAAGCTGAAGAAGATGTAAGCCTTTTCATAGGAAGAATAAGCATATTGTAATCACAAACATTTGGATATAAGATGAAGAAATCACTGACCTTCTTAAATGCATTAATGAATTTTGCTTTAAATGATAAAGTTATCCAGCACCTTCTGTCTCTTGTGGGATCAATATAGACTTCATCAAGCCCAAGGACTAATGCTCTTCATCCAGCCCAAGACTTGATACTTCAGGGAACAATGATGTAGATGGGAGTTTAGGCCAAGACAGCCATCAATTATCCCCACCTATCTCAGGTCACTGAGTGACTAGTCTTGAAATTATTGGTGACTAGTCTTGGAATTATTGGTGTTCTAATTGAAAAAGCATGGAATTATTGGGAAGGAGAGCTTGGGGAACCACATGACTTCTAAGAAGGTACAAACAGCCTCTGTTGGCAGGATAACATGGACTAGCTTGTTTTTATCTGAAGGACTCAGTATATGATTCCTAACGTAGTGGCTGCTACTGTGGTTAGCTTGGAAGAGGGACCCTTTTTCCCAGGAGGGATGAAACAGAGTATGATTTTGAGAGTCATTAACTCAATTTTATGTTAATCTATTGACAAGATACAGTCAAAATTCTTTAAGGAAACCATATCTACAGGCAAAATATTCCATACTTTTTTGAAAATGACTTTATGTTGCAGATGGTAGGGAAGAATAAATTAACTAAAATATCTTTAATGTTCTTTCTATCACTGTGACTAGGAAAATTCATTTCAAGCCTTGAATTAAAGAGTTGGTGTGAACATGGCCTATCACATGTAACCCATAAGTGTTTCAAACCTCTGTGTCAAGGAATTTTCATGATTGTAAAAGGCATTTCCTAAATATTGAACATTCACTAACCCCACTTACCTCAATAAGTGTCACTCTAAATCTTCTGCCATTTTTCTAGAAGACTATAGCTGTTATCTAGAATTTATAACCAACACTAATTATATTTACCAGGTAGATCTGAAAATCAATTTGAGATTAGGAAACTGGGAAGATTATAGAATTATAATATGATATCAAGTTATTAACTGCACTGAGTCCAGTAATAAAAGAAACATTGGATCCAAATATGTTTATCACAATACAATTGGATGTGACTTTTATTTAAATTTGATATTTTCCCCCAACCTATTCATTCTGGGGAGTAGCAGCTTCAGACTCAAGTATATACTTGAATCTAAGACCATCTCTTTACTTCAGAAAGGAAAGTCATCTTCAGGAAGAAGCTTTGTCTTTGCAAGTAGAATAATTGACTGAACAGGCATAATGTGATTCACTTTTAAAGTATGTTCCTGGATATGACACTGCAGTAGTAATAGTAACGATCTTTCTTATTTTATGCTCCACTAGGGCATATGTGGCCAATTGTATCGCCAGTGTAAGTCTGGATTACTTTCTATTACTTTCCATTGATAATTTTTAATAACTGAAGACATTTGGAACTAGAAGGCAGTCAGTGGTGCTTGCAACAAAGCAAGGGCAATTAACATGGGTGAGGGTTTTAAATTCTGCTTTGGTCTGTGCACATCGGGAGAGGCAGAGTCAGCCATTAAAAATATTAAACCATTTGGGTCTGGGGTTAAGGTCTGTGAACTGTTTAATGTCATAATTGCCTGCTGCCTCAATCATCAAACTGAATGAACTTCTAAGTTGAAATGTCATAAACGTTCAGCACAAAGATTTATATAACCCAGGTATCCGACCTACCGCCATGCCATGCATGTGGCAGGAAGTGTTTGTTATGTCTTACTCAATCTTTGGGGAAAAAAATAAATAAATCCGGAAATGTGAGTGTTCTGGCAATGGTCAAAACAGTAAGGACCAAATCTGTTATCTGTATGGTGTGTTCAGAATCCACGAGAAACCTATACATTCCCTATAAAAAATAATGTAGTTCCAAATTCCTTTCATGGATAGGTGTGTGTTTATTAGAACACATGAAAATGATTAGTGCCATGTTTTCCCACTGTGTGTTTTGCTAAAATGTGAGCAAAACATTTCTAGTTAACATAAATTTTATTTTTGCAAGAAGTACATTATTTCGTGATTCTCACTTTATGTTGCTCCTCCCTTTTATAGAAGCCCTGAAGTTTCATCATGAGTATATGATAAAATGTATGCTACATGTAAAACAATATTTTGTACTGTGATGTCATTTGGAGTTTCTCCTTTCTATACAATGTAGAATTATTTTAAAGTCATTGATTCATGTAACTCATAATAATGGCATGCTTGCCTATCATAAAAATTTGAAATCAACCAACATCATAGATACTGTGTCAAAAGTTCTCCTGTGAAGTCCTAACAAATTCAATGTGATATCAACCTATTAATTGCACTTAGCAAATTATCAAAACCGTGTACATTAAACTCTTAACAAATCAATAATAAAAAATAAAAATAAATTAAAATACACAAAGGGCCAAATGAGCCCTTCACAAAAGAAACTATATGAGTGGTCGATGAGTATGCACAAATAATATTAAATATCATTAGTTTCTGGGGAAATGAAAATTAAAATGACAATGGAATATCATTACAAACCTATTCATTAGGCTAAAATTGTAAAAAGCTAAGAATGCTAAGAGTTGGCAAGAATGTAGAGCACCTAAAACTCTTAGGTGTTGATGGTGGGAATGTGTATGGAGATATAAACAGAGCCCCGTATTAGGACAAAAAGGAGGAAGTGTAAGAGGGTGTTCCTGCCCATGAGATTGCTAGTTTGGCAGGGGAGTTCATTGGGTAGACAAATGATCAGTGCACTATGTAAAGTGTAGGGATTTGCAGCAAATGCAACAGAAGCTCATGAGATAGCGCCTCAGCCAAACAGGGTGAGGGATGGAAGAGATCCACGATTTTCGGTGGCTTATCAGAAGAGCCTGAGTAGTCTAGACGGGGTGAGTCAGGGAAAGAAGGAAAGGAGGAAGAAAACTATTATAGACAGAACACCAAACACAAAAGTGTAGACATATGAAAGGGGATGATCCAGGTCTTGACAGCTGGAAGTTTCCACCAAACGTGTGTATGTCTTTTCTATAGATGTTTATTTTCCTTCCTGAAAGTTTGGAAGTCTATATAAAAGCGCTGAATACCCCCTCTACAGTGCTGCTGAGGAAGGCTCAGGCAGATGATGACAACATTTTTTTGCCAAAAGATTGTCACATTTAAAACAATATTTCATCACAGAAAAACTGGCTTCTAGAAGAGACCATTAGGCCAATGGTCTGCACACCGCCTGCTCCTTCTTAGCAATTGCTGTGTAGCATACTCCAGTCAGCCCTTAATAAAGAGACTCTCAAACCCAGTGAGGTTGGAAAACAAAAACACTCTGAAGCCTTTCTCTGACAGGATTAAAGTTGGTCTCTAAAGAGCTTGTGGCAAGGTAGCTTACCTTAAAAGTGCAAAGGAGAAGAGCTACTCCATGTACATGACAAAGGCGGCATAAGATACTTTTGGCTCCATTAGTCTGGATCTGTCAGGTAAACAGCTCATGCCTAGGTGCTTTATTACAGGAGTTTAATACAAAAGCAAATAACACAGGCGCTGGAAGATCTGAAAATAGGGGTAAACGAACCAATCCAGAGGTTAACAACTGCAGGGAGTGGTTACCACCCCAAAGATTTGGAGAAGCCAAGGCAAAAGGTATGTGCCAGGTCCCAGGAGTGGGTCCTTGGAGGCAACAGACTTCTGGGAGAGGTAAAGCCATTGCTGGAGAAACCTGTGAAAACAGAGACAGGGTAGAAGTACCATGGATTCACTTTCCCTCTACCTTCTTCCTAGTATCCTCCTAGTGCTCCATTGGCTGAAACTAACAGGAAGACAGGGAACAAGGAATTCTGGGAAATGCAGTTTTTAGTAGCCCATCATGCTACAGAGCAGAAGAAGGGGATAATTACCCAAAAGCAGAGAGACAACTTACCCAGTATTAAGTAGTCTTTGCAGTTAACCTTGACTCATCTTTCATAAGGTCAACAAAGAGTAGACAATTTGCCTACTTCCAATGAGAAGCCTGCTAAGATGTTTGATTCCAATGAGAAGACAATAAAAACATTTCATTGTGAGATCAGAAGGTTTCAGAAGTTTCCCTTGGCTATCCTATAACATGATTCAAATTTATAAATACAGTTCAAACAATTCACACTTAGTTTATTTAACCAGAAATATGGTTCTACTTTCCTACTCACAGTAGGTGTACAATAAAGTTTGCTGAAAGAATAATTTAAACATGATCAGGACACAGAGTTCCATTTAGTCACTTTCTAAAATTTGAAAGCAAATTTAGAGCTTAGTTCTTAAAATTCCTTTACCTACAAACAGAAATGACCTTAGTACTGAAGGACAGATTTAATCTTTGAAGAAGGGGTGCTTAGCAAGGATTTTATGGAAGCAGGAATCCAGATACATCTACAAAGAGGTAACATTGGCTCTGAGATATGCTATGATAATTAATGCACAATTGTAAAATTTTGAGAAAATAAGTGATTCAAATAATGATAAGGAAGAAAAGGAGCAAAGAAAGTAACCATTGGGACCCTCCTACTACCACCTTATTCAATGCATTATTCTGCAGTCTGTTCTCTCTTGTGTATCATGAGAACAGTGACTCTTTCACTCAGAGGCTCATAGATTACTAGGTTCAGGACAATGTGCTAACCTCTCTCCCACCTGATTTTATTTCATTTGTGTTTATCCTCTCCCCAAATTTGAAATTGCCTACATATTATCTTTTTTATCTAGCATTCAACTAAATGTATGGGATTGTTATTTTGAGTGTGACATTTTGCTGAGACTATGAGCCAAAAAACAAACAGATCATCACCACCACCACCATGACCAACATCATCATCATCATCATCACAACAACAATAAAACCCCAATAAACTCAAAGAATGATTTTTAATCTCAAGAAACTGATAGATTTGATATCTTCTTATACTTTTTCCAATAATTTCTTCATTTGATAAACACACTAGATCAGCAAGTAACAGCAGTTCTTAAACAGTTGCTGTGCATGAGACACTGTGTCAAAGCATTTACCATGCTGTGCTTTATTACTATTACTATTATTATTATCTTGTCAATGTTATTAAGTATGCTACATTATCATCATTTGGCAGCTGATGCAGTAAAAACAGAGAGAGATTATGCTGGCCTGTAGGTAGTGAAATCAGGATCAAAACTCCAGGAACAGAAGATGAAAAATAGGGTGTAGCATTCTCATGGCCAGTCAGAATGGGCATTCTGATCATATTGCACTGGTTTACTATGTGTCAGGCACTGTGCTAAGAACTGGAATATCACCATAGCCAGAAATGGCTCTGGAAGTTCAAGAGTTGTAGTTAATTCATGAGACTGTGTACAAAATGAATTGTATGATGCTACAGATGCCGGGAGATGGGAGATGGGAAAAGTTACCTAGGAAAAATAAAAAGTATGGTTAGGTTAGTTCTACATGGTAGTGGGAAACATTTGAGACAAGTGATCTTATAGCTGAGTTGTTGGGCTCCTTGAGTAGGTAGTAGAGAATGGTGTGGGAGAGAAGAACATGAAGAGAGTGTTAGTAAAGAGGGGTCTGGGCGGCTCAAATTGGTTGAGCATTCGACTTCAGCCCAGGTCATTATCTCACAGCTCATGGGTTCAAGCCCCAGACTGGGCTCTGTGCCAACAGCTCAGAGCCTGGAGCCTGCTTTATGTTCTATGTTTCCCTCTCTCTCTGCCCTTCTCCCACTCCCACTCTGTCTATTCTCTCCCTCAAAAAGAAATAAACATTAAAAATTTTAAAAAAAGAAAGTGTTATTAAAGATGAGGTGGGAATCAGAATGGTACTTTAAGAACATAGATCATTCAACACACCTAAATGTTGGGTGCCAAAGAAAAGAGAGCAGAAATAAACACCAAGGAGATGATAGGACCCATAATCATGTCACTATGAAGTGTGGAATTTGACCTGACAGTAATGAGGCAGCATCAAAGCACTCTAAGCAGCTCTTGTTTTTAGAAAGGCCACCGAGATCAGTAAGAAGATTGTAGGGGCGCATACCAACAGTAGACTAGGTGATACAGTGAGGGTGTAAAACGGGCCAGTGGCAACGGGAATGCCTAGAGAAGATGCTTGGAAAGTAGAAACTGCAGCATTGTGAACCTAATGTACCTGGGAGTAAGGAGAAAAAGAGGAAATAAGGGGAAAAAACAAAACAAAAAACCCCACCTGACTTGACTAATAAAAAGGATTTTAGTACAATTCTTTTTCTTTAAATTGTTGTTAATGTTTATTTATTTTTGAGAGAGAAAGAGAGTGTGAGCAGGGAAGGGGCAGAGAGAGAGGGAGACATAGAATCTGAAACAGGCCCTAAGGTCTGAACTGTCAGCACAGAGCCCAAAGTGGGGCTTGAACTCATGAACTGCAAGATCATGACCTAAGCCAAAGTTGGATGCTCAACCAACTGAGCCACTCGAGCTTCTGAGTACCGTTCTTAAAAATAAGAAAATAGGTGGGTGACTGGGTGGCTCAGTCCATTTACCATCCAACTTTGGTTCAGGTCATGATATCACAGTCCATTGGTTTCAGGCCCCACATCAGACTCCACACTGATGATGCAGAGCCTGCTTGGGGTTCTCTTCTTCCTCTCTCTCTGCCCCTCCCCTGCTCATGTGTGCTCTTTCTCTCTCTCAAAATAAATAAATAAACTTGAAAAAATTAAAAAGTTAAAATAGGAAAAAATTGGTTT
Organism: Crocuta crocuta; assembly: GCF_008692635.1. Lineage (NCBI taxonomy): Eukaryota > Metazoa > Chordata > Mammalia > Carnivora > Hyaenidae > Crocuta > Crocuta crocuta. Next base: position 2,832,722 of record NW_027551558.1, read on the forward strand.
GGGAAATGCCTTTTTTTTCTTGTCCTTCTGCCTTTTCTTCCTTTGCAATTTTTTCCCTTTATTCATTAAACTTTTATCTCATTTTGCATTTTCTTGTGTCCCTCAAGGTCAGACTATGAGAAGGTGGTGGTTTATGTTATGCGATTTGAAATTAGCATGGCAAGAATCTTTATCCAAAAATAGATCCAAACGTGAGAAAATTCTTACCCACTTCCAGAGAACCAAATGTTCCTGAATTACCTTAAATATTGTTTTGGTTTAGTTTAAATATTAACTGGATGAATTGACAAACTTAAAAGAATCAAAAGGTATATTCGAATTCTGTGAGGGAGTAGAAATGGGGTGATCTATGTAAAGGTAGAGAGGCAGCAGGATTCTGGCTTGGATGTCTAGGTGATATGATTTAGGCTTAACTATTTAGGAAAAACAGTAATTTGGGAGTAAAGATGAAGTTTTTATGATGCATTTGTGTTAATTTTTTTTTAAGTTTATTTATTTTGTGAGAGAGACAGAGAGAGAGAGAGAGAGACTGACAGAAAGAGAGAGAGAGCGAGAGCGTGCATGAGTGGAAGAGGGGCAGAGAAAGAGGGAGAGAGAGAATCCCAAGTACGTTCTGCACTATTACACAGAGTGTGATGCAGGACTCGATCTCATGAACCATGAGATCATGATCTGAGCCACAATCAAGAGTGAGACACTTGAACAACAGAGCCACCCAGGTGTCCCTGAACTTGAATTTCCACTAGGAAGATTAGGTACTGGGTTCCTCAGCACAGGAGCAAGATGTGGATGAGAACAAGAACTATGAGTGACATCAGCAAATCGATAGTAATAGCAATCATTGTAACACCCAGAAGATTATAAGGAGTGAAGATGGAAGGAGATCAAAGGTAGAACTGTGCAGATTACAATGTTCAGAGTCAGACAGAGAAGGAGGAAGGAACAGATAATATTCCTAGGATGAAGAGAGGTCAGAGAAACAAGAGAACCAAAAGAGCTTAGCTGTGTAAGCTGAGAGAGGATAAACTTAAGAAGGAAGAGGTCAATGTCCAGAGACCAATGACATTGAAAGAAGACATTGTATTTGGTTGCTAAGTAAGGGATCACTACTGACTTTAGACACAACAAATGCAGTGAGTTGCTGAGGATCAAAAGTCAACTGCAGTGAGTAATAAGGAAGTTCATGAAGTCTGGCTGTGTCTGTGGAAAAGTTTGCCTCTGGGAAAGCTTGCTTAAAAATCAAGCAAAGCGAGGTACAGGGAAGTTCCTACTCTCCATGAATACAGAGATTGCTATCACTGTTGGGGGCAGCCGTAAAGAAGTAGAAGTGTCCTGCGCACTGGGCCATGGAATTTATGCAATGAAGCTGGGGGCTGAGGATGGGGCAAAGAACCACATCAAAGCTCAGATAGCGAAGCTGATTGTAAATAATTCCATACACCACCCCACCAGGATCCTCACATATTTCAGTCTGTCCTAATAGTTCCAATACCCAAACCACAAAATAGCCCAGGCACGTAATGGCAATCTGAGGCCAAGTACAAATGAGATTAGCCTCTGTGCCACTCTATTCCTGCTCCTATTTACTGACCCCACGTCTCTCCAGTAACACCAAATCCCTCTAATATCGGCCAAGTAGGTTCCATCTGGGAATGTTTAGATGTTTTAGTGATAGCCTTAGGCTGAGATAGATGGTAATATCTACCGAAATGAGATTCACTGTCACAGGAAATTCCAACGGCCCCGCTTTCACGGGCCCCACCGTTTCAAGCTGGAACAAGTATGTGATAACTATGCGAACAAATTAGGCACGTCACCCCGATAATATATAGATAGTCAAGATCATGCTGGTTGTGCCCAACCTGAACCTCCACCTTTAGGCATGCTGCTTGGTGGGACCCTCTGGTGAATCATGGTTCATGGTCTACTGATCTGCTATTAATACAATTTCTGCTGCCCTTTGAGCTTTTAGCTCCACATGTGTAATTCCTCCAAGAAATTCAGTACGTTATCTGAAAGGTCTCTCAATACCACTGCATCAATGCAAACCAGACTACTCTGAGATGAACAAAGGGAATTTAACTTTCATAAGTAGGTTTTAAAAATGCATTTACTTTGACTGCACTGAAAGAATCTAAAAAAAGATGAAAAGCATCTTTAGCATGCCAAAAACATCTGGTTTCATATTTTCAGACCAAAAGGAAATTGCATGAAGACTAAAATCTTATGTTTTGATTTATATTATTATTGGAGGGCTGAGAAACTGCCAGTCACCAAGTAAAATTTTATGATGATAAATAAATAAGGAAAACAATCTGACAAAACATGTTGTGGAACAAAGCTGCATTTCAAGTTTAATTAACTGATAACAATGTTTATGATGGAAGAACTGTGCCACCAATTATACAGTTAGTAAATGTATGCTCCCAATGCGATGACAAGCCTGTAAAACCATAGAAAGGGCTCTTCCTCGACATAGCATTTCAGCTTATCCAAGCAAAGTTTTGCTTCTAGTAGTCAATCGCGCGCCAATTAAGACCCTCACCGAACACGTGCATAAGTGAATCCCTCAGAGGTGGTACCTTGAAGCGGCTTGTTTTAAATTGAACAATGGCAAGAGCGATGCTTTCTTAATAAGCTGAGTGATGATATCTCCCGCAAGTGACAGGCGTCAGTAGAGCAGAAATATCACAGTCAGGAAAGAACAGGGAAAAAAAAAAAGAAAAGAAAGGGAAAAAAAGAATGTTTTCATCTTTTTCAGCCCGACGCTTTTTCCTCCCCCCAAAAACCTCAGACAAAATTCTGACAAAGTGTTCTTCCCGCAAGAAGGCTTTCAGAGAGCCTGCCATCACCGGCGGGCTGCAGGTAGCAGACTTCCTTAATGGTGCATGGGAGAACACAGTCTCTTTGCTGTTCCGACTCTTGCATTTAAAAGCATTGCCTTCTTGGTTGTTGCAAGTCAAAGAATTAGGATCAGAGCCATTGTTTGTTCTCAGAGTAAACTGTTTGCTTTCGGTTTGCCATTGAGACGAGCTCATGCCATGTTTTAACACTTATTATATTTTTAAAGTGGGGGGGGCATTTCTTAGCCAAGCTTAGAAGTTGATTTACTCAAACCTCTGAGAGAGATAAGCCTAGGCTGATAGGTATAAGGTTTGATGTCCAGTCTTCCTCAGCCTTTGGGATGCCAGACTATTACCAGTTTTAGGAAATATTTAACTCTCTTGATTCCTGGCCCATTAACCATTCCACTCATACCCCTCCCAGAATCCTTTCAACAGCAATAACTGTCACGAGGATTCCGGTGTCTCTGACAGCGAGCACCACACGCAAATATCAGTTAGCACATTAAGCAACGCATTCCAAATATTAGGTGGCTTCCCAATGGAGGTCTGATGGAATTTAAAATACATACATATCTTATATTAAGGGGTCTAGTATTCAATCAAATGCTTTTGTTGGTAAAACTCAATATTCTGTAGTCAGACAAAAGGCCCCCAGAATGCAGAACAGTTGTGGAAAATTCCTGGAACTTTGAGCTTAGATACAGTTGCCATCAAAAACATTCTGACGTGCATTTGTTGATTCAGGAGGAAGCACAAAGCATTTGGAATTTTGGTTTTCCTAGAATCCGTTCAATTTTGGGCATGGCAATTTCCTGTGTGATTTTTTATTTTCTTTCCTCTGGTTGTGTTCTCTCACAAGTTAATTTCATGCAACTTCTCTCTTCTTATTAAGATGATTAGCATTCGATTCCATTGTTTGGTCAGCTAATGTTTTGTTTCTCTCTTTCAGCTGTATGTGGTCATCACCACCCCTTCCATTAATGAAATGAACTTTTCCATATGTGGGAGGCTGTGTTGGTTCATTTCGTGTCTGTCTGCGTGCATATATGTGCATGGAAAAGTTAACATCCTGTCTTCAACGCTGTTGAGAATTACTACTGGCATGTTTTGACTCATTATCTTGAATCTTAATCAGCTGATGAAAAAAAATTAGTTTCATCAGCTGATGAAGGCTCGGGGTAATGAGTCAAAACATCCTGAGAGGGCTTCTCGGCAGCCCGATACGTGACTTAAGCACCTCACCTGACAAAACTGTCTCTCAATGCTGTCCAACAAATGATTTATCCAGTCTCTATACTTAACCCGATGCAACAGCCACAGTGTGGCACGAGAAGGGATTGGCAGACCATGAGCTCTATCATCTCCCAGGAGGATGAGTTGAACTTGTGTGGTTTCTTTCTATTGCAGTAGATACGCATTGCACAAAACTTAATGCTTTAACCATTGTTAAGTGTACAGTTGGGTGGCTGTGCAAGGTCCCCACTTTCTAGCTCCAGGAATTTTTCATTGTTCCAAATTGAAATTTTATACCACTAGACAATAACACCTCATTTTTCCCAGTCCCCTGACCCCTGGCAACCACGATCTGCTTCCTATTAGTCCAAGTACCTCACGTAAGTGAAATCATGCACCGTGTGTCTGTTGGTATCTGGTTTCTTTCACTTACTGCAGTGAACTTAAGGTTCATCCATGCTACGGCATGGATCAGGATTTCCTTAGAAAGGCTAAATAATATTCCGATCCACGTATACACCACATTTTGCTTATCTCTTCATCCATCGATGGGCACAAGGGAAGCTTCCATTTTTGGCTGTTGTGAATAATGCTGTGATCATGTTTGTTCAAGCATCTGAGACCCTGCTTTCAATGCTTTTGGGCCCATGCCTCAGAAGTGGCATTGCTAAGTCATATTTTTTTTATTTTTTATTTTATTTTTTTTGAAGAACGGGGTCATTCTACCTGTAAAGCAATGGTAGCAACCCAATCGGGAGACCGTCTTGAGGGGTGTGGGTAAGTCGCAGGGCCTTCAATGCGTCTGCGGCTCACAGGCTTCCGGTTGAGGAGAACAATGTAGGCGGGCCACAAAACTGTACCATGTGATGACTCCTTGCTGTCTGTCATCAGAGCCTTCGGCGAAGAGAAACTAACGGGTAACTTCTGGTTTTCAAGAAAAAATAAAAAACGGAAGCTGTCTTCACAAAACTATAAGCCAAAGTTTAAAACAGTATGGTGTTCAACACATTTCCTAGAAGAGCCAGTAATCGGCTATAGTCAGTAATCATATATTGAAACGTATAATATAATGATATACTGAAAAGTATAATATAATATAAAAGAAATTTAAAAATTTCTTTAAAAAATTTTTTTTTTAAATTTCTGAGAGAGCGTGAGCAGGGGAGGGTCAGAGAGACAGGGAGACACAGAATCTGAAGGAGGCTCCGGGCTCTGAGCTGTCAGCACAGAGCCCGACCTTGGGTTGGAACCCACGAACCATGAGATCATGACCTGAGCCAAAGTCGGACGCTTAACCGACTGAGCCACCAGGCGCCCCTTTAAAATTTTTTAAACTTTTTAAAAATTTTTTATTTTTGAGAAAGTACGCACAGTGGAGGGGCTGAGATGGACAGGGACGGGGATCCGAAGAGGGCTCTGAGCTGTCAGCACAGAGCCCCATGCGGAGCTCAAACTCCCGAACCGTGAGATCATGACCTGAGCCAAAGTCCCACACGCAACCGACTGAGCCACCAGGCATCTCTGTGAAGCTGCTTCTCTAGCATGTGGCTTAGCTAAAGCAGAGCCTGAACTGCTCCCTCCAATACTGAGTTTGTTCACTCTCATTTGTGACTGTCACCGTTTCCTCCTTTTCCTCTTGTTTCTTTCCCAAATCGGCACTTTATTTAGGTCAGATCTCCTCGGTTCAGTCTCACAACCAGAAATGCTCTCCACGGAAAGATAAAATAAACGAGAACACTGGGGGACTTCACTTACCCAGGAGGAGAGTCTCAAAAATAAGCACTGGAGGAAAATAAAAGCAGTTGTCAGTTTGAAGTAAAGAGGGTACCAGCACGGTCTTAGAAAATTTGAAATGATTGAACACAAGGCTGATGATTGGGGGAATGGCCGTCTGTAATTTTTTAAGTTATAAATACTACTTCTTGAATTGTCAACGATAAAGTGACATTTGGCACTGCAAGCAGCTATATCTTTGAACCTGAAGGACTTTCAGGAACGCCAGTTTGCTCTTTCCACAGCTGGAGACGGGAGGTAGTGAGGATTTTTAAAGAACAAATCAAGGGGTCCCTGGGTGGCTCAGTTGGTTAAGCGTGCGACTTTGGCCCAGGTCATGATCTCACAGTTGGAGGGCTTGAGCCCCAGGTCGGGCTCTGTGCTGACAGCTAGCTCAGAGCCTAGAGCCTGTTTTCAGATTCTGTGTCTCCCTGTCTCTGTGGCCCTCCCCTGCTCACGCTGTCTCTCTCTCTCAGAAATAAATAAACCATTAAAATTAAAAAAAAAAAAAAAAAAGCAAATCAAGTGCATTGCAATCTTAGCATGTGACCAGGAATTATTTCTTGCAGGCTTTTCTCATGTGTTGTTCCTCACACTCTTGCCTAAATAGATCCTCAAAAAAGGTTTGAGTTCTCCTCTCCTTCTAGAAAGGTTTCAGGTGAGACACCTAAGCTACACCTAGACCTTTCAGAATCCTATTCATTGCAGACAGATACCTCACGGTGTCCCATGTCCCATGGTCCATTTTCAACTCTTCCTAAGTGACTTTTCTCTCCCCGCTGCATTTCTGTGACCCTTTGTTTTATATTATTGAACTAATATCTCACTCAAATTTTGTAAGCCCTCACTCATTCTTCTAGAAGGATCATGGTGATCCTTAGAGCTCCTAACAAATGCTGGAGTGCTTAGTGGGCGTCTGATGAACCAGAAGAGATACTCTAAAAAGAAGGAAACGAGAAAGACATTGAGAGTCGTTACTATCCTCAATCCTCTACTATGACATGAGGAAAAAAAAATCCTTCCCTCAGGTTATTTGGATGTATCACTAAATCAGATTTTACAGAGAAAATATATCAGTTTTTAAAACAAGGGTTATAAACTACTTGCCCCCACATCTTTATGCCATTTATATTCTTTGTAAGTATGATCCCTCTCCTTCTAGAACATAATGACTTTAGAACCTCCTTCAAGTCTTAAATGTCAGCTTCTTGATGAGGACTTTCCTGAGCACCTGCCAAAATAAACAACCACAGCTTCTTAACCTCCTGTACCCTGACTGCGCATCATTATTTCTCTCTCTGCACACTGGGTGCACAGAACCTTACAAACTTCTGCATAGTTACCTTGTTTATTAATTTAATTTAATTATTTTATTTTATTTTACATTTTATATTTTTGGTTTCATGTTGCTGCCCATGAACTGAAAAGTAAATGAAGGTGACATTTTTTTTCTGCTTTCTTTACTGCTACATCTCATCATATACATTCAATAGCTATGATTAAATGAATGAATGAATACCTTTCATTTGCACGTCCTTTAAGATTTTAAGTCCATTCTCACACTAACCATGTCTGATATGTTTTCTGCATAAGATTTTTGAAACAAATTCTCTCTCCACATCTAAAACATGTTTGCTCTTGGACTAGTGAAACTACCTTCAGTTTAGCTACCATGGTCCTTCAAGATATTTCTATATCCAAGGTACCATCTTTTTTGATGCTTGCAAAACCAAGTTAGTTCTTCTCTCCAATCTTTCATCGATACTTAGATTGTTAATAAATCACGTTCAAATGGCTTTTTTGTGCTTTTAAGTTTCCTTTCCCCAAGAGTCCACTTATTATGCTTTGTTTATTCCTTTATATTTTTTAAGTTTATTTATGTATTTTGAGAGAGACAGAGACAGCAAAAATGTGGCAGGGGCAGAGTAAGGAAGAGAGACAGAGAATCGGAAGCAGGCTCCGCACTAGCTCCAGAGCCTGACACAGGGCTCGAACCCCCAAAACCTCAAGATTATGCCATGAGTCGAATCAGAGTCGGGTGCTTAATTGACTGAGCCCTTCAGGCGCCCCACCACCCACTGTGCTTGAGACTGTTTCTCAATACTCCAGGCAGAGTCCTCCTACATGCATTGTCCTCCCTCTCCACTCACTCTTTCTGCCTACATATGTCATTTCTACCATTTCAAATACCTTCTCCTTAATCTTCCCATCAAACTTCGTGTCTCCCTTCCTTCCCAAGAGCCAAAAGGTCACTTCAACGGAACAATTGAAGTCCACATTAACTGATTGCATCCACTTCACCCATTCCAGATAGGAAGTATGGATGCCAGTCAGTCATTCCAAACATATGTATTGAGAGCCTGTGGGACACCAGGCACGAGTCTGGGTACTGGGAAGGTATTGAAGAACAAAAGCTGAAGTCACCATTGAATTGAAATTGTAATGAAATTCTTCTTTCCTGCCTTCTCACCAGGTAGTACGATCTGTTATACAAACACACTGTGTGCTTGATGTTTCAGGTAAGGAAGATGCTCTCGGTTATGGCTTGAAGTCTCAGTTTCTGGAAGGTAGAGTCAACTTGCTCTTTCTTTGCATGTGCATGTGTGTGTGTGTGTGTGTGTGTGTGTGTGTGTAAGATACATTTATTTTTTAACTTAAACACACATAACTTCCTTATTTATATACAGACACACACTGCTGGACTATATTCTTGCTCACTTCTCCAACTCTCTCTCTATTTTTTTTCTTTTTTTTGCCATGTTCTTAAGTGGGTAGGACTCTAAGGTTTGGGAGGGGATCAGATTGCTTGCCAGTCACAGTGATGGGTCTCTCTGGAAGGAGACATTAATCAAGCCAGTGAGAAGCTTTAAAGGCAATGCCAGGTACCACTTTTCACATGGTATTTTTTTGGAATGCTATGAAGACATTTTCCTAAGTATCATGTTACTATGCCCCAGGCCATGCCAACAAGACCACGAACCACATGGCCAACTCAAAACATGCTTAGGCCTTGAATTAAAAGTGTGAGAATGTATGAACATGGGACAAAATTGCTAGAGAAAAGATGCAATTAATACGGTATCATCAGTAATCTCTGATGGTGCAGCAAGGTGCTGAGGCAACCTCTCCATAATGCTGGGAAGTCCTCCAGGACTACTCCGTATGTCTGTGTGCAGGCTCACGAAACAGTTCTTTGCCACCAACATCACTGCCCAGCCACTGTATCTATTTTCTCTTACATGCTCAGTACATTTTTAAGAAGTACAAAATGGAAAATTTATTGCCTTCATTGTCTCATATCTGGACACTCAGAGGCAAGAGAACCATGGAGATGAAGGGCATATTGAATAAACAAATCATCATAATTAATCACTTGAATCAACAATCATGGATAAAGTTGAGCTTTCAAGATGTAGGCAAAATCAGAGTTCTGGATTTGCACTAAATTTATACTGCATATAATTCTTGGTTGTTTTGGCCATTGCTTTATTTAATGGTTCATCCTGTATTTTAAAAGTAGTTCATTTTTTTTCCTTTTGCCAAATTCATTCTCTAAAAATCATTTATTTCAATTTAGGACTGTCACTTTCGATCTTTGGCAAAAGCCTTTAAAATTTTTGCTCTTTTTCTGGTGGTGTAGGAGGGAGAAGCACTACCATGATACAGTTTTCCTTTGAAACCCTTTTCTTCTGAAGGAGAATGGTTCAACTTTAAACTCTCTGAGATGAGTTTTGGCATAAATTTCTTTGCTCTACTCACAAATGATTTTGCTGTATCTATTATTCTTATCAGATTATGAAAAGGGTGCATTGCTTCTCATTTTTGGACACACAAAGGAAAACAAAAAGAAATTCTATCCATAGAGCCTGAAATGCTTGGGATATAACCATGAGTTGTGTTAGTTCAATTACATTAATAAAGTTAATGATTCTTGTTATTTTTTAAACATTTTAAAATTTATTTTTGAGAGACAGAGCATGAGTGGGAGAGGGGCAGAGAGCAAGGGAGACACAGAACCTGAAGCGGGTTCCAGGCTCTGAGCTGTCAGCACAGACCCCAACGCAAGGCTCGAGATCATGACCAGAGCCAAAGTCCGATGCTTAACTGATTGAGCCACCTAAGTGCCCCAATAAAGTTAATGATTTTTAATAAGGTACCAGCCAGTGTTGTGTGTTTGAAGAAGTACAAAACAACCTTCATGTTATTTCTTCTTTTTCCTTAAAAATATTTGCTAGTCATCTCCCCATTCATACATACATATGTAAACATGTATTTATTTATAATGTCATATAAATAATCAGCCATCTGAGAGTATTTCAGTGGTCTTTTACTTCCTCATAAGGCATTCTTCCTGTTAAGTCTAAAAGATATGTTGAAAACATGTATACATTCTTTTGGCTTGTCCTCTCTATAATTCATTATGATCCCATTAAAACTTTTACTCACACTTTATGTTAATGTAGGCTGGCCACAATGTTAATAATATTAATTTTGATTTATGACAGGTAAGTTTTGTATTGTGTAAGATGCTGTCAGTCATATCTTCAGCACTGCGGAAACTTAAAAGCTTCTTTTTAATTAAAATAGTCTTTGATGATTCTGCATATATCTCAGACAATCTAATCTGAGTTTATTGAACCCATTGAATAAATATTGACCTCATTCACAAGGTGCTAAGATTTTTAAATCTTTGTTGTTTAAATGATTTGAGTTTGAATTTGCACATTTTGGTAAGAAATGATTTAGGAGCTCACAACTTGAAGTACTTCTCTCTAACTTTCATGAAAATTTCTAACAATACCAAAAACTGCCTCTGTGTCTAGACAAAATTCACTTATCATGCCTTCTTGATCATAAATTTCATTTTCTAGGAAATAAACAACCATTAATTTCAAGCAAAGTCTACTTTTGTGACCATAACTTAATGGAACAGAAGATGACTTGTCAGCAATAAGTATGTAGTATTGGCTTTGATATTACAATGTTTAAAATGCATCCTACTTTTCATGATTTCTGAAAATTTCCAGAGCTGTTTACTAATCAAAAACTCCTTATTCAGTAAATAAGCCTTGTTTACAAGTGAATTTTTGTTAAGAAAACAATCTGCTTGTTAACAGTGTGCGTAATCTTTATGGTGCTATAAGCTAATCACTGAAAATGAGAAGCACAAAAATCTTTCTAAAACCTTGGGATTCGCCTTAAATTTTTTGATGCTGAAATTACACTTTTCTTGATATAAACTTTTGGCAAACTTTCATATGCATTTTTATAATTCTGGTCATGCTTAGGATCCTGGTTTGCAGATGCTTTATGCTCTAATTATATTTTCACATCACATGAATTAATTACTATGTTGATAAAATGCTCTGTTGTTTCTACACTGCCTCCATTAGCAGCATACCTTGACGTTCCTGGTGAACTATTAGAGATCTTTCTGGAAAAATAAAAAAAATACCCACCTTTATTTTTAAAAATTCAAATAATGGAACTAAGAAAAGAACAATTCTCCAACAATTATACCTGAAATACTGATCAAGTGGAGATGAGTATAAAATCGTGTGCATCAGACAATGAAAAGATTTGCAAGTATTAACATCATCACAAACGTATATGCAAGAGGTTGAATCTAAAATCAATTAAGAGGGAAGGAGATGGGGAGATGAGCAAAATGGGTAAGGGGAGTAGGAGGTGTGGGCTTCAGTTATAGAATGAATAAGTCATGGGGATGAAAGGTACGGTACAGGGAATATAGTCGATTACACTGTAACGGTAGTGTATGGTGACAAATGGTACTTGTGATGAGCACAGCGTAACATATAGAGAAGTTGAATCACTATGTTGTACACCTGAAACTGTAACATGGTGTGTCAACTATATTCAAGTAAATAAACAAATAAATAAGGTCCATAAATAAATAAAACCCATAAATAAATAAAATCAATGAGATGACAAACTTGCAGCATTCTCCTGAGCTCAATTTCACCTCAGTGCTCCTAGTTTTCCTTTGCTTTCGACTTGTTCTTATGAAAAAGTACATTTTATAGCATCACAAGACAAAAATAGAACCGTGATGCATTTCAATATTTACATGGAAAACTCCATGAAGTTCTTACCATTCAACTACGTTTCTACTTTGAAAAGTTGGCAGATGTCTCTGTGCCTCCTGTGTGAGATTTGTGCCTGTGTGGACGCTGTGTCCCTGCCATATGAAATAATGTGCCATTCTCACGAAACGCCATGTTCTGCTTCTGGACCTTGGCTTTCTGCCCTCATTCACCTAGATGCCAATCTTTACCACCTCCAGAGATCTTTCCTTGATGTCCCATCTGCACAGCCCTGAAGGAAGACGCACTCAGAAGAGGGGGAGAGTGAAGGGATTGCTTCTCTCTTCACTCCAGACTCCTAGAATCACAAGTCTAGACTTTGGCGGTGCCCTAGGAAGAGGAAATGCTTTGAACCAGATGGCATATTCAGACTTTTGACCCTGGACTAGACTGGGCTAGGGTTTGGTACAGAATCAGAAAAGGAGAATTTGACAAGGTATGGTTGAAGCAGGGATTGACAATCACACAATAGTTCTCTATTTCTAACCCAGTGAGTTGAGAGTCCTCAAGGACCCAGATGCTTATCACACAGTTTGTATAAATTGTATGTGGGGCTGCATCGAATATATATTTGAGGAAACCTTAAGAGTATGTGTTCTGTATTGTGAGATTAGGCTGGAGGAGTTGATTTTGTGCTGTACCTTAAGGCCTTTAGCCCTTGGGATTTTGGGGCATTGAGACCAGAGACAGTCAATAGGATTTATGAGAACCACTTCTATATGCAAGATATTGTCACTGGCGGTGTAAGTGAGAAAATGGAAAGGACAGAAAACTGGTACCAGTGTTTATACTACATATTAGAGAACACAGAACCAGGATGTGGTCTTTGATAACTCTCAGGCATGGTTTATTGGTCTTTTCCAGGTAGAAAGAATGAAAACGATCTGCTTTAAAATTCCCTTTAGTATCTCTCTGGAGCCCTTACATGATGAGATTTTATTAGTTGATCTAGTTTATCTGAGATGAAAGATGATTTTGCAGTGCTCCTTTCCAGAGACCTAGGGAAACTTTTGCTGGGCTTAGGGCATCTGGGGGAGTCCACCATGTTTAATTTCTCTATTTCTAATTTTGTTTTCCTTTATTTTCTTTCTGACAAGGATTTGGACTTAAAAAATATGGAATACATTCCATAAATGGACTAGATAATAATGTATTCCCTTGTACTGAATTTAGATAAGGTCCCCAAGCTTCAGGATGACATGAGTCTAAGTCCTTTCAAATACATCAGATGGTCCAACCCCTGTGATAGTTTTATCTTCCTCATCCTTGATGAATTACCCTGTGTCAAGCCTCCAGGCACACATACAAACCCATGACCAGGGAAGAGTCATCACTACAAATCTCAATTTCTAATGCCAAATTGTGTCATGATGATTTTTATAACCAGGATGACAGAGAATGACCTCTTTTTGGTGAACCTTTATAAGTATTGTAATAATTTTCCATTAAAATTTATTACTTCAGCCTACTACCTGGCTCAGTTGGTTGAACATCTGACTCTTGATTTCAGCTCAGGTCATGATTTCACAGTCCTGAGATCCAGCCCATGGTCAGGCATGGAGCATGCTTGGGATTCTCTTTCTCTCTCTCTCTCTCTCAAAAAGAGTTTAGGCAACTAACTGAATAATTTCCACATGTGAAAACAAACATTGTATTTTGGGTATGATAATGGCTGATTCTATAGGTTCTTTCTACTACCGCACCTTATACTTTCAACACGATACCTGAGGGACAAGTGGGGGCCTTTAGGCAGACATTTAACATTGTGTGTTGACTGACAGCTTTCCAAGAATGAACACCTTCATTTGACAAGACCACTCCGTATGATGTTCTTTTCTTCTCCATCTGGTCTCTATGTCTTCAGTGTCATAGTCAGCACACAGCACCCCATTCCTGGCCATAAAGTTTCTCTCTTTGTAACAGTGAGCACATCACTTGATTTTGTTTTAAAATGAATACTCCTGGGCAATGAGGAACTTAGTTAAACAGGAGTGAGGTTAGTAGGTTTGGGAAGCTCTTGCCCAAGCTTTATGGTGTCAGAGAAGCTTAATCTGAAGAGATGAGAGCAAGTCTGTGGGGAGATTCTCAGACAAGTCATGGGGTGGTCAGCTGAACTGTCCTTTTTCCCCCACAGGGGAGCTTATCCTCAGGCATAGGAACACTGCTATCTGAGCCTTTTCCCTCCCACCTTGTGCTACTCTTCTGGAAATGGCTTCTGCTGGCTTCCTCTCTAAGTCTTCTTCCCTCTGTCCACTTGGTCAAATCTAGTATCACAAAGAGCAGCCAGTCTTGAACTCATTACTTGTTATAAAATGCCTACTCCTTCCCTTTAAAATTACTCAGTTACTCCCAGTTATTCCACTTGCTCAGATCCAGCAGGATGAGCACCATAAGAGATTGTAATTGCACACCAGTTCAAGGGGGGCTGGATCTGTGCCTGGGCTTCAGATGGTGCATTGGGGACAACAGTAGGCACTTCCAGTGGCTCTCGAAAGGGGCTGTGCCCCCTCACTCCATCGTCAAAGCCTAAGCAATTCCAGATGGTAGAGAGAAGACGAGTATTGCAGAGAATAAGTGCCAGGAAACAAAGCTCATTAACTGACCAGTGGGGCTTTGACCCAATAAGTTGGGGGAAAGAGATTTCAGATGTGACACAGCTCCTGGAGCACAGCTTTTGGCCCTGACCCAAAAGGAAGCCATTTTGTGGCTGGGCTGATGCTACTCAGTGTAGTACCAGCAAGGCCAGCAGCCTGCCTGCTAACCAAGTCATTTTGGGAAAAGGGTTTTGAGACCCCCTCCATGTTTCCATTACTCAATGTTTTTGAAGGTGTCTCAGAATAAGCAGCCATGCCTTGGCTACAAGTCCAGATGGTTGGGTTTCCTTCTGCTTATTTTCTTTCAATCAAAGTCCTCTCTCCAGGCTTCAAATCCTTCATCCCTACAGTGTGAATAATACTAATGTTTGCTCAATGCTACTAATGTTGGCAGGGCTGGTGAAAACTAAGGAAGAAGAAAGAGGCAAACCATACTAAAAAGGAGAGTTGCTATGAAACGGCTTATACCCAGGTTGGATTTCAAAAATGATGAGCAAGGATCTACATTTGCACACAATAACAAAAGAATATGAAAATTAACGACAGGAGGATAAAGACACATCTGAGAAGAAACAGGGGAAAGTTGAGGTTGAACTACACATTGATTTCTTCAACTCTATTTTATTTTGCTGGTTTTAGGCACTAAACTAAGCATGTTAGATGAGAAATGACTTGGAGATCTTTTTGTTTCCCTCATATTTTAGTTTGTAGAACAAACCAGAGGATTTTAAAATGATCAGTTAGATACCTTTTGGTGACAAAATTTCTGTGATTTACTACTGATTATAAGATTTTTCAGTCACCATGGATGTTACATTTGTTTTTGGTATAAGAAAAATTTCTTCTTAATGTTTTTAATGTTTTATTTCTGAGAGAGAGAGAGAGCGAGAGAGAAAGAGAGAGACAGCATGAGCAGGGGAGGGTCAGAGAGAGAGAGGGAGACACAGATTCCAAAACAGTCTCCAGGCTCTGAGCTAGCTGTCAGCACAGAGCCTGATGCAGGGCTCAAACCCATGAACCATGAGATCATGACCTGAGCCAAAGTCAGATGCTTAACTGACTGAGCCACCCAGGCACCCCAGTGTAAGAAAAAATTTTATGTTAAGTCACAGTTAACCAAAAAGTTTACCTGTTATAACAGTTAAAATTTTAATTGAGGCTAAGCAGACATGTGTTAGTTTTAGATATGGCAACTTCATTTGCAAAATTTTATTGATAAATCTTTTGTTTTACAAACTATCATTGACTTCAGAGAGTTTTCCTTTTAGGGCATAAAACAAAATGATTTCTGAGAGAAATTCTACACTCACAAGAGTTTCCAATACACATATAATTTATCTGAATAGGATTCTACCCAAACTGAAATTACTGATGATAAAACAGCTGGACCAATGTTAAAATAGCTAAATTATGGTTTCATTGAAATCATTGTAAACAAAATTTAAATTCACATACCTGGTAGGAATTCAATTGACAACAACTGAAAGATGTAACACATTTTGGTAAACACAAGTTGATTTCTGTGTTCTCTTAAATTATGATAATTATAGCTAGTTTCCTCTGAAGAATATGTTTTCATGTATATTATCCCATTTGTTATGATAAGATCCCTGTAAGGGACAGATGTAACAGTCTTCAATTTACAGATGAGGAAAGTGAGGCGCAGATGGCCAAATTCGCCTAAAGTAAAGTTGGGCCACCATATTGTGTTCCACTGAGACTTTATGATTTTGATGTTAAATTCTTTGCTTAAACAGAAGGAAGGGTGTATACAGTATATACGAAATGGCAATTGTTGCCCAATCCCTACCTTCCTTCCTTCCTCAGAAACCAAGAGGAGAAGGTCATCATGTACCAGTCCACCTGTACGATGGAGACGAGACTGATACATTTTGCTATCCATCTGATAGCGTAATTATGGACAGATGAATTAGCAGCAGAACTCCCTCAGTTGTAAAAAAATAATCTAACTCAGACTGAGTGTTGCAACTATCTGACACTTAGGTTTTATAATCTTATTCAAAACCTTGTCTATCTCAATTTAGATAAGAAAAAGTGTGATCTTATTCAGGAATTGCAAAGTTTCAAACTTACATGTTAGCTCCTATGACTGGAAAGGGCTGACCAGGGTCTTGATTGAAAAGGATTGTGAAGTCAAGTCAGGACTCCATGTGAAAGAGTGTTGTGACCCATTAGGCGTATCCTGTGATGGATGTAGGTCAGCTAGGGGGGCAGGCAGGATAGGAAGTAATAATAGGGATGTGTGTCATTTATAATAAGCTGCTCCAAAACCTAGTTGCTTAAAAGAACCACCATTTATTTGCTTTTAATTCTGTATTTGGGTTTCGTTGGGCAGTTCTGGCTTCAGCCAGGGGTTACTTAATCAACTACTCTCAACTGGTGTCTGGCCTGGGGCTAATGATTCAAGATGGCCTCATTCACATGCCTGGCAGTTAATTGAAGTTATTGACCAGAGCAATCTCATTCTTTTCTTGTGGCCCCTTCATTTGGAGAGATTGAATTTTTTTAAGCGATGGTGGGAGTGTCACAGGAAAGCAAGCCTCATTTTACAAGTGTTTATCAAGCCTTTGCTGGCATTGCCTTTGCTGACGCCCCATTGGCCAAGACAAGTCACATGGCCAAGCTGAGTCGACATGGGAGGGAACTATACAGAGACATGGATATGAGGCAGTATGGGTCACAGGATGCTGTGGTAAAAGGACATCATCGCTTTGCTCTTGCATTTTTAGGATTCGTTGTCACACAGTATTTCAGAAAGCTTTATGAAAGGAGAAGACCTTATTATAATGGTTTAGTTTACTGAACACATATTAGTTGCTAAGTATTTTATAGAAGAATACTAAAGCACAAATGTCAAGTGCTCACCTTTTAGGAACTGATGGTATAAAAACATGAGCCATGTAAAGAGAACAATAGCAACAACAAAACACAAAACAGGTGAGTTTTCGTAAGTATTTTATGAGATTTATAGGCAACAAGTGTTTTAGGACTTCAGGAGAAGGAATGCCCCCTTTGGAGAAATCTGAGAATATGTTATGAAGATCATATGCGAAGACGGCCTGGAAAGGTAGATCAGATAAAGATACATTTGTTTTATTACAAAAGTGTTATGTTTTTTATTGTAGAAAATTTGGAGAAAAGGAAACAACATGCAAACACCCTTCATTTTCACCATGCTTATATTCATAAATATAGGTATACTTAAGTGTATTTAAGAATGCAATTTTGTTAATAACAACACATTGCAAATATTTTCTACAAAATAAAATCGTTTTATTACTTTCCACTTAAATGGCTGCAGTGCATTCCAACTAATGCTATGTACCATACATAATTTAACTGTCTATCGATGAATATTTAGTTTATTTATTTCCCTGTCCTAAACAACACTGCAATAAAAATTCCTGAAGGTAAATCTTGGCTAATAATTTCCTAAGAAGAAATTCCTAAAGATGAAATAATTAAATCAAAAGGTATATTGATCTGTATTTAAAAATTTATAGTGGAATGCACATAATGCCAAATTGCATACTTGGAAAAGCTGCACTAATTTATGGTTTTATTGCTGGAATAGTTGCATTATGGTAGGGCTATAATACCTCCCTAACAAGGGTATTGTAATTGGTGTTTTTACTTTTCAGTTTGAGGTTGAAAAAACTCATACCTAATTTTAACTCATGATTATTTAATTACTAAAATACTTAACCTTTCCATATGTATTTATTGAAAATTTGTTTATTTTATGTGAATTAGTTCCAAACCTTTACCCTTTTCCTTCCTGCTGTTAATCTTTTCTAAGACATATAAGAGCTCTTCGTATATTGAAACTAATAACCAGGAATATGTGGGTGGCTCAGCCGGTTAAGTATCTGACTCTTTTTTCTTTTTAACGTTTATTAATTTTTGAGAGACAAAGAGTGGCAGATCATGAGTGGCGGAGGGGCCAAGAGAGAGAGGGAGACACAGAATCTGAAGCAGACTCTAGGCTCTGAGCTGTCAGCATAGAGCTGGATGCAGGGCTCAAACTTACAAGCTTACATGATCAGGAGATCATGACCTGAGCCAAAGTTGGACGCCCTGAGCCATCAAGGCATCCCATGAAAAGCATGATATAACCTTCACATTTATTTCTTTCTGGAACATTCATCATTTTATTTTCTCATATTTAAAACCTTATCCATTTGGAGTTATTTACTTATGTTTATTTATTCCCTGAAGTGTAGTTGACAGAATCTTACATTAGTTTCAGGTGTACAACATAGTGATTAGACACCCCTATACAGCATGTGTGCTCACCACAAAGGTAGCTGCCGTCTGTCACCATCCAACGCTATTACAGTACAATTGACCATATGTCCTAGTCTGAACCTTTCAACCCCATCACTTATTTTGATGTGTGGTACACTCTAAAGTCTAACCTATGTGTGCGTGTGTGTGGGAATGTGCGCATGTGTTTGCGCCCACACATACAGATGTGTGTAGATGTGTTAGATGATGGAACTAGTAGCATTCACTGAACATGTTCATGGGTAAATAAAACTATGATAAGCAGAGAGACAGCATGGGTCATCTACTTGTAGAAAATACAATAAGAAAATATAAATAGGTAGGAAGTGTACAACATCAGTGTAGGGGCTACTCATGTGAATTGGTCCGTTCTTATAAGTTGATTGTTAGAAAGCCAGGTGGGGAAGGGATAAGGTGGTAAGAAGTCTTGAATGCCTAAGAAGCATAGATAAATTCGTCCAGAGCAATCTGAAGGCTTTCCTTCTCTAGGAATTAGAGACCTTTCAGGTACAGGCCACTAACACATGGATGGGAAGGAAGCAGGTTGATGGCACTTGATTACTACTGCTCCGGCTGCATGAACCTGATGCTTCACAGGTGCTGACGTGGAACATTTGTGTTTCCTTCTTATGGTGTAAACCCTCCATGAGACACTATGGTCTATGAACTCTATTTCCACCCCTACCCCTATCTTATTGCTTCCAGAGCTGTATCAGGGGATCCTGGGGCCATCTTAGAGGCCAAGTGTTCCTTCTTTACTGGGAATGGCAGAGAGTTCCTCCATCACCCTCCTGCCTGCTGGCCTCACTCTCTGCAGGTACCATGCCAGTTTCCCACACACCAAGATAAGCTGCAAGGACCTGGTGCCATGGCTCTGCTCTTTCTGTAATTCAGGCCTTCAGGGAAGATCTAGAATATTTCTTCAGGGGAGGATTAGAAATAAAAAGTGCTGGTTTTATCTTGAACTGTGGCATGCTTCATATTCATTGAGAATCAGTGCAGCCTACTTGATGAGAGAGGGCTCTGAAGTGACTTGAACTAGACTGGGGTCAAGTCCTACCTTTGCCACATGCTTAGTGTGTGATCTTGAGCTGGTGATTTAAGCCCCCTAAAGCCTCCACTTCCTCCTTTATTCAACTGAGAACACTAATAGGATCTTTCTGGGGCAAATAGGACTCTGCCAAGAACCTCCTCTCACTATCTCCAGCTAAAGAATCAGATTTTGTTCAGGTTTTGAGGAATGAGGTACTCAGAGAAGGTGGGCTTTTCTCCTGGAGTCAGGGGATGAGACTCATTAGGACCAGGTCAACTGTAGCAATCCCATTATCCTTTGCCCACATTGGTTAAGAGATGAAGACATGATTTCATTCTGCCTGATGGGGCCTGGGAGAAGTTTGTCGGGTTTCTAGGGAGATATTTTCCCCTTTTGATAAAGAAATCAGTGGCGCCTGGGTGGCTCAGTTGGTTAAGCACCTGACTTCGGCTCAGGTAATGATCTCGTGGTTCGTGGGTTTGAGCCCCGCATCGGGTTTTGTGCTGGCAGCTCAGAGCCTGGAGCCTGTTTCAGATTCTGTGTCTCCCTCTCTCTCTGCCCCTCCCCTGCTCATACTCTGTCTCAAAAGTAAATAAACTAAAAAAAAAAGAAAGAAAGAAATGAGATATAGCTAGACAAAGTTCTCTTTCTTCCTTCTTAACTTTGGAGGTGTTGTGTGAAGACTAGATGTTTCAGGCTGCAGCAGCTAACTTGTAAGCATGAGGGGAAAGCCAAGAGCTTTACAGAGAAATAGTTCCAACAGCTTGATATTATTATAAGTGAACTATTAACCTTGGCCCTGCTTTATTCAGAACTTTGTTTTCCCAAGGTAATAAAAAACCTTTTGTGGCTGAAAGTCCTCAGTAGATAAGAACTAGTATTATATCGTTATTACTCTTGGTACAATTACAATATATTCAATCTATAGTAACTATGAGGATCTGCACATAATGTTCAAGAATACCAGAGACTCAGGAGAGAGAAGATGGGGAGATGGATGGATAGGCCTGCATAAAATTATTTGTAATGTAGGGAATTAGCACATTCCAGACAAGGTCATTGTTTAGTTGAGGATGCAGTTCATTGTTAAGGATGAAGCACTGAAGACCTAAAGCAAATTCTCTTGGTTTAATTCATGGTCCAAGACATAGTCAGTGCCACCACTGCATTCAGACTGGAATCCACTGGAAAGGAGGGTGTTAGCACCAGCAGAGTGAAATAAAATGTAACACTGAGTTCAAGATTAACATCCGTTAACAATGTTTAACCTGACAATTTACCAGGTTTTTCAGGAACAATGTTAGGAAGATTCTCAATTACTCAGCTATGATGGGATCAAAAAGTTAAGGTTAGCCATCACCCCCTTTTTCAAAAATTCTCTTAATGTATTTGTCTATGAAGAGCAATAAACGATCCACAAACTCTCATAGAAAATCAACTATTGGTGTTGAGGAAGTGGTGTCAGTGGAGCTAATTAATATCTGAATCATTTTGAAATGGGACAAATTTGGAAATATTTTATATTCAAATTCCTTAAGAGGAGAGGAAAATAAGATGAGAAAATTATTTTTCAAAAAAAAAATCTTGGAAGTACTTGGGTGGTTCAGTCAGTTAAGTCTTTGACTTCAACTCAGGTCATGACTTGATGGCTTGTGAGTTCGAGCCCCACATTGGGCTCTCTGCTGTCAGCATGGAGCCCACTTCAGATCCTCTGTCTCCCTCTCTTTCTGCCCCTTCCTCACTCTCTCTTTCTCAAAAACAAATGAATATTTAAAAATTTTTTAAAAACATTGGTAGGCATATTTTAATAGCAATGATAGCAAAGTATGTGGATGAACTGAAGAGATGCTACAAAATAACACATTTGTTTACTTGCCAAATTACACTGTTGTGTTTCTCACTGCCTCATACAGATTTACTGTATTTCTCCATGTACATCACCAATTCTTATGTTTTCTGTGTTCTTAATTTTTCACATTTGGATTACTGTTGCCAGCTTCCTGTCTTCAGCTGCCTTCACAGCACATGTATGCCTACTGGAAATGACCCCAATTCTTTTGTGTCCACATATTACTTCAATTAATTCATTTTAATGTGTATTTATTTATTCTGAGAAAGAGAGAGAGGAGGAGGAGGGGCAGAGAGAGAGAGACAGAGAATCCCAAGCAGGCTACATGCTGTCAGCCCAGAGCTCAACGTGGGTCACAATCCCAATAACCTTGAGATCATGACCTTAGCCAAAATCAAGAGTTGGACACTCAACCTACTGAGCCACTCAGGTGCCCCACATTGAATTCATTTTGACACTGAAGTCCGTCAATGGTTTTTCTCTAACTACTGAATCCTCATCTTCTTAGGGCAGCCTGCCTACTGCCATCTTTGGGGTTAATTCTATAGGACAACTTTTCCATGAATATCACAGCTCCTGTCTTCAAGTTTAGAGAGACAGATGAAATGCTTCCTGTTAATTTTGCATTAGAACTTTTTTTCCTCCTTTCCACGTCTTTCTATCAAATCCTCACAGAGACCACTGATGAGTTTCAGGCAGGATGTGTTGATTTACATTTCTGAAACATGGTTATTTCCTGTAAAGAGATTGCTCAGGAAAGAGTGAGCCTGAAACAAGAAGGGTCAGTTAGTAAGCGGTGTGGGGGAGGATTGTGATTTGGAAAAGAGACGTGAATAGAGTAGAGATGGAGTTTTGAGGTTGAATAAGCAGAGGGTGTGGATGGATTCGATGTGAGTGTAAGGAAGCAGGGAAAGGAAGCTCCAGGAGGTGGATCTATAGATATGTAATGTAATATACATGAGATCCCTTACAGTGAAAATGTAGTATCTCTTTCCTTGTTGTCTCAAAGACTAGGAGAAGATGTTAATCAAGTTAAAACAGAAAAAAAGGAGGGAAATCAAGCTGAGAAGAAGTCCATATGAAAAGTGGTGTGGGTATCTGTTGATCATGATCAACATAGTTTGGGCTATGCGTAAAAAAGCAAATACATATTTAAAATATATATATATATATATATATCTCAACCTAACTGAAAGAGAAAGTGCAACATACAAGGGAATCCATGGAAGGTTTGGATAGTCTGTCCCTACTAGATGAGTCAACAATGAGTTAATTAATTTTTTTAAAGCTTATTTTTGAGAGAGAGAGAGAGAGAGAGAGAAATGGGGTGCCTTGGTGGCTCAGTTGTTTGAGCGTCCAATTTCAGCTCAGGTCATGATCTTGCTCACAGGTTCGAGCCCTGCATCAGGCTCTATGCTGACAGCTCAGAGCCTGGAGCCACCTTCAGATTCTGTGTGTCTCTCTCTCTCCACCTCACCTCTGCTCACTCTCTTTCTCTCTCTCTCTCAAAATAAATAATCATTAAAAAATTTAAAAGAGAGAGACAGAGAGACACAGAGAGAGAATGAGTGGGGAAAGGCAGAGAGAGAAGGAGACACAGACTCTGAAGCAGGCTCCAGGCTCCAAGCTGTCAGCACAGAGCCCAACGCAGGGCTTGAACTCATGGACCATGAGATCATGACCTGAGCTGAAGTCAGAAGCTTAACCGACTGAGCCACCCAGATGCCCCAACAATGAGTCAATTAAAACTGAAGGCTGACATTGTAGAAATAGAGACAGGATCAAGGTGGGGTACAAGCTGGCTGAAGCCTGTATCCATCAAAATGGTGGGGTCTCCCTCCGTATTGAAAGAAGACTGATTTCAGCTCATCTGAGGAGAGTGTTGAGTTGATGAAGGCCCTCTCACTAAGAGGAGTAGGTGGAGGGACACTTCGGATGGGACACAGCCATCTTCTTCAAATACCTGTTGATGTAGGGGTGCCTGGGTGGCTCAGTTAGTTAAGCATTCAACTTCTGCTCAGGTCATGATCTCACGGTTCATGGGTTCAAGCCCTGCGTCGGGCTCTGTGCTGGTGGCTAGCTCAGAGCCTGGAGCCTGCTTTGGATTCTGTGTGTGTGTCTCTCTCTCTGACCCTCCCCTGCTCATGCTGTCTCTTTCTTTCTCTCTCTCTCTCTCTCTCAGAAATAAATAAAAAACGTTTTAAAAATTAAAAAAAAAACCAAATACCTTATTCCAGAAATGGTTAAAAGATTCCATGTAAGTGGATAATGGAAACTTCTACTTCCAACTAGAATGCTGTTTCTAGAAATACAGTGAGTAAGCTTACCATATTCTAATCACTCAGACAGGTGCTGGGCACTTACTTGTTAGCAATATTATGAGTGCCTTTCTGCAACGAGTGAAATAAATTACCTCTGTGTATTTCTGATTTGAGAATCCTCAGAGTCATTTATTTATTGTTGTCTCTAGTAACATGTTTAGCTTCTTGGGATTTGAAAATACATAAATAAGGATGGTGACACACATCTTTCCTTATAACTTTGTTATTTTTTGACTTCAGAATTACAGTTAGTTCACTTTAATAACTGTAAGTTTGCTCATCCTACATTTTTACATATGTCCGTTAGAGATGTTGAAGTGCAAAAAAACGGAGCTCTGCTCATGTATATTACATCCATGGTGTCCGTGCAAAGTGTTCTTTAGTGTGTTTTTAACATCTGCAGCATTTGACCAAGGAAACTGCACAAGATGAAGGCATCATTTTCTTTCCTTTTTCTTAAAATTAGAAAGTCTATTTCCTTCTGGCCTCTTTTTTTTTTAATCCTACAAATCTATAGCTATGGCCTTAAGTTAGAGGAGCTCAACTGTTTTATTACCTCTGGATTATTTAAATGCCTCAGAAGCAAGTATCCTCTCTCTCTCTCCAAGTCAATGTGCACCACCTGAATTTTGATTTTATTTTTTTCTGCCCCATGTTGTTTACTCCCTTAATTCCCTTCCTTCTTTTCTTCCATCGCTGTCTTTTAACTGGCTTCTTTGCTGCTCTGTGGCAAGGGACCAATGTTCACTGACATGTTTAGAGTAAAAACTAAACATTTCCCCCTCAACTCTGCTGTTGCCTGGAGGTTCCTCTCTCCACCCCACACAGTTCACGCCAATGCTCTGCCTTTCCCTGGGATTGCATATGCTCAAAGTTTATCTCTTTAATTCCTTCTTCCCTCTTGATCACCCTGGGAGGCATCTCTTTGGCCATCTGACTTGGCATTGCTGTCATTAATCCAGGTCCCGATTAAGTAACTTGTGCACTATTACAAGAGCCTTCTTTCTGCTGTGGTTGGTGGCCAACTTCTGACTGTTCTGGTCTGTTCTACACACACTTGTCAGATTAATTCCTTGCCTACCCCCCTCACCACCAAATACATCTGATTCTGTGATTCTCAACCAGAACCCAGTTTCCCCAAAAGACTATTGTAAAAAAACAAACTTGTAAGCAACATGGCTGTCTTTGAAGGTTTATCCTTTTTTCCAGCCTCATCTTTAACCGCTATCTAAAATGAGCCCAATAGGGGCATCTGGGATGGCTCAGTAAGTTGAGTGTCCGATTTTGGCTGAGGTCATGATCTCATAGTCCGTGGGTTCCAGCCCCATATTGGGCTCTGTGCTGACAGCTCACAGCCTGGAGCCTGCTTCGGATTTTGTGTCTCCCAATCTCTGCTCCTCCCCTGCTTGCTCTTGGTCTCTCTCTCTCTCTCTCTCAAAATAAAGACTTAAAATTTTTTTAAAAATAAAAATAAATAAAATGAGTCCAATATAGCAGCTATTCTCAAAGATACTCTGTACTTAGTCTTCCTGCATTTCCTTTATTTAATGTATCCTCTCCTCACTCACATTCCCTTGACCAAATAATACTGTCCTTAACAAGCCTTTGTCTGAAAAATTTGCAGGCTCTCTGACAGCCCACATCATTTTGTTTGTATCTGGGCATCTTGCCTATTGTCTACACTCTGTGCCTCTTGAGGGCAAGAACCATGTTTATTTGTCTGAGACACTCAGAGCTCCTAGTGTAGGTATCCCCTCAAGGGTGATTTCTAAGGATTTAAACAAACCCAGTAACCATTCTGCTAGTTAAGTCTTCTACATCTTTGAGAAGAAACCTGTGAATAAATGTTGGTTCTCTTTAAAACATGAGAGACAATAGGATCACATTTGGCAACAGCAAAACAAGTTAGATAGCATAACTGAATTTATCTAAGTACCACAAACTCATACGCACAGCGGGCCCACGATAATACTTGTTAAATTCAGTCACTTGACAAATACTGATTCTACCAGTCACTATGTTCAATAAGGCCCCTTCCTTCCTTCTATTCTGTGGATTTCACTGTTCACCGGGTGTAGACTGGGAAATAGGGGATTACTTATAAAAAACTCTTCAATAAAGCTTGTACCATAAATACATAATCGAGGGCATGCCCAATTTTATAGAGAAGTAGAAAAGCGAATTGAATTTCAAACAATAAATAGGAGTTGTTTAAATGTTGGTAAAGGTAAGGGGAGAACAGATAGTCTTAGAGAGAGTGAAGCATGTACCAAAGCATCAAATTGTGAAAATAATTCAGTCAAATTACACATGGGATGGCAAACTGTGATTAAGAGCCTTGAGTATTTACTTACTTCCTTTTTAGAGGAATAGGGGGCTTCAGATGGGGCAGAAAAGGCGTGGTCTGACTGAGGGAAGCAAGGAGGGTGAGCTACTGTTGGAATCCAGGGAAGGCAAGGTTTCAGTTTCGATAAATAAAGCAGGTTTCATAAGATGCAAAATTGGCATGCATACCAGGCAGTGACTGAGGAAGGCTCGAGTCAGTTTCTGGGGAGGTCTTGAAAGATATATTAAAGCAGTTTAAACTTTAGATTCTGATATCTGGTTCTTAGCCAGGGTGGGCGTTATCCATGAAGCTCTGAATGCCCTCTGATTTGGAATTAGGAGATGCCCAGAATAGGGTATCTGCACTTTCAAAACTCCACAGATATGCATATGTCATGCATCCCAGGCTTGGATCCAGAAGGGGGCTGAGGAGTCATTGTGTGCATGATACAATCAGGAAACTGAACCAATGTTTAATTCCAGGAAGATCATTCTTCACTACAGAGCACTGGTTCTACACCTTGCTGGATGATAATACTCCTTGGAGACGTTTTCAACACACTGAGGCACAAGACCCATCCAAGACTAAGTCCGAACATCCTTTGGTGGAGCCTGAGGTTCTGCCTAGTCTGGTGATTTTAGTGGTGGGAACCATAGAATAGGGTTGACACCTGAAGCAGAGAAAGCAGTTAGTGTTGGTTAGTGACAGGAAAGCCCAACGGTCCTAATAAATTTAGGCCCATGAGGTTATTGTTCAAGGATTACTCACTATGTTTACAAACACGTAAGATACAATTTTGCTTGGGGAGTTCTACCAATGGTAAATCCTGTTGCCTCCTATAATTTCTTAGACAGTAACACCTGTGTTTTGTTTACCTTTATCCTACTTTACCATGTAAGTATATGATGGTCTCCCTTCCAGGTATGGCAGCTAGAGAAAGATATAAAGAATCTGAGATAAAGTCTAAAGATTCTGACAAATGTTTAACCATTCATCTATTACAGAACATATAAATACACCTGCTATGAAAATTTGTACATAGGTTTTGTGTTGAACCTATATACAGTGTTCATTTCTCTGGAATAAATGCCCACACATATAATTGTTGGGTTGTGTGGTAATTTAACTGTTTAGTTTTATAAGAAACTACTGAACTGACTGCCAGTGTGGCTGCATCATTTTATATTTCCACCAACATTATGAGTGAGTGATCCAGTTTCTCTGTAACCTTATCAGTATTTGATGTGTCACTAGTTTTAATTTTAGCCATTTAGGTCGGTATACAATGATATCTCATTATAGTTTCAATTTGCATTTTCCTAATGGATAATGAAGTTGAATCTATTTCTATGTGCTTATTGGCCATCTATATATCCCTTTGCTGGTGAAATATATGTTCATACCCTTGTCCATTTCCTACCTGGATTTTTAAATTATTGCACTGTAAAAGTTCTTTATATATTCTAGATACTAGTCCTTTGTCAGATACATGGTTTGCAAATATTTCCTCCAGAACTTGTCATTTCATCTTCTTCACAGGGTCTTCTGCAAATATTTCTAATTTTGATAAGGTCCAATTTATCATTTTTTAATCATGTTTTTGGTGTCAAATCTAAAAAAAATTCCCAAATTTTCTCATATATTTTCCCCTTAATTTTTTTCTTAAAAACTGTTTATATATTTGTTTGGAGAGAGAGAGAGAGAGTATATGAGCAAGGCAGGGGCAGAGACAGAGGAGAGACACCATGCTCAGCGTGGAGCCCAATGTGGGATTTGATCTTAGGACCTTGATCTCATGATCATGATCTGAGCCAATTGAGTCAACCAGGCACCTCCCCCCTTAAAACTTAAATAGTATTGTATTTTACATTTATGTCTGTGATCCATGTTGAATTAATTTTTGTATATTGCAGAAGTCGTGTTGGCTATTACTTCAGCATCATTTGTTGAAAAGGCTATCCTTTGTTCATTGAATTACTTTTGCAGCTTTGTTCTATTCTGGATGGAACAATTCCAGTCAATAAGAAAGCAAAGTGTATGACCAAGGGGTACACGATTTAATTTCTTTCATATTATACGCTGTTTATTCTTCTGGTACTGGTTAGACATATTTGTGAGAGTCTTTTTGTAGATTTTCCGTTCTGTTCCATTGATCCGTACTCTTTTCTTTCTTTTTTCCTAACTATGATTTTCTAAAAATTTAAATCCAAGTTGGTAAACTTATAGTGTAGTAATGATTTCAGAAACAGAATTTAGTGATTCATCACTTACATATAACACTGTGTGCTCATCCCAACCAGTGCCCTCCTTAATGCTCATCACCCATTTTGCCCATCTCCCAACCCAATACCCTGCCAGCAACTCTCAGTTTGTTCTCTGCATTTAAGAGTGTCTGATAGTTTGTCTCCCTTTCTGTTTTAATCTTATTTTTGCTTCCTTTCCCCCTTACGCCATCTGGTTTGTGTCTTAAATTCCACATATGAGTGAAATCATATGATATTTGTCTTCCTTTGAATGACTTATTTCAGCTAGCATAATATACTCTAGCTCCATCCACGTTATTGCAGATGGCAAGATCTCTTTCCTTTTAATTGCCAAGTAATACTCTCTTATACACACACACACACATACACACACACACACACACACACACACACACCACTTCTTTATCCATTTATCAGTCGATGGACATTTGGGCTCTTTCTATACTTCGGCTATTGTTGATAGCATACATTTTTCTTTATATCAATACCACACAGTCTTAATTTCTGTAACTTTGTAGTTAGCCTTAATAGGGAGTACAATGATTCCTCCTACTTTCTTCTTTTTTCAAGACAGACTTAACTTTTCCAGTTTGTACCTTCCATATAAATTTTAAAATATGCTTATCTATGTCAACAGAAAAACTTGTTGGAATTTTGGTAGAAATTGCATTAAACCCATAAATCAATTTGGGAAGAATAAACATCTTGCTCTGTTTAGTGTTAGTCTTTTTATCTATGAACACAGCATGTCTTTCCATTCATTTAGGTCCTATTTGATCACTTTCATCAGGACTTTGTAATTTTTAGCATACAGACCCTGTACTTATGCATTTCATTTCTTTCATTTCTTCTGACATGATAATAAGCTGTATTGTTTTCAATTTTGGTTTTGCCATACTCATTGTTTCTTTATAGAAAATGTAATTAATTTTTGTAAGTTGACCTTGTATCCTGTGACTTCATCAACTAATGAGTTCTAAGACAGTCTTTTTTAAATGTTTATTTATTTTTGAGAGAGATAGAGCATGAGTGGGGGAGAAGGATAGAGGAGGGGACACAGAATCCGCTGAAGGAGTCTCCAGGTTCTGAGCTGTCAGCACAGAGCCCTATGTGGGACTTAAACCCATGAACCATGAGATCATGACCTGAGCTGAAATTAGACCTTCAACTGACTGAGATACCCAGTCTAAGACATTCTAGTTCTAAGACATTCTTGAAGATTCTTTGGATTTTCAAAATAAATCATCACATCATCTGCAAATAAGGATAGCATTATTTCTTACATTACAATTATATTTCTTTTATTTCTTTTCTTGCTTTATTCAGGTGGCTAGAATTTGCAATTCTGTGTTGAATAAGAGTGATGAGAACAGATACTCTTGTCTCTTTCTGATTTTAGGGGGACAACATTCACTCTTAAGTACATTCTTAGTTTTCGATTTTTTTGTAGCTGTTGTTTATCAGGTTTTGGTGATTCCCTCTAGCATTCTTTTTTTTTTTTTTAACTCTAAAATCTTCTCTTTCTCTCTCTCTCTCTCTTATTTTATTTTTTAAAATTTTTAATTTTTTTTATTTTTTAAGTTTGTTTATTTAATTATTTTAAGAGAGAGAGGGAGGGAGGGAGTAGCAGAGAGAGAGAGGGACAGAGAGAATCCCAAGCAGACTCTGTGCTATCTGTGCAGTCTGACACAGGGCTCGATCCCGTGAACCGTGAGATCATGACCTGAACCGATATCAAGAGTAAGACACTTAACAGACTAAGCCATCCAGGCACCCACAAGTGGTAGTTTCTTAAATATTGGTTGCCAAATGTAATCTGAAACCATATCAATAATCTTCTCATACTCTCTTAAGTTAAAGTCCATTCTTCTATCTTGAACTTTGAATGGTTCTTTACTCATGCATGATTTTTTAACATCATGCATTACTCATTTGGGAAAAAGTTACTTACTGAATTATGTATATCTACTTGAGAGAGAGAGAGAGAGTATGCATGCATGTATGCAAGCAGAAGAGGAGCCGAGAGAGAGGGGGGCAGAGAATCCCAAGCAGGCTCCATGTTTTCAGCCCAGAGCCTGACACAGGGCTTAAATTCAGGAACCATGAGGTCATGATCTGAGTTGAAATCAAGAGTTGTATGCTTAACTGACTGAGCCACGCAGGCGCCCTGTCTCTCTAAGCATTCTTAACTCAGTGAGAGTTTTTATCATGAATGGCTGTCCAATTTTGTCAAATGTTTTTCTGCATTCCTTGATATGATAATATGGTTTTCCTTTTCTAGTCTGTTGATATGATCAATTATATTGATTGATTTCAAATGTCGAGCCAATCTAATATACCTGGAATTACTCCCACTGAGTCATGGTATAATATTCACTTTCCACCATCTTGGGTTTGACTTGCTAATATTTTGTTGACTTGCTAATATTTTTCATCTAAATTTATGAGGACTTAGGACCTTTTCTTTTTTTGCTGCCTTTTTTCTAGTTTGTGTATCAAGATAATACTAACCTCATAATGAGGTAGAAGTGCTTTCTCTAGTTCCATTTTGGGGGCGGGGGGAAATGTGCTACATCATATTAATTGTTCTTTAAATGTTGGATAGAATTCTCCAGTGGAGTCAGCTGGGCTTAGATATTTCTCTCTGGGAGATTTTAAGTTATAAACTCAGTTTCTGTAATGGTTATAAAATTAGTCACATTACCTTATTCACCTTTGTTGAGTTTTGGCTATTTGTGTCTTTTGAGAAATTGGTCCATTTCTTCAAATTATCAAGTTTATAAACATAAAAGTGTTTATATTCTTTTATAACTTGAACAGCTGCAGGATCTATAGTGATATTTCCTAATTCCTAATATTAGTGATTTTTGTTTTCTCTTTCTTTTATCTTTGTCAGTCTTACTGGAGTTTTATCAACTTTATTTTTTTTTTTTCAAAGAACAAGATATCTGTTTCATCAGTTATTTTTATTGTTTTTTTTGTTTTCAATTTTATTGATTTTTACTTTCATCTTTATTATGCCCTCCTTCTCTTATTTTGGGGTTACTTTGGTCTCCTGTTTCTAGTTTCCTGAAGTAGGAACTGAGGATATTGATTGAAAACTTTCCTCTTTTCTACAGCAAAAATTTCCCTATCAGCACTGCTGTAGCTGCATCCCACTTATGTTGATATGTTCTATTTTGCATGTTTTTTTGGGTCTATGGATAGATTGATTTTTTTTCAGACTATTAAACTTCCCAGACTGGGTCATTTGTCATGGTGGGATTCCCCTTGCTGGCCTGCTCAGCCACATCTTGTTTCTTGGCTGGAGCTCCCTAACTGCCAGGTGTCTCTCAGTGGGGGTCGGGGGGGCACAGTTTCAGGCCAAGGATGGGGAAGGAGAACACGTCTCCTGGCTATTGATTTTAAGCAGGATCCACCACCATTCCTCTTTGCCTGTGCTGCTCAGCTCACCTGTTGTTGTTAATGGGACTTCAGTTCAATCCTCTAGAGGAATGAGTTTACCTAGACTGTCTTTCTTTTTCTGTCTCTTGTGTTGTCTTTACTTTTTTTTTTTTAATACAATGTATTGTCAAGTTGGCTAACATACAGTGTATACAGTGTGCTCTTGATTTTGGGGGTAGATTCCCAATTCATCACTTACATGCAACACCCAGTGCTCGTCCCAACAAGTGCCCTCCTTAGTGCCCATCACCTATTTTCCACTCTCCCCCACTCCCTACCACCATCAACCCTCAGTTTGTTTTCCGTATTTAACAGTCTTTTATGGCTTGCCTCCCTCCTTCTCTGTTTGTAACTGTTTTTTTTCCCCTCCCCCATGGTTTTCTGTTAAGTTTCTCAAATTCCACATATGAGTGAAAACATATGATATGTGTCTTTCCCTGACTGACTTATTTCACTTAGCATAATACCCTCCAGTTCTATCCACATTGCTGCAAATGGCAGGATTTCATTCCTTCTTACTGCCAAGTAGTATTCCATTGTATATATAAACCACATCTTCTTTAGCCATTCATCAGTTGATGGACATTTCTTAGACTGCCTTTTAAATAAATGTTTATTTATTTATTTTGAGAGAGGGGGTGGGGATAGTGCAAACAAGGAAGGGCCAGAGACAGAGGGAGACTGAGAATTCCAAGCAAGTTTCGCACTGTCAGCACAGAGCCTGATGTGGGACTCGAACTCATGAACTGTGAGATCATGACCTGAGCTGAAACAAGAATTGGACACTCAACTGACTAAGTCACCCAGGATCCCCTAGACTGCCTTTTGATGCTAGATTGGTGATTGGGATATGCGAGTCCTGTTTTTACCTCTGCTATTGGCAGTGGCCCTAAGATGACTTGCTGCCATGTTGTTTCTTTAGTCTTGGGGTCCCTAACATGTTCTCCTTCATCCTTTCACATTTGACAGTTCTCCTTTGGTTGTCCCTTGTGCTAGTTCCAGATATTTTAGTTGTACTTAGGAAGAAAACACAGAAGAATTCTTGTTCCATCTTGTATGAACAAGAAGTCAAATAGCTTACATAAAGTCTTCATTAATACTTCTCTTTCATGTCCACTTAGCAGATCAGTTAGTAAAAAGGTAATTTGAGCTATACTGTTATCATAGGCTTATATTATCAGTCAACTCTTAGGGAATGTGCTCCAATAATTCCCTCAGTCAAAGCGTGTTCAATAGGTGTTAGTAACCACACAGAATGCTGTGAGATTTGGGGACTGGGATAAAAATCTGCTGCTAGCCAAGACATTTTCAGCCAAAGAGAATGACAGAGTCCTCTCATCTTAAGGACTCTGCCACTCATAATTGCAGGTCTCACTTTCAAGTTTGAAGAGACATTGTTGATGAAGCAATGTGCCTTAACCATTGCACCACTGTCCTTCACAACAAAGATGTTGATGTTCAGTGTTGCAGTTTTCAAGTGGTTCAGACATACATCAGAGCAGAGATAAACATTTCATTTTCAAATAACGAAATCACGAAAGAGCCCTGCTTATTCAATGGTGTGTCAAATTACAGAACTTGCTTCTTTTTTTTTGAACATCTCCTAGGTTTGAGTGGAACATGAAGTGAATAATTCAGACGAATTAAGAGTTAGAAAAGGATGCCAGGATCTATTTAGGGGAAAATATCCTGAATGATTTGGCTTAATTTTGTGCTACATCAATTCACCAAATCATACCTCTAACATTCTAGCATAGAGTAAGATTCCATGCTAGGCACACTGGTAACTCCAAAAAAGAGATAAAATCTCATGTTCAGGACTGAGCTCCACTTGAAGAGACTTTCCTAACACACCACAGAGCACTGCATAATTAAGGGTCAGTGATTGGGAAGGAAAAGGCTGCAAGGATATGGAAGCAAGAGTGGTAACTGAAGACTGGGTTGAGAAGAGAAAGTTTCTAGAAGGTTGTAGATTCAGGACAGGTGTGCTTGAGTGAGTGGAGGTGGATGCCATGAAGAAAAGCATGAGGGTTAATAGAGGCACATGATATATAGAGGCCAGGCCAAGTCTTGTGGGAGGAGTCTACTTGTTTCAGATGGTTGTTTAGCTGAGGCTAGATTTGGAAGACTTGACTTTTAGGCTCAGGAGACCTTTATTTTCTGAGAACCTGGGGACTTTGTGACATTCTGGTTTAAGGAGTAGTGCAAATAAATACAGGGTTTGTGGACATCAGTTTCCAAAGGAAGACCGGTGTCTGGGGCATGGACTGGACTGGATGAGGATGAGGATGTGTGTGGGAAGGACAGGGACCTGGAAGGAACCACCTGAAAGCTTGAATAATACATTTTTAAAGAACAAATTTACTTTACAAGTGAATGGATATGCTAAAAAGTGAACACACACACATATGCACATGCACATGAGTGAGTCTTTAAAGAAAATTAGCTTAATTTGTATTTGGTGGTTCAGTGTCAAAGTTCACACCAAACTGCCTCTTCCTGTAATGCTTTAAGTATGATTGAATATATCCATATACAGTTGAAAGTAGGTAATATTAAGGTGGGAGTTATAAAATCAGTAGTTTGGCTATGGCTTTGCTCTCTCTGACCCTGCCTGATAGTAACCCTTAGAAGCCTTAACTGAATATATGGGATGAGAGAGAGAAAGAAATCATAGGTAACATCAAAATGTCCATTCCAATTGACTGGGAGAACAGGAGCACATGCATTGATTTGAGTTTTTAAATCTTATTAACTTTTACATTCATAAAAAGAGTTCATATCTTATGCCAGGTACCTAAAATAATTTAAGTAATATGCATTATAAATCAAAAAGCATAGATTAGATCTTTTAAGCATATACTGGCAGATCAAGTGATGGATCTATAGGAGAAATGAAAGCAGGCATTATAACCTAACAGTGAGGTCATCCCTCTAACTAGCATAAAAGTGGTTTCTGATTGATGTGATTATTACCTTAATAAGATTCTTAATATGAACAATATCGTCCAGTGGCACATAAGTTGTGCCTCTTGTCTGACCTAACAGAGTTAGATAAGTGTTAGATTCCGGAAAAAACTCTCATTAAATATCACACAGTATAACTTAATAATTATATATCTTAATCATTATACCATTACTCTAGTGATAATTTTCAATCCAAAACATAGCCAATACCAATTTTTTGTGTATTTATATGTAGGGACAGTGATATAAAAATATTAACGGGAGATTTTAATCATTCTTTGTTAAATAAAAATATGTTAGTAAATAAACAAATGAACATCTGCCATTTATTTCTCCTCCAGAGAATCTGACATGGGAAGGGAGGTGAAAGGACACACCTGGGTGGCTCAGTCAACTAAGCATCTGACAATTTTGGCTCAGGTCATGATCTCATGGTTCATGAATTCGAGCCCTGTGTTGGGCTCTGCGCTGATAGCATAGAGCCTGCTTGGGAGTCTCTCTGCTCCTCCCCTGCTTATGTGTGCCCATGTGGTCTCCCTTTCTCTCAAATAATTTTTTTTTTAAATAGGGGAAGTGAAGCGAAGGAAACAATTCATGGAAATGACTGGAAATGACCCCACCTACAGTCTGGGCTTAAATCAGATCATTTTGTCAGTTTTGCTTGTTCCCTGACATAATCTTTCATTGTAGCATGCAACTGACACGAGGGATAAGAGAACAAATGATATGAAAGTGAAATGATAAGCCTCACCTTCTGGAAGTTACATGCATATCTCATTTAAACTCATTTGAGCACTGGTAAACTCACTAGACAAAGACCAGGAGGCATGCAATTTACATGATGAAACTCCAGGTAACTCCTTTGCAATTCCTATGGACAATAAAATCACGAGTGTGCATTTAAAAAAATAGATAGATAATGAGTTGCAAAATCATGATAATAATATCTTTCTAAGTAAAAACAGCCAACTCTCTGACATCAATGTTGTGCCACTCATAGTTTAAAATAAAGTTGATGTGTTTCCTAAAGCCCAACACTTTGCTATCACATTCATTTGCTTCTTCAAAATGAAGGGTTTATTCCATCTCTTAAAAATAATTACAGGCTGAGAAGTCACCGCTGTGGCCTCCTACCTACTTTGCCTCTAATACTCTGGTTCTCCACCACTTTGCTGGCAGTCACGCTGATGTGGAGGGGGGCCAGGGCTTAAAGGATCAAAACCCAGCTGAGGTTACAGTGTTCTGAAGTGAGAGGGGCCCTGAGTGATTCAGCGGTGAAGGTGGTGATTCATTCTCTTGTGTGGTTAACTTTTGGGCAGATTTTAAGGTTCAGTTAATTCTTGGTGCTCAAATCGTGTGTGATCCTTGGTTTACCGACCCATGACTCCCCCACCCCTCCCCCCTTTCTGTAAAATCTGAGGTTTAGGTACAAGCAACACACACACACACACACACACACACACACAGGAAAATGCAAAAGAAAATCTCAAGTGAAACGTCTTCTATCATTCCCCCAAGCCACCATAAATATCCATGTAATGTTAAAAAATAATTGATAACTGACTGGACACACCCATTCTCTCCTGAGGCGACCTAACCACTAACTTTCCATATCCTCATTTACCAAGCATGGACTGAGCACCATTCCTCTGGCTGGAAATTTAAAAAACAAAAAAAAAAGGCTTCAAAAAATATAGCTCCTGCTCGATGGTCTTAAAAGAGTAGATATTGTTACAGAATAAAGCCAGGTGGTGTCAGATCACTGAGACTATCAAGTGCAAAATCCCAGGAACAGGCAGAAAGCAGTAAGTGACTCTTAGAACACTCCATAGATGAGGTTAAGTTTCTGCTGCTGCTTGGTCAGAAAATATGGTTTCAATAAAGAGAATGGAAAGAGAAGGGGCAGAAAAATTTAGCCCAGGGATAGGTGAGCCTGGTAATATTAGGTTGCAAATACTGGAGTGAAAGTAATGAGAGCCTGTGGCAGGCATTGCTGTTGCCTCATCCCATATCCCTTTGTCCACCTCTGAGCTCATCCAGAACCTCGGAGCACAGTTGGAGGTCCCTGAGGAGAGCATCCCACCTAAGCACTCATGTCCCCCTGTTTCTCTGTTGGAGAGCCTTATAGTGTGTCACGGGAGGTTGCTGCGTCCAAGGACAAAGCAGTCAGGAAGTGCCTGAAAGTTTAATGCCCCAGGGCAACCATCAGTCAATCAAGAATAGAAATCAAATGATGTATACTCCAGCCTTTTCACCCCACTTTCTCCACAGCATTTCCTCACAAGGTCCGCAAAGGGGAAGGGGATAGTGGAGAGGGCAGAATAATGACCCTCAAAGATATCCCCATCCTAATTCCCATAATTTGTGGAATGTCATCTTCCATGGCCAGAGGAACTTTTCAGATGAGTTTAAGCTAAGGATCTTGAGATGGAAAGGATATTCTGGGTTATCTGGGAGGGGCAACATCATCACAAGGGTCTTTATAAAGGAGGGAGGGGGATGAAGATTGGAGACAGAGAGTGAGTTGAAGATGGTACAGCTGCTGATTTTGAAGTTGGAGGTGGGGGACATTAGCAGGGGATGCAGGCTGCCTTTAGAAGTTGGGAAAGGCAGGGAAAGGGATTATCCTCTTGACCCCCCCAGAAAAGAAATAAAAAAGCCTGACCTTGACTTTCCAGGGCCTTGTCAGCTTACTCCTGAGTTA
This sequence comes from Crocuta crocuta, assembly GCF_008692635.1. Classification (NCBI taxonomy): domain Eukaryota; kingdom Metazoa; phylum Chordata; class Mammalia; order Carnivora; family Hyaenidae; genus Crocuta; species Crocuta crocuta. The sequence goes on from NW_027551558.1 coordinate 2,870,488, forward strand.
CTAACATAACCTAACTATTGTCCTTGCTGGCCATCTCTCTCCACTCCAACCCAGCCTGCACCAAGCTCACAGGCTACTCCTGAAATCCATCAAAGAAATCTTGAATGGCTCTTGTGACATAGATGTCACTTAATAAGAGTTGACTTTATGCAGCATAGTCCTCAGAGCTTGGTTATTTTAATTAGTTAATTAATTAATTAATACATTCTGGGGCTTTCAAACTTTTATGCGTGGACAATTCACTTATGCCTTAGTAAGCATATTAAAGTGCGCATACTTTTGGGGACCTGGGTGGCTCAGTCGACTTAGTGTCTGACTTGGGCTCAGGTCATGATCTCACCGTTTGTGAGTTTGAGCCCTGCGTCGGGCTCTCTGCTGTCAGCACAGAGCCTGCTTTGGATCCTCTGTCCTTGTCTCTCTCTGCAACACCCCCCCTCAATAAAATATAAATAGATAAACATTAAAAAATTGTGCTTACTTTCAATGGTTACACTTATGGTAAACTATGTTGCCAGCCCTAATTATTGGCCTCCCTATATTCAAGCCTTTTTCATGATGACTTTGTAGCTATTCCTAACGAAAGGGAGAGTTTATTTCTTACATTGAGAACAGCTAATTGTTAGAACCTCCAAAGAGCCTGATTCCCTAGGTAGATGTAGGAAGAAGCCTTTGAAACCATTGTTAACAGATGATTTTGTTACAGTCCAGTCCACAGATGTAACTGGAGCAGCATTAGGGGCATTACAGGTCAGTTTGAGAGAAATAGCCCTTAGGGTAGCATAGGTCTGACCATGAGCTTGGAAAGCAATGAGAGGGAACATAGTACTAGAATGACCCATAACTGAGTCAGACCTCAGAGTGGAGAATGTGCAAGTGTACATGCACCAGACACCTGGACAAGCCATTGAGCCTTTGCACCAGAGCAGTGTCCATGAGCAGCTACTCTGTCTCAGAAATATGACTTTATAGATTTATTTATATATATTTCTATATTTATTGATTTACAGACAACACTATCTATATTCTATTATTTTTGTCATGATAGCCAGTAAGCAAAAGCTTACTTGGAAATCCAGACTGTAAAGCAGATGCATATGGTAGAATAGACAGCTGTGCACCCCAAATACTGTCTTCCCTTCCCCCACCTACCCCTGCTGCTGAGGGGATCTCTGTGGACCAGAGTTAGAAAATCCCTGACCTGCGGTATGAAACTAACATTCCTCAGGCTGGTATGCAAGGCTTCCACAATTTGGTTTTATTGTTCCTGCTATCCATGGCTGCATAAAAACCACCCCAAACTTAATGGCAGAAAACAACCTCTCCTTCCTAATGCTCCTAGAGCCTGTGGGGCAGAAATGAAGACTGTGCAAGCCCATGTGTCTATGCCACTTTGGATGACTGGAGCCTCAGTTGGGGAGATTCAAATGTCTGTGGCTGGAATCTTCTGGTGGCTTGTTCACCCACACGGCTGGTACCTGGACTGCGATGAATGGGAGGCTCAGTTCATCTGGGAGTGTTGACTAGAGCATTTCCATGTGGGTTCTTCATTTGGCTGGGGCTTTTTCTCATCGAGGCAGCTGGGTTCCAAGATGGAGTGTTGCAATAGGGATTGTGTAGACAAAGAGTGTTTCAAGAAGTCTGGACAGAAACTGTGTGATCTTTTATGGGGTAGCCTCAGAAGTCTCCTGTACTTTATTGGTCATGGCAGTCGCAAAGGTTCACTCAAGGTCCACGGGTAGGGTCATATCCCCATTTTTTGGCAGTAGCAGTGTCTATATTACATCGTGGGAGGGGGACATTCATGCTGCCATTTTCAGAAAATAAAATCCACTACAGTCCACCCTCTGGCCAAGGCAATCCATACTCTTACAAAATGTCCAAATACCACCCCCCCCCCCCACGAGTCTCATCTCATTACAGTGTCAGCTCAAGGTCTAGGATCTCATTGACTAGACTAGGCCCAGATGAAAATGCATCTCCCCAGGTCAAAGTCTTGACTCCAGTACCCTGAGACAAGCTTTCCACTTCCATGGTTGGGCATCATAAGATGGCCACAGTAGACATTGCAGAAGGGCACATGGGCTGGAAAATGTTATTGTGTGTGCCCATCTCTGGAAAATATACCCTGTTATAGTTATCTTTTCAACCTTGAATCTGTTTGTTTCATTTTTTAATATTCATTTATTTATTGAGACAGAGAGAGAGAGAGAGAGAGCATGAGAGGAGAGAAAGAATCCCAGGCAGGCTCAGTGCTATCACCTCAGGGCCCAATGTGGGGCCCAACCCCATTAACCATGAGCTCATGGCCTGAGCTGAAATCAAGAATCAGAGTGAGCACCCCAGGTATCCCCCATCTGTTTATTTTCTAATATAAATCTTGCATCTTCTCCTCAAAGTAGCATGCTTCCACAGGCTTCTCTGCCTTTGTTCACAGTTTTGCCCTCCTAGAATGGTCTCCAGCTCTTCCCTGCCAATCAAAACCTATCTTTCTCATGTTCTCCAAAATGGAATGGGGTGAGGGTGGTTACCATGATCAGATCCGCTATCTAAAATATTTTATTGGCTGAGTTATATGGAGAATATATCTGGGTGAGGCCTGATGTGGCTAGTGGAAGCCCTTTGAGTAGCTTAAACTGAGATGTTTTTATTTGGAGTATGAATAATCCTGAACAAATTCAGGTACCTCAACACCCATTAGGCACTTAAGTCAACCCCACTTTATAATATCTCATATTTTTGTGGCTTTGATTCATCATTAAATCCATTGGTTTATCTGGCCACACAAGCATGTTTGGATTTTCACTGAATCCATATGGTAAAACTCTTGAATTTGGAAATCACATATGTATATTTTTAAATGACAAATACATTGGGCATAGTGCTCACTGTTTAGTAAGTATTGATGAAAGAAAGGATTAAAGAACTTACCATTAAAGACAGAGATAAGAAGAACCCCAGAACTGCACTATATTGTTTGGGATTTTATAAGAAAATATCAGCCCGAAGAGATGACCCCTGGTTGCCTGTCAGCTGACCACCTTCTTGGAAACACCTGAATCCTCAGGACACCTCAGACTCTGAGGCATTAGATGACACACTGTAAATGTCTCTGATCATAGTTAAGAATTAAGGTATTCAGACATAATTCAGTCAGACATGGACCCTTCCCTACTCAGATAGTATAATGCTGAATTATCCCACATGGGATACAGGGTTTACATAGTGAAAGAGAACTTGAACCCTGGAACAGCCAAATCAAGACATATTGTACCAATTCAGTGCTTATCCCAAACTGGTGTATGCAAGCCTTGAATATACGTATGGCTTCTCTCTTCTCACACCTGTGTCTTAGTGACCCCAGAGTCAGGACTGGGGAGATGGTTTGGATCAACCCACTTGTAGAGAATATTTTTTTTTCTTCACAACTCTGAGTTCCTCAAACAACTGGGACACCTGGAATGTAACCCCTGCCAAAAAGTGGGCAGACATCAACCCAAAGACATTGCTATCTCTTGGCTATGTTGAGTGAACTGTGTGAGGATCTTTCTCTCTTTCGTTCTTGCTTGCTTGCTTGTTTGCTTGCTTTTTCTCTCTTTTCCTTCCTTCCTTTTTTTCTTTTCTTCTCTTCCTTTCCTTCCTTCCTTCCTTCCTTCCTTCCTTCCTTCCTTCCTTCCTTCCTTCCTTCCTCCCTCTCTCTCTCTCTCTCTCTCTCTCTTTCTCTCTCTTTCTCTCTCTCTCTCTCTGACTGAGGTTCCCAAGCCACAAGAAAAGATTTGGAAGTAGTATTTCCAAAAAGGCCACAGACTCTGGCCTTATGATTCTTTCTGGAAAAATGTATACATCCCAGCTTGTTCTTATAAATGACTATCTCCTGTCTTCCAGGTGCAGTCACCCAGCCATTTCTAACCCTTCTTTAGTGTCCTCTGTGACTATTTTGGTACATGGCCTCAGACATCCTAGTGGTTAAATGGTAAGGGTTGTTGATGGACCGGGGTATTCTGCTTAGGAATATCTTTTGGGTTTGCAGCAAAGATGGAGGGGGTAAAAGCTATCTTACCTAAGACTGATCTCAGAAAACAGTTGGCCTCTTGTAGAGCTCCTTGCAAACTGGCTCAAGTCCAGTGTTTCTGGCAATCAATCCTGGTCCACAGCAAGGTTTGGGCCCCAGTCTTTCCCTACCCAGTGCCAGAGGAGGAGTTAAGGCTACTCCCAACCACCCCCACTGAACTGGTAGTCTAGGGAAGGAGAGAAGGCTCTGTCGTGTCATTTTACTTTTATATCCTGACCCCAGATCATAGCAGGAGAGCAGTAGGCACCTTCCTAACCACACTTCATCAAAGATGCACAGTTCAAGGGTCAGGCACCTTTCTTCTGTTAGATCCCAGGGGCTGTTGGGATCTGAATCCGAATGGACAAGCGAGGAAGCCCCTCTGTTACCATTCATGCCTACATGAGTTCTCCCCACATTTGCTGTTCCAAGCAGGCCTGGACTGTGTGCTGCTGGATAATGTGCAATGTACCATAAGCTGAAGATGCATTTGGTTTCCTACTTATTGCCATTGCAGGCAGGTTTACAAAGGCAAATAGTTATTAACCTGGAAATCAAGCCCAGGCTCTGAAATCTACTGGAGCTTCTCATCATGGGCCATCTGAAGCCCAATGGTGCTGTTGAAACCTCTAAGATGGTGTGAAAACCCTGGCAAGGATCTTTATAACCACGGAAAGTGTAGCCCCTTTGATACGTCCTAATTGTGGCCTACAGTTTGGCTTCATCAATATAAATGACTCTTTAAAGTAGCCCAATGGTTCTTCACACTGCATTTTTAATATTTTAGAAACTGCCCATGAAACAACAAAACTGATATTAATATTTTCTTCTTCAGGGTCCTGGTCAACAAATACTTAACTGGGCATTAAGCAACTCGTGCGCCATGTAAACTAGCTACATATTATCCAGGGTCACAGCGTGACATGTGAGAAGCTTATCACCCTTAGAAACCTCTACTTTCTGATGTTACAGAATGGGGAACATCATGCTGATTATTAAATAGTCATTTCTGCTGCCTTGGCATGTGAGGGCACTGAGTCCTTCCTGGTTCTGGAAGATATTTTGTGACGTGCACGCTGGAAAGGCGATGGCTTACTTTAAAACCCCTGGGGGACCTTGCGTCGAAAGACCTGTCCATCCATGGAAACTGTTTTATTTGCAGTGATGGAGGGCTGTACCAGAAGCAAAGAGTCAAACCACAAGGCATTAAATTAGTCTCAGGCTTCACTGGGGCTTACAATTTGATTGAAGAGGCAAAACTGGTAGGCAAAAGAGAATTTAACGAAGATATAAATATTTCTGACCCAATGTGAGACTGAGAACAAGTGACTCGTAGCAATCAGAGATTTTCTATGTTGAAAAGAAAAAAAAAATGATTCAGTGTCCCTTAGATGTGAGGAGGTACACGAGCCAGCATGACATTGAAGCCTGTAATCAAACTATTACAGATTTCCATGTATACTATTAAACAGATATTGACTTTCATGAGGTTATATCAAGATTTATTGGGGCGAGAAGTAAATATTGACTGATAAGATGTTGAGGTCAATAATTACCTCCAGGGACAATAAATCTTTATATTCACAGACACACCAATTCAATAGTCAGTGTGGTTTGTTAGATTAAACACAAATTCCAAGTCATTAGAAATATCTGGAAATTTCTTTTCATAGCCATGAATTCTGACAGTTTGTAATTCATTTTAAAACAGCATATTTTAAATCAGATCTGATATAACTCTCAAAGAGAAAGTTAGTTTTATTTTTAATGATGGTCTCATGGAGAAAAATAATTTTATATATGTCTTCAGGTTGTCTAATTTTATTCCAGTGATTGGCTAGCCCGGTGATTGCCATGTGGTAGGTACTTGATATACATGCTTTTAAAAATGAAATCAGTCTCATGCAATTTGACATTTGAATTCTTAATCAACAACAAAAGCTGATTAAAAATATATGTTAGATAACAATCATCAATGTTTTAAATTCAGTTACTCTTTCATTTCAAAAATATTTATTCAGAACTTTTTTTAGGGTAAAGGAGATATCAGGCAAAAAGATTTATATCACTGATGAAATTAGAAGAATTTGGATTATTTATATGGGTTCTTTAACTGTAATTTATTCAGAATTTTATTTTCCTCAGAAATTAAAATTTTGGTACTTTTTAAGAATTTTTAAATGTTTATTTTTGAGAGAGAGAGAAAGAGAGAGAAATATGAGTGAGGCAGGAGCAGAGAGAGAGGGAGACACAGAATCCCAAGCAGGCTCAGACTCTGAGCTGTCAGCACAGAGCCTGATGCGGGGCTCAAACCCACTAACTGTGAGATCATGACCTGAGCTGAAGTTGAGTGCTTAACTGACTGTGCCACCCAGGCACTCCAAAATGTCAGTACTTTTAATGTGATGAGAGTTAAAGTTACAAAGCGTGCAAATATACAACATGCCGTCTTTTCAAAGAGCTAACTTTTATGTAGGCAGTCAATTATTTTGAGAGTATATATCTAAACACTGATTACATCCAGGTCAATACAGTAGTGCCTTATACCAGGAACACAGCAGAGGGGACTGGCAGATAGTTTTGGTCTGGTGCTGGGAATTTCAAGTGGCAAAGGGGTGTAACACACATGCGTCCTTTCGCTTCCTCACAAAAGTAGGATGTATGCACCCTTTCTTACATGCATATGGTCTGCCATTGCCACATACCTTCCAGTGTCCACACACCTAACCATTCCTACCCCATATAACCACCACACCTATCCCTGCTGTCAGCTTGCCAACATCTTCCTATAGCAAGAGATGGGAACAGGTTCTGAAAATGGCCCTAGCAGCTATGCTACACTGGGCATTGGGTGCCATTCCAAAGGTGTCTCTAAAAAGTACCTAGAATGATCAAACCATACCCAAATGCCAACCTCCTGCATTAACAACTGTTAACAACGTATCAAGTTTCTGCTGTCTCCTTGTAAAGAAATATGATTATAGATAGCAATGTAATTTACTCTAATTGTTGCCTCTCTCATTAAGGGTCGCCATGATCATAAGTTTGGGTGTTGCACCTTCTAGTATACCTTGTATACCTTAAAGCATACACATCCATAAATAATATTATTTTACTTGGACACTTAAAAATTACTTACATTTGTCATATATAGTATATGCCTTGCTCTGCGTTTCTCTTCTTTCACACATTTTTTTTTTAATTTCTAGTCAAAATCTCACTAGAATAATTTGTACATGGTCTGAATCCCTTAAGAGTCTTGGAAACAGATGGGGGAAATAATCCACGTTCTACTATCTCCCTCGTTCACCAAGTATCAGTCCTCAGATCAGAATTTCTTGAACCGAAATCCATATGTACTGTGGAAAAAGAGATGGGCCTTGGGGAGCTGTGTCCATGAGCTTATTGTGTGCGTGTGTGTGTGTGTGTGTGTGTGTGGTCATGCACTTTTAAATGTGTATGTACATATAAGTATCATTTCTGGGAAAAAGCTTCATAGCTTCCATCTGATTCTAAAAGGATTCCATAAGTTCCACGTTTTTGGAGCCACTTGTTAAGAGTCCTAATTAATTGCACAGCCATGACTGAGGTAAGAGTTTATTGGTACTAAGATGACAAAAATAAGGGATGATGTACCTCATTCCATTTAGGCTGCTGTAACAAAATACGAGAGCATGGGTAGTTTATAAACAACTGACATTTATTTCTCACAGACCTGGAAAGTCCAAGATCAAGGTGTCAGCAGGGTGGCCACCTGGTGAGGGCTCCCTTCCTGGGTCACAGTCAATGCCTTCTCATGGGGTCCTCACATGGTAGAAGGGGCTAGAGATCTCTCTGGAACCCTTTTCATGGATGAGGCGTTACTCCCACTCACAAGGGCTCCATCCTCTTGACCTGAGCACTTTTCAAAGACCCAACTCCTCATACAATCATTTTCAGGGTTAGGACATTTAACATATTGGTTAAGGGAACACAAGGATTCAGACTCTATAGCACTATGGTCTGAACAAAATCCCCTATGCTGGAAAAGACACAGGCGATTTTGAAAATCAAGAATACAGCTTCATTTTTGTGTATCTAGACATTTTATAAGCTACATGTGAACATTTAACCCACAAAATATAATAATTAAATCAATGATTGCATCTTTGAATTTTAGAATTAGGAAGCAAACTGTACTAGCGGTCTTATACAAGGGATTCAGTGATTAAAGAGACGATTGGTCTACTGGCCTTTTAATTATTCCTACAATCCATCTAATCTAACCTCTTTATTTTACAGATAGGGGAAGATGAGACAGCACCTTTTTTTAAGATTCAAGATCATTAAAGTGTCATGAGGAACTTCACAGGCAGTTTGGTGGAATGAGTGAAAGAGATACGGTCTTTCCACTCACATTACCTTTGAAACTAACTTTCTTGTGATTCTCTAGACTAGCCAGGCTTAGGAAAACCTTAAGTTGTGTATTGGAAAACATGATGCAAAAGTAATTTATGCACATGCTAGGTACTTTATTTTTTCAATTTTCTGGCCATAGATACAAATGTAAGCATCTAACAAGTTTGCTTTCAGGATGTACGTGCCGGAATTTTGGAGGAGAACACAGGTGGAAATGCCCTCATTTGGGCCATTATAAGCTTTTAGTTCTGGAGCAATGGGGTGTTAAAGATATTGACCTTATATGTTTGTTTCTTAATTGCTGAGAAGGAGCTTTGAGAGAGACAAAGAGTTTCTTCCCTCACTCAAATCGATTATCCAGCTATTTTTGGGAAAAGAATTTTAAAGATAGGAAGGGTAGTAGTTCATCTTGCCCTATAACTTTACAGGTTCAAAAGGAGGTCAAAAGAAGTTGAAAAAAACAAGAGTCGCGAAGTTGATTGCAGTAAAAGCCCACACATCTCTTTGTGTCTCCCTTCCGCAGAGTTTGGTGGAGCTCGTGTGTCTGTTCAGAACACACTTGTGTGTAAAATTACATTTGTGTGGGTAGAGAAGGAGTGCGCATGCAGCTAAAATGAGAGTGCTAGGGTAGAGTTTTTCATGAATGCTTCCAAATTCCTACTTGTAGGAATCAAGCGAACTCAAAGTCCTGATTATTGTGATTAGTAATGGAAGACTCCAGTTCCAGAACAGAATGACCAGAACTAACAGCAAGGATCTCCACTTTTATGAGGACACTCACTACAGTCACCTCAGCCTCACCCTTGGATTTATCTACCTTACTTTTCTATCTGTATGTTCACAGGCTCATTTTTGTAAACTTTATTTTTCAGGACAGTTTTAAATGTACAGAAAAATGGGGGCACTTGGTTGGCTCCGTCGGTTAAGCGTCTGACTTCGGTTCAGGTCATGATCTCACAGTTCATGAGTTCGAGCCCTGCATCAGGCTCTACACTGACAGTGGAGAGTGGGGAGCCTGCTTGGGAATCTCTCTTTACCCCTTTTCTCTGCCCCTGTCCTACTCATGCTTTCCCTCTGACAACATAAATAAACTTAAAAAAAAAAAAACAAGAAATGAGGTTGGTAAATGTACAGAAAAATTACAAGGATAGTACAGACAGTCCCCATGTACTCTACATCCGGTTTCCTGTTATTAACATCTTGGCACATGTGTTATATGTATGCAACATTTAATGAGCCTGATTAATGCATTATGATTAAGATCACTTGCTACTTTATTTCCGTTTTCTTAGTTTTTCTGTCCCAGGATACCATCCGGTTCTTTCCTGTCCAGGATTCTATCCAGTATACCACATTTCATTTGGTTGCAATGTCTCCTTACCTCTACTTGGCTCTGGTGGATTCTCAACTTCCCTTGCCTTTCACACCCTTAACAGTTTTGATGGATCATGGTCAGTTACTTAGTATACTGTCCTTCAGTTAGGACTTGTCTGATGTTTTCCTCGGAAACCTTCATGATTAGACTGAAGTTAAGGGTGTCGTGGGGGCAGAAGACCAGGGAGGTAAAGTGCCATTATCATCACATCATATCAAGTGTGTATACTATCCCCATGATGTATCACCATTGATGTTGACTTGCACACCTGGTTGCGGTTTAAGATTTCTTCAGTGTAAAGTTACTCTCCCTGATCCTCCTCCCTTTCCAAACTGTCCACGTTGGAAGGAGGACACCACGGGAAGTCCACACTTAAGGAGTGGGGAGTCACGCTCCACTTTTCTGAAGGTGGAGAGTCTACTAAATTAGAGTATATAGAATTCTTCTACAGAGGACATTTGTCTCTTCTCATTTATTTATCAAACATTTTGGGGGGTATCAGTATTGAATCAATATTTACTTTGTATTTGGGATTGTCATTTAATCCCTTAACACTTTATTTTGTGGCTCAAATTGGTCCTGCTTTGGCAATCGGGAGGTGTTTCAGTTGGCTCCTGTGTTCTGTTGGCCTAACACCACCATTGCAGATTACTGTTAGTGTTGCTCTGAACACTTTCTTGCTTTCTGGAGCTATGAGCTGCTCCAAGCTCATCTGGTACTCATCTTATATATTTTCTGCCCCAGTCCCAAAGTACAGAGTCCCTTTCAGAATTGTTTTAAATGCATTATACAGTGTGATAGTGTGTGTGGGTATATGTGATCAGAACGACTGGCTGGAAGACTTCCACTTATCTCTTCAAGTTCCTTCTCCACCCTTTCCACCTGCTCCATGTCCAGACAGTCTGGCCTGTGTGGACTGATAAAGAAGCCTTGCCCTCTGGTTTACAGCTGGGTCCTGACAATGGGCTGCTCCAGTGGGAGACAGCAGGGAGCAACGACAGTGAATCTGACTATTTATTCCTTCATTCTTCGTCTGTGGGGGAGGACTCTTGGTGCATGACAATCTCAACTCACATAATACAGTCCTCTCTACATGGGCTTCCCTGTCCCCAGAAGCCCCTGCCTCCCCATAACACTCCTTTCCAACCCCCCTAGGGGCTAGTCCAGGCCCTTCCCTAAATCTTGCTTTGGTAGACAGTCTCTTTATTACACATCCTGAATATCCTAATTCGACTGTAATCATCTCATTCATGCTGGCACATTTCCCAATATCTTTTTGGAATAAGAATGTGCTCTTATTTGGAGTAAGAATGTGTTTGAGGAAAATAGGAAGGAAGAAGGAAGAAAAGAGTGAGGGAGAGAGAATCAGATTAAAAGCAAGAGTGACTGGGAGGGAGAGAGAGGAGATTAAGAAAAAGTGAACAGAACGTACAAGTGTGTTTTGTGCTAACCTGAAGGAAGACACTCAGGTCAATGGCAGAGGATAGGTTTGTAACTTCCAGCCAATTTATACATTCTTATTTCTTCACACTAAAGACTCCTTTTAGGTCCATGTGGGGCTTAGGCAATTTTGTTTTAGAATTTAACTTTAAGGCTAGTAATTTTAATATGTGGAGTTATTATTAAAAACTCTTGTGGTATCCTGACAATGTGTTAGACACCGAATTCTCAAGTAGATTTAGAGCAAACATTTCTTATTAGTACAAAACAACTGTGCAAGTTCCATATTTATGCATTTATGAGATTTTATATTTCCATTTGCATTGCCTTAGATATCTTCTTAATGAAGAAAGTAGTCTTATCATAGACAGGTTTTTATATTTTGCAATAAATATGATGAATGTGTTTTCTCAATTTAAAAAGAAATCTTGAATCTCCAAAATGTGTAGCATGCTTGCATTGCATTATAAGATTTCTAGTAGATACTGAAATACACACACGATTACCTACTTATGAAAGTATAGAGGTGTATTTTTATTGAATTCTGACTGTGTAGGTAGGCACATATATATTACTTTAATTCTCAAAACAATCCGTCCTGTTAAAAGTGCGAGTTACGCAGATGAGTAAAGTAGATGGAGAGTCTAAGGTACTTGCCAAAAAGCACACAAAGACAGAAAATCACACCATTGGCAGTGGAACATGAATCTTCTTAACTGTCAACCCAGTGCTCTTGAAATGACACTAATAATATCAGCATTTACTATTTTGCAGTAATTAATTTATAAGTATTCAGTACACTAGACTATGAAATTCATTTCTGTGAAGGTTTCATATTACACTGCACTAAATTTTTAGTGAGTATTGAAACAACTCTTATGCTAGGTACTGTTTCCAATAAACTAAAACTTTTTCTTTCCTTGAAAACATCTAAAATAAAATAGTCTATTACTGATACTCACATTTCAGTGAATAAAACAGAACAATTTGCTCAAAGATACTTTCATGGTTTTGATTACCATTTGGTGGCAATTAAATTTGTTAATTTTGGTTTTATTTCAGTGAAACAAATAGCCAAAATTATATTTGTGGGAACAAGAAGTAAAAGCAACATCTTTTTCCCCTTCCGAAGTTTTGAACTGTGGTCGTTTATTTAACCTGATCAAAACTTTTGCCTGGTGAAAGAGAATGGAGCCACATTCTTTTAATCTAAAGGAAGTAGCTAATTTGCATATATTAGGTACAAGGGTTCACACAGGGCTATTAAAATCAGTGTTAACAGAGACTCTGTCTTGATCTACTCCTTCACTCTAATTTATATAATGATATATTCATGGAGTTATAATGCAGTTCTTTGTTTCATTCATTCCCCAAGTAATTTTATTTTTAATTTGAGAGAGAGAGAGAGAGTGAACAGGGTAGAGGGGCCAAGGGAGAGAGAGAGAGAGAGAGAGAGAATCTTAAGCAAGTCCCAAGTTCGGCACGGAGGCTGACATGGGTGGGGCCCAATTCCATGGCTCTGGGATCATGACCTGAGCCAAACTTGAGTTGGACACTCAAGTGATTGAGCCACCCAGCACACTCATAAATAATTTTTGAATAATATATTTCAACAGATGTAGATGTTTTCTTGTGTTAGGTGTCCTACCAGGCACTGCCATGTTGTGTGTAAACGCAGCCCTCACTTAATCAGTATCTGTTATTATTTCTTCTAAATGCACTTTTCAATTATGGTAAACATTTAAACTGCTCAGGATAGGAAAGTGGGAATGGCTTCCAGAGTCCAAGAGAATCAGGCTGAGAAGGCCCTTTGAGAGGTGAAGTCTTCCTGCGTGATGCAATGCTTGCATGGTCCAGGAGCCTGGAGGTAGGGAAGATGATTCCCTAAGTCACAGAGCCAAAGCAAGGACCCCCGTCTCCCGACTCCCAGATCTGTTCTCAAATAGGATCCTGGCTTGGACAGAGGTACTGAGGGAGTCATTCATCCAGTCATTCATCTGTTGGCTCACTCTACTAACCAATATTATTTACTTATCTTCTCCAGGTGGGCCATGGAGCTAGGGGCTGCATGTTCATTGCAAACAGAACAGAGGAGACTTGACCCTGACATGGTGGCCCTTCGGTCCAATTAATCGCTAGACCAATGGCAAAGTACTGTCTACTAAGAAGATTAAGTAGCTCTAACAAAATTCGCTAAATGAGTAGATTCATCTGTGAGAGAAACTGTAGTAATATGGCCACTAGAGAATTGAATTGGGATGCATGGGAGAGAATAACATACTCTGTCCAATACTGTTTGGGGAAGGGGCAGGCTGGGCTGGGCTTCTCTGTGGATATAACACTGAGGTGTACACTGGAGGATGGGAAGGAGTCAAGTGGACAACAGGGTGGGGGTGGATGGGGTGAGTTCCACTCCGTGCACAGGGAACAGAGTATGTTAAGGCCTAGAGTCTGATGTAGTGAAGAAATGGAGAGAAGGGATTTTCTAATGGGAACCCACATATTTCTGGAAAAAAAATAATGATAATGTTTGTTTCATGCTTACTTTGTGCCACTACATTCCACATTTGGACAGATATCAATGTATTTAATCCTCACACAAACACTACCGGATAGAGGAGGATTATTCCCATGTGTTTAGACAAGTGGACATGGAGGGTCATAAAGGTGAAAAATCTCACCTCAAATTCTATATAAAGAATTGAAGAGCTAAATTCCAACTAGGGTGTATGGGCCCGTCTCCCTTCCCTCAGCCACGATCCCACATTGTTCCAGAACGCAAAGTGAGTTAGCTGGTATTTTATGCCTTTTTCGTCCTTCTCCATACTTGGAGTTCAGTTTCTACAGTTGGGAAACATTACTCCAACCCCCAAACAATTTGAATTTATGCCTTGTCATACTGCATTTGCTTAATGAATGCAAGCCTCTATATTTCCTTTCATTTGTGGCTTTATGAACGTCAGCATCATACTTTCTATGTGGTTGGATTTTTTTTAATTTAAAATGCATAACCTGCCATAATTAAAGATACCTACTTCGGACAAAAACACTTCTTCAATTTACAACAATGGAGCACTGAACATCCAAAATAAAATGCATAATCCATGAGTTTAGGCAAGTAGCCTGTCTGTGTTTGCGGCTCTTGCTATTTAACTTGTCGACCCTGCCTGGTTTCTGGGCTTGTGCTCATCCCCTAGATTCTCTTCTGTATCATTTTTGTGACTGCTTCATTTCTGTTTAATATTTGCTTATTTCTGTTGAAATCCCCCAGTGGAGAAACCCACAAACCAAACAAATCCTCCCGGAGAACACCGAGAGGCTCAAATGTCCTTGGAGACAGTCAATTTTTGTTGTTGTTGTTGTTTGTTTGTTTGCCACCATTTGTCATCCTCTGCTCAGAGATCAACAGTTTTTAGCACACAGATCAATATTCTCTTAAAACAGACCTAATCTGAGGAGAGTCTCTCTGTGTTTCACCTTGGCCTACTCTTCTATACTGGAGTGGCCTTTTTTTTTCTTTTTCTTTTTCTTTTTTTTTTTTTTGTTTTATCCCCAGCAATAATTTTGTCTGAGTAAGACAGCAATTTTTCATCCTTTGGTCAAAACTGGTGACAAAAGAGGGAATAATGGCTGCTGACATACGAAATGATAGATTTGACACATGGCGTGCTGAGCTGGAAGCTTTCACGTGCCAAAGTAGAAAGACAGATAAGCAAGCTGATGGCTCTCCTGACATTGCCCGCGCTCCCCACCCCACCCCCACCCCCACTACCAAAACAACCTGNTTCTTTCTTTCTTTCTTTCTTTCAAGAAGTTTTGTCTCTGACTCTGTACAGGAAGCAAGTAAATGCACTGTTCTGCTGCCCAAAATAAACATTTCCCGGTCCCGCAAAAATGATCAATCTACGCCCTTTTCTCTAGCACAGTGAGGGCAATACAGCATGCTGCTTGAGGAAATATTAACAAATATAGCCAGTGAGAGGGAAACAGATGGGACGAAGAAATTGAACCAGCAGATTTCTGGATGGTATTCAATGAGTGGAGTTTTATAATACTGAAACAGAACTGCTCTTTAATTTTTGTGAGCATCCGTTGTCAAAAAACACCTCTCTGCAGCCTCCTGGCCTGCCTACTAAAGACCTCCACAGAGGGACACAAAAGGGTCCCTTTCTTAATCATTCTGGCAAAAGCGAATTAAGACTTACAAAAGCGAGTGCCAGGAGGGAGGGCACAGGCGTGCTCAGAGCTCTAGATCTGGTTTGCTGGGACAGACACGGTGACCTATATGCCACAGGGCAGGACTCCAGCCCCAGGATCCCATTACATCTTTACACACAAAAGCTTCTTTCAGAGTCTAAACTAACCAAACAGGAACATTTTTGATTCCTGCATGGGCTCCTTCCTCCGGAGCATGTGTTCACATTTAAAACCCTGCCCCGTGTGTCATTTGCCTGCATTGAGAGTTATTTGTATTCTTTGATTTGCAAAACGACAGCCACCACGGCTGCCCTTGGTCACCAGTAGCCTGTAAACAAGTGCACGTACAATTTATCTCCTGAAATAAACTCAGCTCCAAATTCCATTTCTTCTGTCCCGGATCCACTGGAGTATTTGTTTGGGGAGCTCTGGGTTTTTCACCATTGCAACGTTGCCAGAAACATGTAAATATCACCCCTTCACCCTAAATAATACAATGTATAAATATTCTAAGGTGATGCTATTTACAAAGCCACAAAATAGTTACTTTTTACTTTGTTTAAAACAAAGTTTTAGAAAGAAATGTTTGACCTTCCTCAAAACAGTGATCTTGTTCTTTAAAACGGCCAAGCTTTCCAAGTACATACATGCTAAATACATAAGGAAAAGATTATAGATACATGATCAAATGCATGTTTCAGTCCCCTGAGCCAGTTTTCTTTTTTCCCTTTTTTTCGTGTGTGTGTGTGTGCATGCACACCCGTATGTGTGTGTGTTGATGAAAAACATTTTTCTCGTAATACATTATTCGGCACATTCTATGGTATTTTTCACAGTTTCTACATGTTTGACATTTTAGCCAAACCTGTTAGGAGGGGAAATCAAATTGAAGAACTACAATATTTAGCGTTCAATAACCACTGCCAATATAATAGTTGAAGGAAAGCAAAGTTTTGGGGGTATGCTATTTTGGTATACATTTTGAGAACTCAAAGATTTACTACCAACAGTTAATGAGAGATAATACAGTGATTTATAGAAGATGTATAAATATTTTGAGATGTGTATGCTGTAAGGAGAGGAGGAGGGGAAGTTAAATAAGCAAAAAAAAAAAAAAAAAAAAAAACCTGGGNCTGTAGAAAGCAGGTCGGGACGAAGTTGTTCTTTATTATGAACTAGCTGTCTCGAAAAACCTTGAATTACCTGACGTGCATGCGTGGTGTGTGTGTGGAGGGGGGAGGGGTGTTGGAAATTAATCTTAAGGTCACGAGTGAGGGTGGACTTCTTCAGCCTAGCAGCCCCTAAGTGAAAAGAGTGAGTAGTCTTCCGGCATTTTCTTTTTAATAGCAATTCCAAGTACAGGATTGCTGGAATGTAGAATCATTTTTGAACACGCACCCCGAGGCCACAAGACAATGAAGAACATTTCGAGGGAGTCAATAAAATAAAACAAAACCAGCGGCGGCATTCTCTGGAAAGCGGTACCGCTGTGTTTGGTGGCCTGGTCACTCAGCTTGGCCCGTTTTCCCCTCAATGAGCAAACTCCCCCGGAAACTGGAGGGAGTCCCAACGGAGTACTGAGTAGAGTGCTGCCCTCTGCCTCGCTTGGTGTTCCCNACCCCCGGTAGGCAAAGGTCCCTTTGTATCAGAGAATCTGCAGATGCTTCTTGCCAAGGTAGTGTTTACATGACCATTTCATCCCCGCAGAATCCCACGATGTGTGTGATTCAGCAAAAGTGGGTTGCTTGCTTCCAACGGTCTGGCTCATTATAGAATACAAAGAGTTAAGATGATGTTTCTTGTTGTAGAATTAATCAGATTCATATTAGCAGTAGTAAATGTCATGTTGGCACCTTTTCCTTCTCACACATTACAGTTTCAAGTCTTTGCCATGAGGGAATAATGAAGCCAGGATATGCAGTGCCGTATACCAGGCATCCTTTTTTGTCAGTCTGCATAAGAAATGAATTGTATCTGCTCCTAAGGGGGTCAGAAGAGCAGCGAGTTAAGAAGACGGCTTGAAGAAATGACATGTCAAAGGAAACGAAACCTAATTTTTTAGTACTTCCCGGGTGGACGGCCATCTTGGAAATAAAATGTGCGCAAATAACCTGCTCTGCGATGAGTCTGGGTTCATATAACTCCTACTGACCAAGCTGCTTTGATGTTCTCACAGCTTACTTACCAAGATCAGGCAAACGAAAATGATCTCCTCCGAGGCAAACTGGAGCACCAGGAAGAGAGGGAAAGCTCACCCTCTGTCTTGCACGGGGGACTGTGGGGCAGGGTGCTGATAGGTTAACTCTGGTGTCACATTTGGTGGCACATCTCTCAGCGAGTTCTGCCTGAGAGCAGGCTGTACCTGGAGAAAGTGATTCCCTCTCATCCCACCCCTTCTTACCATATCTCAGGATCCTTGCTAAGTTTGAGGCAGTTTAAATCACATAAAGTGCTTGAAATATGCTCCCGAATAGACCGAGTGTATACTGAATGTCTCAATAAATGGTAGCTCTTCTGTAGATTCATTAAATCTTTGGTTTGCTCAATGAATGTTTATTCGGCACTTGCCAAGTTGAATATTTGAGAGGGTCAAGAGAAGAATTGATTTGGGCCTGATGGACTGAGGCGGTGATATTCGATAAGGTGGTATTACGTAAAATCACCCTATGTTGTAGAGAGTAGAGAGAGTCATAGCTCATGACTTGGTAAAAGAGGCAATATAAACATCACTTAAAAGCTCCTGTTGGGGTGAGTGGTAGTATCCGACGATCTAACGAGAGAACTGGATAGACGCAGGCAGGAGAATGGAATTGGACGCCTGTTTTATAACACGCACAGGAATTAAGTCAAACGGACTAAAGACTTAACTATAAAACCCGAAACTGAAAAACTTCCAGAAGAAAAAAGGGAAAGGTATTTTTAAATGTTTATCTATTTATTTTGAGAGCGGGAGAGAGAGCACCTGTGTCTAAGTGGGGGAGGGGCAGAGAGAAGGAGAGAGAGTGTAAATCCCCAAATAGGTTCTGTGCTGTCAGCACAGAGCCTGATGCTGGGCTCGGTCCCACAAACTGTGAGATCATGACGGAGCCATAATCGAGAGCCAGATGCTTAACTAACTGAGCTACTCAGGTGCCCCAGAAAATGTTTTTTGACATGAATCTTGGCAAAGATTATTTAGATGAGATATCCAAAGCACAAATAACAAAAATACCATTAAATAATTGGGACTACATCAAATGAAACGTTTTCTGTGCCTCAAAAGAAACAATTAGCAACATCAAAAGACAAACTCCAGAATGGGACAAAGTATTTTCCAACCTTGTATCTTATAAGGGGTTAATATCCAACATAGATTAAAAAAAAAAAAAAAACTTTTATAGCTAAATAGCAAAAAGCTAATAAAAATCTGATTAAAAGATGGACAAAGTCTTGAATAGGTATTTTTCCACTGAAGACAGACAAACAGCCAGTAAGGCACAGGAAAAGCTCTCAACACCACAAATCATCAGGGAAATGCAAATCAAAACCACAAAGAGGTATCGCCCCATAGCTGTTAGAATGGCTAGTGTCCGAAAGACAAGAGAAATGGAAACATGGGCAAGGTTGGTGGGAATTTCAACTGGTGTCATCACTATGGAAAACAGTATATAATTTCATCAAAAGATAAAAACTAGAAGTATCATATAGCCATATCCCCTTATGGATTTCTATCCAAAGAAAATAACAACACGATCTCAAAACAATACCTGCACACCCTTCATTTCAGCATTATTCACAATATTCAAGATATGGACACAACCGAAGTGTCCACTGATGGATAAATGAATGAAGAAAATGCAAGGGGCACATGGGTGGCTCATTCGGTTAAGCATTCCACTTCAGCTCAGGTCTTGATCTCCCAGTTTGTGAGTTCGAACCTCACATTGGGTGCTGTGCTGACAGCTCAGAGCCTGGAGCCTGCTTCAGTTTCTGTGTCTCCCTATCTCTCTCTGCCCCTCCTCCACTCATATTCTGTCTCCTTTCAAAAACAAATAAACATTAAAAAATTAAAAAAAAAGAAAATGTGAACTGGAATACTATTTAGCTATAAAAAGGAAGAAAAATCTGCCTTATGCAAATCTGTCTTTTGCAACAACATGGATGGAACTCGAGGACATGAGAAGTGAAGAAAGTCAAGAAGAGAAAGACAAATACATGTCCTCACTTCCTTGTGGAATTTTAAAAAGCCAAACTTGGAAAAGTAGAGTAGAATGGTAGTTCAGGGGCTAGGGGCAAGGCGGGGGAAATGGGGAGAAGTTAAAGGCTACAAACTCCCTGCTATAGGATGAATAAGTCCTGGGGACGTCATATGCGAGATGTCGATTGTAATGAACAATACTCTATTCTATACTTGAGAGCTGCTGAGAAAGTAGATCTTAAATGTTCTCACCACACACACACAGTGATTCTGTGATGCGATTCTGTGATGGGAGGGGGGTGCTAGCCAACTTTATTGGGGTAATCACTTTGCAATATATATATGTATCACACCATCATATAGCAGATTTTAAATTTACATGTGTTATATGTCAATAATACCTCAATAAAACTAGGGGGGAGTAATAAAAGGAAGTCACCGAGAAGGCTTTTTCAGTATTTCTTAAATATACTTCACTTTACATAGGAGATTCCTTTCCTCCTTTTCTCTCTTGTCCACCAGTGTTTTTATAACATATTCTTATTTTCTGTTTCTCTCTCTCTCTCTCTGTCTTCTCCCTCTTCCTCACTGTCATAAACATCCAAAGGCTTTGTTTAAACCTCACTGGTAATGCCTTGGCTTAAAGCAGTTGTTCCTTCTTTAAACCTTATTCCTCATGGGTAGCTGTAGGGTTCAAGTGAACAAAGATGCCTGAGAGTTCTGTGACAAACGTCAAGCCCTACCACAACATATAATTATACTCGTGCTTTTTGGTATCCTGTAGTCACCACCTTTAAATGTCACCTGTAGAAGACCTGAAATAGGGGTGTCTGGGTGACTAATTGGTTAAGCATCCGACTTCAGCTTGGTCATGATCTCACCGTTCATGAGTTTGAGCTCTGCATTGGGCTCTGTGCTGACAGCTTAGACTCTGCTTTGGATTCTTTGACTCCCTCTCTCTCTCTCTCTCTCTGTCTCTGCCTCTCCCATGTTTGTGTCCCCCACTCTTTCAAAAATAAATGAATATTAATTTTTTTAAAAAGACCTGAAATAAAGTGACCTTTGTAGACCAGAAGATCTCACATTTAATGTATACAAATCCCACGGGGACCCTGTTAAACTCGGACTCTGATTTAGCAGATCTGGAATGTAGCCTGAAGTTCTACATTTCTAACAATCACCCAGAAGATGTTGCTGCTGGTCTGCAGATCTGACCTTCTGGAATGAGGGGAGAGGTTGTCCCTTGGGAAGGGGCCCTACTTTGATAAAGTCTTGCCAACAGCCTTGGCTATCTTCCTAAGTTTTATCTCTCAGACTGTGGGTTATTTTCAACACACCACTTCATCCCTGAGTAACACAGACTCCTGTGTTTGATCCAGCACCCAAGTGCTCTGGCCTAATGATTCTTGCAATGAAATGGGATTTTGGAATTCTTCTCAACCTTTGCTCCAGAATTAGATTCTCACAGATTGTCTGACACCAAGTATGGTCTCATGTAACAGTCCTTCTTTAAAAAAAAAAAATGTTTATTTATTTCTGAGAGAGAGAGAGAATCTGAAGCAGGCTCAGGCTGTCAGCACAAACCCTGACATGGGGTTCGAACTCACAAACCGTGAGATCATGACCTGAACCAAAGTCGGACGCTTAACCGACTGAGCCATCCAGGCGCCCCAACAGTCTCTCTAATCGAACCTTATCTACAACACTGTGTCCTTTATTCTGTGTCTGACTTGTAATTGTACAAACAATGCTCAGTATATTTCAGGGCCACTGATACACCCCGGGTTTACCGTTCACTTTGGCTTTATGTGACTTCTATGTGAGTTTTGCTCTGAGGACACCGTTTTCACTGTAAATGGTGGTCTTTTGAGTTGTGCAATGTTTCAACATGGACACAGGCTCTTAAAATCTACAAAGCACTTTCACAGAGAATAATTTATGTAAGCCCTAAAACAACCTTCTGAGGCCAGAAATACTGCTGTTAATCCCATTTCTTAGCTGGGAAACACCAAGTTTAAATAAACTCTGGGGAGTTACCTCATACAGATAGGAATAATGGAATTAGAAAATAGGACCAAGTCTATTGCTTTTTTCCCTCCATTTTCCATCTTTTTATATCTATACTTTCCGCCTTCCCCAGCGAAAGCAAAAAATGGATTCTAGTCCAAACCATAACATATTTAAATTAAAAATACTGCTTTGCTTCAACCTGGCTTTATTCCATCATAATCAGTCACCTCACATTTGATATTTCCATTGAAAGGTGATTTTTTTTCCCATTCAATGTAATAATTTGACTACTACTTTTATCTCCCTACTGTCTTAAAATAACACCAAACTGGGGAAAGGAGTTTAGCACTTGGAGGGGCATGTGGAGAAAAGTCTCACCCACATTCCCCTCAGATTCAGCATAGGTAAGGGCAGATTGAAGACAAAACAGACCAATTTGAATTTTACATTCATGTGAAGCTAATGTTGGCCCAGGTGAGTGGATGGAAAAGATCCCTAGGGACCTGAGATCAGAACCTTGGACAGCGGGGTGTGGTGATGGGGGTCATACTTGAACCCATCAGATACTTAGGAAACCCTACAGGCACAAGGATAAATAGCATATGATGGAACACGGAGCTCACTTGCACTAACGTAAGGGCAGGACTGGAGGCCAGAGGGAAAGCCAACTCAAACTGAATAAAGAAATAATTTGGCCCAGAATTAAAGCTCACATCAGTAGTCACCTCCTTCCTGACTCCTGACAGGCTACTTGTCTTTTAGAACGGTCAATATAAATTTTCTTTTGTCCTTGGACTTCTGCTCGAGAGAAGACCCAATCTGAGGCAGGACCATTTCAAGTGGTTCAAGAGATAACACTTGTTAAATATACTTCCTTTCCCAAGAACCATGAATGGAAAAAAGCATCACTTGATGTGAAATGTATCCACACTGTTCAAATAAAAATGCAAAAGATATATTAAGATAATATGCTTTCAACATACATGACAGACAAAAGATACAACTTTCAAATATGCAAATAATTACAGATTTGGAATAAAAGATCAAACCTCCAATGGGAAGGAATTAAACAGGAGAAATCATATATCAGGGGATTGCAAATAAAGAGGAAGCAGGCAGGGCACTGATTATCAGATAAAAAAAAGGTACAAAGAAACAGGTATCATACCCTCAAGATTAGAACAGCCACAAATATTGATCCACCAAATAACACCCAAAAGGGCTATTTCGATTTTTTAAAAATTGAAAATTGAAAGGAGATTTGATACCTGCTTTTCTGTCTTCAGCAGATAATGTAGATTGAAAAATAAATATGGATTTAACGGACTTGCATCAAACTTTGCATCCTTCAAGTAAGGAATATGCATTGCCTTCAGAAATATTTGAGACAATCATTTTTAGACTCCTTAAACATTTGTTGAAGCTGTATAATGAGCCAAGAGAGTTTACATATTTATTTATTTCTCAGAATAATCCTGTGATGTAGCTGTTCTTCAAGATTTACTGATGAGGATGCTGAAACTCAAGAGAGTAAGAGATTACCAGATCACATACTTTGAAAGTGATAGATCAGACATGGTTAAAACAAATTAGAACCAATTTTAGATTTACAAAAAGAGAAAATAGTACAGACAGTTCCCTAAACCCCTCACCAAGCTTCTCTTAAATTTTACACCTTACCTACAACCAACATTGGTGCAATACCATTAACTAAAGTATTCAAGCTTCACTCACTTTCCCACTCATGTCCTTCTTCTATTCCAGGATCCTACCCTGGATCTCATGTTGGATTCCTCCTTGGTCTGTTTCATTCTGCAATAGTTGTTTATCTATATCTTGTCTTTCATGACTTTAACACTTTTGGAGTGTACTTGGTCAAATGTTTTACAGAATGTCCCTCAGTTTGGATTCATCTGATGTTTTCTCAGATTGGACTGAAGTTACACAGCTTTGGCAGAAATACTGCAAAATGGTATCATTTCCTTCTCAGTGCATCATATGGGATTCACTGGATTGATATGTCTAATTATTTGTGATACTGACTTTAATTAGTTGGTTATGTTGGTGTCTGCTGAGTTTCTCCAACTGCAAAGGTCCTGTTTTTCTCTCTGTTGTTAACAAATATCTTGGGAGAGATGTAAAAATTAAGCAAATCCTGGGTCTCTTCAACTTTGTGTAAGTTTTTAAAAATTGTTAATTTTCCAGGCAAAAAGTAAATAAAAATGCACTGTAGTTTTTTTCTCACTAAAACAGAATTTCACCCATTGAACTATCTGAGAAAATAACCCAATAATATCATAGTTATTCGACACTGAAATCTATGGAAATAGTACTCCAATTAGTTGATGGCAAATAAGTAATTAACCTGTAATTTCCTATTATTTAGAAAATAAGGGAATTGCAAATGATACATACCCAAAATTAATTATGGAAATTGTCAAACTTAGAGGAAAACTCATATTGTTAAATTGCCATTAATTAGTTTAATAAAGACTTATTTTTTGCTTCCCATATTCTGAACACTACATTAATGGTAAGCAAAACAGACATGATCCTTGTGGTAGTGATTGTAATGAAAATAGACAAATTAACCTTTCCTCTCAAGAATCTTTGGAGGAAATCATTAAATAAATCTAGGGAAAACAAGAGAAAACCAAATTAATGAAACAGAAAATAGAAAAACACTGGAATTAATAAGTAGGTAATAAAGCCAAGATCTGTCCTCTTGGAAATGCAGGCAAATGCATAAGCTCATCAGAAAATTAACCAACAGCATCACAATTCATAAACTGCATAGACAAGGACAAACTTTTCTTTTGCCCTGAGGGAAAGCATTAATAAAGTCTGCAGATAGGCAGTTCATGAAAGAATATACAAAAATAGCCAAGAAAGCACCTTTAACTTCACTAGCAATTAAAAGTTAAAACAGCAAGATCATATTTTACCCAATCAAACTGGCAGTGAAAAAATACGTAGATACTCAAGAGCGGATAGGGCTGCACGTAGAACAACGGTCACACGCGATGGTGGGGCGATCATGGGGTGATCTGGTCAAGACTCTTGATGGAAGTTTTTTTCTTAGTGTTACATCAAACAAGCCAAACATGCTTGTATATTTGGTCTATCTCCAAGAAACCTAAACTTTTATCCCAAGGCTATCCATTCATAGACATCGACATGATGATATTCACCACAGGATATTTAATAACAGTGGGAAAAACACAAAACAATCCAAAGAGCAGATAGGAAATTGATTACGTAAGCTGGGATCAGTTCCTGAAATGGAATTACTGTGTCTACATTAAAAATAATATTGTAGAAGAATATTAGGGTAAAGAAGGGCATTCACATATTATTTCAAATTATTACAGCTATTTTTCCAAATACTAGACTTCATGTGACTTTTTATGACAGCCATATACAGGATTAATTTCTATATCTAGAAACATATACATAAGATTTTAATAGTGTTTATCAGTGTGAGTCAGAATTATGGATGATTTTTATGCTGAGCACCCCCACCCTCCCCACCGCACCAAGTTCAAACAGAATTTTCAACAAACAAGGAAATTGCTTCATTCATATTTCAAATCTAGGTTTAAGGTTGCTTAATCAATCTATATGAAACTGCCTTTCTGTCCACATTCAGGAGATCATTTCAACTTGCTTTCTCACTTTTTCAGCTATGACAGTTAACCTCTCTGCAGCAGCTCCCTCTCTTCGGAGACAACTACAGTAGCACTGTCAAAAATCCACTCTTGTGAACTCTTCATGTAGATTTTAAAACATGGGGATGTTTATTTTTCCCCCCATCTATTGTGTATTTGTACATATTTGTCCTTTATTTTTGCTTTCATTGGCTTTGGCATTTCCCTGCATGATTATCTAAAAAAAAAGGGTGGGGGGGAGCCCTTTCGTGATTGGTGACTTCCACATTCTCAAACACAAGTAAACAAAAACTCAAAACTGAGCAACACATCTCCCGCTTCCAGCAAGTTTAGGAGCTTGGTTTTGAGTTTACACAACTCCGTGCTCAGTGGCTCTTGATTTATACTTCATGTTATGTTTTGAATTGTTTGGTTGTTTATGCTTTTCCTTATTTACACTGGAGTCATTTACTTCTTATTAGCATTTCTTTCCATTGGCAACTCAAGCTGCTTTGGCTGTGGAGCATTACATGGTCACATCTGCTCTCTTTCCACAGTTACAGACCAGTGCTTGACTAGCTGGTAAAGTTAGAGAAATGGCACAATTCCCATTTTAAAGACTTTTTACCTCTTTTGGGTTCCAAACATGAATAATGGATTCTTAGCACCTTCCTGTCACTATACCTCTGTGCGGCCAGACATTAAAATCTCCTCTGTGCTGCTTACTAATTATTGCCAGGGTGAAGACAGTCAGTGGCCCAGATTATGGGGGTGGGGGGCGTCTTCTGGGGAATTCAGAAAACTTAAAATTATGTAGTCCCTGGTAGAGACAAAATAAAGGTATCCAATGAATGATTTCATTAATGAAAAACATAGGAGAAAAAAAGAAAGGTGTCTTTATATTAAAATCATCCATGAAGGGGTGCCTGGGTGGCTCAGTCAGTTAAGCTTCCAATTTCAGCTCAAGTCATGATCTCATGGTTCATGGGTTTGAGCGCCATGTCGGGATCTGTGCTGACAGATCAGAGCCTGGAGCCTGCTTCTGACTCTGTATCTCCCTCTCTCTCTGTCCCTCCTCTCTCTCTCTCTTTCTCTCTAAATAAATAAATAAATAAATAAATAAATAAATAAATAAATAAATAAATAAACATTAAAAAATCATTTTTAAAAAGCCATAATAAAATGAGTTGGAGAAACAAACATTTCGATACTCCTTTTCAAATCCCAAACTCTCCTAGCACAAGCCCAGAAAGAAATACATGCTCAAGACTGCTTTCCCTGCAAAGATGGGTAATTCAGGCAGTCACAGGCTTGCTTAAACTAGTTTTTACTAAATAGATAATTATGAATGAAAATATCAGCTTTAAGGAGTATTTTTTATTATTCTCCTTGAAAATAAGTGTTACCCTAAGTCATTTTGGAATACTCGACAATTGCATGACTAATGTGTGTGTGTGTGTGTGTGTGTGTGTGTGTATAAGTCCTGACTCATCCAGAATCCTCATGCCAAGAATCTCTGGATTTGTTTCTTTATGAAGCAAGCTGAACTTAAATTCATTTCTTTAGAACTAAGTGAAGATTATAAAGAGTTTAAAATTCCTGAGCCTTTAGCCCCAGTTATATTCTAAAAACTATTTATTAAAAATTGAAATTAGATATTTTTAAATTCCTCACTGAGAAACGTACTTCTTATTTCTTTCTTTGGGCATGTACTCACTTCCTGCTTTGAGCTTAGCCCAAATGTAATAGTTACCTGCTATTTGCTAAGTATCCCATCATGATTTCTAGACATTGGATATAGCATTATAAGCATTATATGTAAGCCTTTGAAAAGCATGCATTTTGGTCATTCTTATCATGAGGTTGTTTCTATTTTCCTTTCACCTCAGTTTCCTCTTCTGTAAAAAAAAAAAAGTTAACTACACTATGCCATTACTTTTCGATGACACTAGTGGTAAATTTTCTATGTATTGTATTACTTGAATTTCAAGTAACTTGTTCTGTGTGTGTTCTGCAAGATGAGCAAATACTTCTAATAAATTTTAACATGATAAATGAGAGATGTCTTGCAATACAAGTAGTATGTGATACTGAATGTCACATGATCACAACTGAGCCAGTGGTTCTTTTCTCTCTCTCTCTCTCTCTCTCTCTCTCTCTCTCTGTGAGATTGTGGGTGATTGTCTCCCATGTTCAAATGTTCGAACTCAGGCCACAGTGCTTGGCAGAAATCAGTGATTTTTCATATCATTGGAAGGTGCCCACAACTGTCATTAGTGGATTTTTTGTCACTTCAAAGCACCTATGGACAGTCCTTTGCTTTTCCATACAAGAGTAAGCTTAGGAATGCTTTGCTTCCTTCTAGGTCAGGCTGCCTGCAGATATAGACCCTTTCTTCTGCTGCCTTATTGCCAGTTACATTAAATACAGTAGATGACAAGGGTTTATTAATACTGTAATCACCATCTCTGTGAGCATATGTAATGGCCCCGATTGCAGAAAAAGGTTGAAAAGAAAGGTGGTAAGAAGGAGATAATGACAGTGGAAGTTAAGAAGATCATTGAGAAGTACAAATGAGGTATGCAAGTGTCTAAAATTGCAAGATTTTATAAGAAGTCTATGCCTGCATCTTGCTGGCAGAGCAGGAGAAGGAAAAGGTGGAGGAATCCCTGCATTCAAATGAGATTAGGGAGAGGTGTCAAATGTGGGAAACAGTGCAAAATTTTGTAGAGAACACCACCTGAATAAGGTTGGAGCAGTGCGAGCAATGAATCTATTTAACGACAGTGCAATGTCATATTTCCCTGAAATCCTCAAAAGGAGGCAAAAGCAAGTGTCATTAGATCGGTTTCTTGTTCAACTTGCACAAAAAGGAAAAGTTTCCACTGAGACAATTGATAGCAGAGATTCTGTGAGTGATAGTGAAAGACTGTCCTACTCAATAACCCTCCTCTCTCTTGTCTCCCTCACACCAGCCACAAGTTTTTGAAGGTAAGTGCAGGTTAATTTATTTTTCTTTCTATTTTGTGTTTTCTTTATTATTTTTTATTATGTTACAGTACTGTAATCATTTTTATATGAATATTTTGGGGTTGTGGAATGAATCATCTGAATTTCCATTATTTCTTAGGGAGAAATTTGCTTTGATATACAAGTGCTTTGGATGATGACCATGTTTCCAGAATGAATTATGCTTGCAAACCAAGGTTTTATTGTATTGGCACTTATAAAGCTACCAAACTCCCATAAGGAATGTGTAGATTGTGGACAAAGGTACAGATTTCAGAATTTGAGAGAACTGGGTTTTGATCTCAGCCCTGCCTCTGGCTTCCATGAGACCCTCAACAAAATCTGGACCCTCCCATGCCTCAGTTTCCCCTCTCTAAAGTAGTGAGGACACCATTACTACATGTGAAGGATTCAAGGCAGGGCACAATACCTATCACAGCGCAAGTATTCCATTAACACTAAGTACTATTAATATCACAAATGGTAAATATTAATTAATACTGTTGAAAGAAACTCTTCCATAGTCATCTGACACCCTTTTGAGGCTTATGCATTTCAAGATTCAGAATAGAAAAGCAGTGTGGTCTTTTGTTTAGGTCATTCCATGTACTGTACATGGTGTTTGGACTAAGTATTTGACAAGGTTTCTAGCCAGAAACAGACTTTGTTCTTTTTGTTCCTAAATTAAGTCAATACACATCATTTCTAATAGCCAACTAAATTGGTTTGCTGTACACAGAGCCCTGAACCAACAGGGGGAAAATGTATGTTCCAGTTGTTTCATCATTGGGCTTTGGTGGATTGACCTGGTCTCTCGTGGCCTCATTTCTAAAGTGAGAGGATGAAGAGAGATGAGTTGTAATGGCTTTTAGTTTTTAGAGCAATTTTAGGCTTACAATTAGGGGAAAGGTATAGGTATTTCTCAGATACCTCCCACCCCAACACTGGTGTAGCCACCCCCATTATCAATATTCCCAACCAGAACCGTACATTACTACAACGGATGAAACTACCCTTACACATCATTGTCACCTAAAGTCCACAGTTTATATTTGGGTTTGATTTTGGTGTTTTGCATTCTCTGAGTTTGGACAAATGTATAATGGCACGTATCCACCATTATAGTATCACACAGAGTAGTTTCGCTGCCCTAAAATCCTTTGTGCTCCACTTGTCTCTCCCTCCTTCCAAACCTTTAGCAACCCTGATCTTTTTATTTTTGTAATAGTTTTGGTTTGTTTATAGTTGAATTGTATAGTGTGTAGCCTTTTCAGATTGGCTTCTTTCACATAACAATATGCACTTCTATTCTTCTATCTCCTTTCAAGTATAAATAACTCATTTCTTTTTATCATAGAACAGGATTCTATCATATGGATGGATCCTCATTTACCCATTTACTTACTGAAAGATGTCTCGGTTGCTTTTAAGTTTGGCAATAATCAAATGAATAAAGCTGACATAAACACCTCTGTGTATATTTTGTGTGGACATAAGTTTTCAACTCCTTTGGGTAAATACCAAACAGTATGATTGCCAGATAATATGGAAAGAGAAGGTTTAGTTTTGTTTTAAAAAAAACACCAAACTGTTTTCACAAGTGGCTGTATCATTTTGCATTCCTACCAGCAATTAATGAGAGTTTCTGTTGCTTCACACCCTCACCAGCATTTGGTGTTGTCAGTAATTGTTATTCTGATCATTTTAACAGGTGAGTAGTGGTATCTCATTGTTTTAATTTGCATATCCCTGATGACATATGATGTTGAGGGCCTCTTCCGATGTTTATTTCTGTATACGTTCCTTGGTGAATTATCTTTGACAGCCTTTGGTCCATTTTATTATTAGATTGTTTGTTTTCTTATTGTGGAATTTTATGATTTTTTTGCTTATTTTGGATAGCAGTTTTTTTCTTTTTATTCGATAGGTCTTTTACAAACATTTTCCCCCAGTCAGTGACTTGTCTTCTCATTCTGTTGATATTGCCTTTCACGGATGGGAAATTTCTAATTTTAAGAAAGTCCACCTTATAAATTTTTTTTTTTTTCTGAATTATGCCTTCAGTGTCGTGTCTAAAAAGTCATTACCAAATGCAAGGTCATCCAGATTTTCTCCAATGTTATCTTCTAAGATAATTTTGCTTTTTACAGTTAGATCTCTGATCCATTTGGTGTTAGTTTTTTTGCCTAGATTCATTTTTTAATGCAGATATCTAGCTGTTTGAGCAATACTTACTGGAAAAAAAAAAAAACCCTGTCTTTTCTCCATTGTATTGCCTTTGCTCCTTTGTCAAAGATCAGTTGACTATGCTTTGGGGTTTTCTATTTTTTCCATTGATCTGTTTGCCTATTCTTTATCAATAATACTCTTCTGAAGTTAGATAATGCAGATCCTCCAACTTTGTTCTCCGCCCTCAACATTTGTTGTCTATACTGGGTTTTCTGTGTTTCAACTTTATTTTAATTTTTAAATGTTATTTATTTTTGGGACAGAGACAGAGCATGAGGGGGGGAATGGCAGAGAGAGGGTGAGACACAGAATTCAAAGCATTTCCCAGGCTCTGAGTTGTCAGTACAGGGCCTGATGTGAGCCTCAAACCCACAAGCCGCAAGATCATGACCTGAGCCAAAGTTGGACATTTAATGGACTGAGCCACCCTGACTCCCTTCAACACAAACTTTAGAATCAGTTTGTGGATATCCACCAAATTTGTTGGGATTTTGATTGTTGTTGCATTGAATTTATAGACCAAGTTGGGAAGTACTGACATCTTGATAATATTCAATTTTCCTATGAACATGGACTATTTCTCTATTTATTTAGTTTTTCTTTGGTTTCTTTCCTCAGAGTTTTATAGTTTTCTTCATACAGACCTTGTACATATTTTTTTTTATATATAGCCAAATATTTCATTCTGGAGGGGCTGTTAATGTAGAGGTACTATATTTTTAGTTTTAACTTTTGCTTTTTAATTGCTGGTATATAGGAAAACAATAACCCTTTGTATATTAACCTTGTATCCTACAGTCTTGCTGTAATCACTTACTTTAAAAAAAATTTTTAATGTTTGTTTATTTTTTGAGAGACAGAGGGAGCATGAGTGGGGGAGGGACAGAGGGAGAGAGACACAGAACTCAAGGCAGGTTTCAGGTTCTGTGCTATCAGTACAGGACCAGACATGGGGCTCCAACTCACAAGCTGTGAGATCATGACCTGAGCTGATGTTGGACACTTAATCAACTGAGCCCCCCAGCCGCTCCTGCTGTAATAACTTATTAATTCCAGTTTTGTTTTGTTGTCAATACTTCTTGATTTCCCACATACATGATCATGTCATCTGTTAACAAAGGCAGTTTTATTTCTTCTTTCCCATTTTGTGTACTTTTTCTTTTCCTGTCTTATTGTATTGGCTACAATTTCCAGTATGATGTGGGAAAGCTGTGGTAAGAGAGGACATTCTTGCCTTGTTCCTGATCTTAACAGGAAAACTTCTTGTTTCACACCATTAAGTATAATGTTTGCTTGAAGACTGTGTTTTTTTTAATGGATATTCTTTATCAAGTTGAGGGAGTTTTAATATCTTCTTAATCAATGAGAATCTTTATCATGAATGGGTGTTGGATTTTGTCAACTGCTGTTTCTATATCTGTTGAGATGATCATATAATTTTTCTTCTTTATCTTGTTCATGTAGTAGATCACATTAATTGATTTTTGAATATTGAACTAGCCTTGCATGCTTGAGAAAAAAATCCCACTTGCACGTGATGTACAATACATTCTATATATTTATGGATTTTGTTGGCAACTTTTACATCTACAAACATGAGAGATACGGTCTGTAATTTCCTTTCTTTGTAATATCTTTGACTGGTTTTGGTATTAAGGTAATGCTGGTCTCTGAGAATGAATTGGGAAGTATTCCCTCCACTTCTATCTCCTGAAAGAGATTCAAGAGAATTGGTATAGTTTCCTTTTTAAATATTTACTTTAAATACTTAGCTCACAAGTGAGTCCATTGAGGCCTGGAGATTTCTGTTTTGGAAGATTATTAATGATTCCATTTCTTTAGCAGATATAGGTCTATTCAGTCTATTTCATCTGGTGTGAGCTTAGTCACATAATATTTATGTACACTTCAAGCACCAACATTCAGGGAGCTCTTTCTTGTCTTTCCATCAGGCAGTGTCTGTCTAGGAACCTGTGTACACTCTGGAACATCATACCTGTTATTCAATTCAGATTTGTTCAGTGAATAAAATCTCTATGAGTAGGGAAGGATCCTCCTAACACCTAGCACAGATGGTGAGTAAACGAGCATACCTTTTGAATGACAATGGGGCTTTTTATTATCCAAGAGATAGGGGGAACCTTAGCCATACCACTACTGGACTCCCAATCCCCTGTTAAACAGGTACCTGTGTTTCATGGACAGCTTTTTGTGATTGTTACTTTTGTCAGTTCTTATCCTATCAGTAGTGACAATTTATCAAGAGGGCTCATATACAATTCTCGTGTATACCTTTTCCAAAGAGAGCTCTGCAGGACACTAGTTCTGTGGGATATTCATTCTTATAGAGAAGAAGTCTCTTAGTCCGATATATTAAAATACACGAGGGTCATTAGAATTCAACAGCCTTCTTTAGTATCTGACATCTCAAGGATTTACTTATGCTTATGATCACTGAGTAATGGACCAATGTCTTTGACCTAGAAGCCTCAGGAGCATCCCTAGAACTAGTATCGCATAGCGTAAATTTTGATACATGCTGTCTTCAACATTCTAGCACTTGTTTCCTCATTTTGTATTCATGTTTGAATGATGTGAGTAGTCCTGTGCTGAGACCAGGGGTAATGGCTTTTTAAATTCAGTTGCAGCTGGAAGCAGATATGTTGGTACAGGGATCTGATGTCTATAAAGAACAGAAAATCTACTTTTCCCTAGTGAAGATACTCATACCTTATCATATGAAGATGTTATGGATTGAATATTTATGTCCCTCCAAAAGATATATGTTGAAGCCCTAATCTCCAATGTGATGGTATTTGGGCCTTTGGGACATAATTAGGGTTAGATGAGGTCATAGGGTAGGGTTTTCATCATAGGATTAGTGTTTTTACAACTTCAAACACCTGAAGGTTCTCTCTCTCCTTCTCCCTCTCTTCCTCTCTCTTCTACTTGAAGACACAGAGAGAAGGCAACCATCTGGAAACTAGGAAATACCAGTGCTCACCAGGAACCAAATCAGCTGGCATGTTAATCTTGAACTTCCAGTCTCTGGAACTATAAGAAATTACATTTCATCATTTTAAGACACCCAGTCTATGGTATTTTGTTATAGCGGCCTGGGTGACTAAAATAGAGGGCATAGATTTTCTATTCCCATTGTGTCCACTTGTCCTGCTGGTGCATAAAAGGCACATAGGAGAGGCATATAAGAGTTCTTTCTAGAAATTTACCTGTGGGGGTAGAATTCAAGTTCAACCTCTAAAAGTAAGCTGAAGTATTTTCCCATAAGACTTTAAGAGATGTTTTGTATCCTACTAATCTAGAATAAGATGTTCTCTTTGTGTTAATTATTCAAAAACACTTAAAAGGCATTGTGCACTGGGTCTCCCTCCACTCTGTGGAAGGTCTTGCTCAGCTGAGTGGAATAGCTCAGGGCAAAGAGAGTGTTGCCTGTGTACACAAATACAGTAATAATTCCATCATTTATTTTCTCCTAATCCTGTATTTGTGAAAACATAGAACAGGATTAAATGTCACTATCTTGCTGAGTAAATCACCTTTCCATTCTGGCTGGGTCAACACAAATGCAAACAAGATTACAGAGGAATTTTAAAATACTTTTGGGGACGTGTTTCCAAGAAAGCTTAAGAACCTACACATCATCTATTCATTCAAAGAAGCCCTCTCCTGCCACTCCAGGTATAGAGTGCACATTTGTCAACTCACAACTGACTTGTAATGACTATGCTGCTGACATTTATTAAGGGATGATTATGTGCAGACATTGTATGGGGCCCTAAATATGCAGAAAGACAAAAATGTGATCTCTGACCTTGAGAATCTCTGAGTCAGAGGGAAGCAAAGTACATCATAACTCAGCAAAGTAAGGCACACCTCCCAGTGCTGAGGAGGGGAAGGAGAGGGACTGACATGTGAACTACAATTTGCAAGGTGAAATGGAAACTGTTTAGAAGAAATGGAGCCTTCTACTAGGACTTTTTGTTAAATTGGACTAGTTCTTGGGAAAGAATACAGTAGGCCAAAAATGAGTGTGGCTTCCATTTTTCTTTTATTCCCCTTAGGTGGCCTATGCCACCACTCCTCTGCGCCCCCTCTCCCCCAGCCCCACCTGCCATGCTACCAGTTCTCACTGCCAACTGATCTCTAGCCCCAATTCTCTGTCACATCCTGATCTTGGACCTGGGACTTCTTACTTCTTCCTTTAAAATAGACAACAAGCTGTTGTTGCCATATCCTTATAGGATTAACCTTGTTTTTAGGTTTTGGGTAATAATCTTGATCCATTATGAAACCACTGTTCCAGTTATAAAGATGCCTTGAATTTACTCCTTAGTACTTTGTTTGGGATTTATTTACTTTGATAGAAAACTGTAAGCAATTTCACCTTTTATTCTACTTAAGCTGAGAGCTCTAAAAGTAAAAGCAAGTATTTTTCTTGGAAATAACCGTATGAACGTAGGTTTCTGACTTTATATGGTCATGACATGGACCTTTTATGAACAGAATCTTCAATATCAGTGTAAGGAGCAAAATTTGATAATTTATTAAAGGAATGCAATAAAAATGTTAGCTTTTGTAAGCAATACAGAAAAGGTAGAAAGGTGTAACTAAATTTGAAAACAAAAGATCATATTGAACTATTATCATTTTTTTATTTGAATGCAAGTACATGACTCTTCATGGAGCAGGGGGAGAGACAGAAGTAAAGAGAGTGTTAGGCAGGGTCCACGCTCAGCGCAGAGCCCAACAGAGGACACTTGATCCCACGACCCTGGGATCATGACCTGAGCCAAAATCAAGAGTTGGATGCTCAAATTACTGAGACACCACGTGCCCCTTAAGCGCAAGCCAAGTACATGCCTCTTTCATGCAGTTTAGATAAGGCAAGGCAAGGTAAGTCAAGGTCAAGTCAGGTGACCACCACATTTCCCCACTGACCAGTCTGCAACAAATAACAATGTAACACAAACCGGCTTCAGCAACCAATAAAACTTTTTTTTGACTTAGACATTACTGGAAAGTTTCTGAATGTATTTATTTTTGACTGCATTGGATTTTCCTTTCTCTATGTTTGTTTATAAATAAATAGGCAATCACCCCCAGAAGGCAGGTGGTAGGCACTAGTTTCCAACTGGGACGAGTTTACTACATGCCCATTTGGGGGATGTGGTTGCTTGGGTTTTGTTTCAAAACCACTGGACTACCATCTAGCTGCTTGACATGAATCAGGCAGTCGGCTGCAAAGGCATCTCTGTCATTTCCTGCATATGCCGGTACCTGGTCATGGACACAAATGAAGGCAGTAACAGATGGGTGAAGTGATACCTTCTGAAGCTCGTAATAATGTGATTTTGTTTCAGACAAAGTTCTAAATAGGTGTTTCAGGCTCAGGGGAAAAAAAAAGACTACAAATATCATTCCCTTTGATTTGAGGAAACTATGATTTTGTTCCTATTGTCTTGGTGTAGACTTTTAATCTGTAATGTTAGCTTGCCTCCAGCAAATCATGTCTATAGGATGTTTTCCAAACTGAACTGTTCTCCGGGGATTGTAAAATGTCTCTATCCAAATAGCAGATAAAAACTGTGTTACTTGAGAACATTCAGACAGACATAACAGCAATAAAAATTCTCAACACATTTTAAGTAAAAAAAGCCCTCTGGAAAAAAAAAGTGGAAATTAAAGAAAAACTGCTCAACGAAGTACTTTCTGACTAACTAAAAACTACATACACCAGGGAAAAAGCAGACCGTTAACAATGCCAAATTAACAGACACCATTAGGAAAGCCAATCCATGTGTCCATAGCCCGAAAGTTTTACATACCGTTCCAATTAGAACAATGAAATGATTCCTTTAATCAAATACAAATCAGAACCACAATTTCCATTATTTTATGATAAGGAAAAATCACAACAACCTGTAAATCCTAGTATTCCTTTTTCCAGATGTACCGATTTAATATGTCTTGCAAGACGCTGGCTGGTTTTAATGAATGTGCAACATATGGATTAGTTCATTTCACTGCCTTGCCGATGAGGTCCCCAAAAGCGAGCATAGATCTTGTTAACGACAAACAGAATTCTTGAGATTAAATATTTTTAGGATTATAATTTTTTTTTTGCTCCATCGAGCTATTCTATATCTGTGCTCAAATTTTTGTGACTTGTCTATAATTTGGGCATGTCTAATCATTGACTACAATGATACTCATGGTCATTATAGAATATTAATTGCTATTATTATAATATTATATAATTAATGATGCTAATTCATTCATTCAACTGCATGGTTAGATCAAACCAAAGAGTGCCAACTTTCTCCAAGGCAATGTCATTACAAGCATTGTCACTGGGGGCCACTGTGAGTTACACTGGTTAGTTTTACCAAAATTGAGAGTTCTTTAATCATTCTGTCACCAAAATATCGGCATGAGCTTACAACAAGTTAAAGTGGAATTCAACTACTTCCCTTCATGAGAACATAGGGTAATCTGGAAGTGAAAAACAAACATTGGCAGACACTGGGAGGATTTGTACTGTTTATGGGTTAATGAGTTACATGCCTTTTCTGGGCTGGACAGGACTTTGCCCACAAGGTAGGATCCAGGTGAGTTATTGCCCTATAGAAAGCCTGGGGACATAAGGCTTTGAAGAAAAGGTGTTGGAAGGGAATGGATGCTGGTAGATCAAGCAGTTGACCATGGAAAGAATGTTCAAGATGGGACACTCTTCTGATTCCTGCGGTCGATTGTTATTTCCACTTAAGAAAGGTACTCTGTCCAGCTGCACATTTTGTACTTATGATGATAACGAGTGAGCCAAGGACCAGGACCCTTCACACCTATAGTTTTATCTGAGTATATTTTTCCTTTATTCTGTAAAAGAAAGTGTTTATTGCCAGAAAGTGGAACCTTGTGGATGTACTTTTGGAGAGATTTATTCATCTCTCAACAGCATCTCACTGAGGATTAGTCAGCAACTACTAGTGGGGGCCTTGACTCTTCTTTGTGTCACCTGCTGATCCTTCTGGCAAATTCCACACTCACTACATTCTAATTTAAGAATTTCATTTGGTGAAAATTCAAACTGCCCTGACATTAGGAACAGTACTGTGAAGACTTTCTGAGTCGCCCCTGTGTCAGCCAGGGTATGGGCATTCAGTGGTTTAACTCTACCCTTAACAACCCCCAAATTTCTGGATTGATTGTCCTTTCTTGAGCCAGCCGAACAAGGGATTTGTCTGACTAGAATTTCAGCTGGATGCCAGCTGGATGCTTCTTTACCTGTCTTTTCCATAGGGTTGTAAGATCTACCAAAACAGAGAACTTGTCTTCCTTGTTCACATGAATTCTGAGCACCCACTGCAGTGTCTGACAGAGTCAGTGCTCAATAAATACAATGTTTAAATTTGCGGATAAATGAATACGTTGCTTTGCAGTTGACCACTCTGTGTTTATCTCATTTGTAGTTTCCTTTCCTTACGACAAAATATGTCTTTTGTTCCCATGTCAGTTCACTGACTTCCTTTATACTAATGAGCAGGTATAAACATCTATTGGTTCCTTAAGACCATAAGGTAAATGTCAAGTTTTATAGTGTAATAAAAATTTCTGTGAAAAGTCATTTGGACAAGGTGTCTTCTACTACCAAAAAATGCCTCCCCAGTCTTCTGGGTGTGAAAAATCAACATCTCACTTTTTCCCCCCTACGAAAGGATAAGCTCAGAGTAATTTAATGTATCTTCACAGTCTTGAGTCCAAAGGCCCATTAGTAAATGTTTACCAAGAACAGCTCTCTTGTTTTCCTTAGGGAAAGCAAAGCGAAAAATTAATCTTTTTACCTCAATAACCAACTTTATTCCTCCAGCTGCTTCAAATTCTGAAATAGTTCTTAAAATTAGGCAAAATGATAAGGAAGTTAACAGCTTATCTTAGATTGTGTATGTTATTTGCCCACAACTCACAGATCAACCCCTGCTCAGAGACTCCAGTACCTGATATCTTAATTGTGTTCCCAACACAATATATTTGAATATATTCACAAATTAGTTGTTTACAACTCAAAACATGGTTTCTCATGGAAACAACATTGTTCAAGGTGATTTGCTTCCCAGGCTAGGTTCCTGCAGTTAATTTCAGCCTCACACAGTATAACATAGCATAGTGCTAAGATCCTTGAGGACTGAGGCGCCCCGCAAATGTTTGGTCCTGGACTGAGTGTTGTGCACTCATTGCCTCTCATCTTTTCATCCCCATTTTACAGATGAGCGGTTTCATTATACAGACAACCAATAGGGCAAGCTGAAGAGACCAAGCAAGCAAATAGCAGAGCTCACCTTTGACCCCAATCTACTGGAGGCCAAAGCCCAGTCTCCCAATCATTTATCTGAACGTGAACAGGTGTGAGGACATCAAACAATTCAGATATGATTACTGAAAGATGCTGAAATCCTCAATAGGTATATTCACTGTGGATATTAGTAATTGTTAGTGCCCCACAGAATAATTTAAACTGTTTTCAATTGACACTGGGAGTGTTTGAAATAAAGCAAGCTCATAAAAGTGGCCCTATCATGGAGGAGGGCACTTGTTGGGATGAGCACTGGGTGTTGTATGGAAACCAACTTGACAAGAAACTATTTAAGAAAAAAAAAAGTGGCCCTGTCTAGAGATTGAAAGTTCCAGTAAGAGATCAGATCAGTTGGTCACGGTCTCCATTCTGAATGCTAGCAGAAAAAGGAAGTAGATAAGGAGAAGGAACACTAAACATGGAGAGAAAGAGATAACAAAGGAGCCCAATGTGGTGTGAAAGGGAGAGAGAGCATTTCAAAGGTTGTACCATTGATTAATGACTTCCAACTTATTAGTGAAACATCATATATTAATCATGAATAACACAAACATAGATTGCCTTACAAGCTGTCTGTGTTATCACATACCAATTTCATGAACAGGTAGATGAT
This sequence comes from Crocuta crocuta, assembly GCF_008692635.1. NCBI lineage: Eukaryota > Metazoa > Chordata > Mammalia > Carnivora > Hyaenidae > Crocuta > Crocuta crocuta. Next base: position 2,910,002 of record NW_027551558.1, read on the forward strand.
CTTACAGAATATTTAGAATATTTACAGTAGAAAAATATTACTAGCATGAGGAGTAGACCTTGGGTATGGGATACTCTAAACTATTAGGAAGATAAATGGACTAAGTGGTAACTCCTAAAATATGATCTACTTTTATGGGAAGATGTTATAAATAAGGAGTCTGAAGTGAAAATACACACAGTGTTAGACCTGTAGCTTTTCTGTTAATATAGAGAAGAAAATAATATACCAAAGCATGCCTTTGGTAAAAACCTGAATATAATAAGATGAAATTAAAAGTGTTATAACAAAGCCTTCAAGAAAAAGTATTACCATATCTATTCTGATTATTTATCTTTGATCACATTCCTATTATGGCCCAAATGCATCATAGAAGTCTGTTTAGTCTTGACATTAACCTTGCATGATAGGTGGTATTACTTTATTTTACACATGATGAAACAGGTTCAGAGAAATCTGCAACCCTCAAGTTGAAAGAGAAAGGATTCAGAGTGCTTCAGACTTCCTACTTGAACCCTTCAACTATGCAGTCACATAGTCAAAAGATACTATCTTTGTAATCCATGAAAAGGAAAAAAAAAGGAAATCTGAGACATACTATAACAAAATTGTTCTATAGAAACAAGGAGGACACGTGATTGATTCAAATTGAACTGTGTTATTTGGTGCTTATAACTTATTTGGCATAAAAATATTCATTTCCTGTTTTAGTAAATGCAAAAATCCTTTCCTTCAGTGATTCAAACTGTATTTCTGAACACCAAGGAATTTAAGACAGTAAGTATCTCACACAGTGAATTTACAAAGGAATAATGACCACCTCCCCCTTACTCATTGAGCATAAAATCTCAGGATATAAAAATGTGATACAAATAAATTGTAACATTCTTGTCACTCAGTCCACCACTTTCATAGGATGATAACAGAGGAATAAGATTTACAAGGAAACCCAGATCAATCTGGGATGATCAGGGCGTGACTTTGAGAAAGAAGTAGCCTTTGAACTAGGGCTCAAGGCAGAGACAATGGGGTGGCATTTCAGCCTGAAGAACAGCATAGAGGTGGCCAAGTCTGCAGGGTGAGTCATCTGATCTAGTAGTATTTAGAGTGAAGTCAAAGCGTATTGGAACACATAAGGCTGCAAAGGTAGATTATATTCTGAAAAGTATAGGAACCAAAGTTTCAAGTTGATGAGTCCGTATTTGATTCAGTAGTCAAGAAATAACCGTGGAAATTGTTTAGCCCCATAAGTGTACATGTTTATTTAGCAATAACAAGTATTTATAGACTACTGAGTATCTATGTGGTACAATCCTAAGCACTTTACAGATATTAATTGATTTATTTTTGTGAACTGTTAGTTAATACGAGTGCTGGCCTCAGATTGCCTGTGAGAAAATCAAGATGGAGAGGTTAAGTACCTTGCCCAAGGTTACTCAGGAGTCTGTAGTGGAGCCGGGCTTTGAACCACCATCTGGCTTGCAAATATGTCCTCATAGCCATTGTGTCATGCTGCTTTTAAGAGGAGAGGTCATTTACAGACCATTTAGTGCTGTGACTATGTACAGTTGCATTAGAGATGCAGGAAACCGGAGTCCGGGCTGTTAAAAAATCTTAGTCAATCGCCTACTCATAAAATTATAAAAATTCAAAATGAGTCAGAAGACTGTTCATAGAGATTATACGCTATCATTATCACTGAAATTATATACTTTCTCATTATGAAATATATACTTTGGGTTGTTTCAGCTTTTGCTTTGTATTTTAGCCCTGAATACATGATTCCTGCTTTCTTTTTCCTAACAGTGTATTTGGCCAAATTCTTTGCTTTTAGTCCTTTCAGTTAGTTTTACTTTAGATATAGCTTCACCCACACTTTGGTTATCTTTTCTGATACAATTTGAAAGTTTTTTCTCTCAATTGATAACTTTATTTTATCTCAATTTGTTGATATGAAAGACAGCTATCATCTGTTTTTATGTACAGTTTCTTAATTCTTTATCTTAAAAAAACCCTTTGCCAGGTGGCTTTTGCTGTTGGGTGTGTTCCTTCTTGTAAATTGACAGCAGTTTGGGAGATTTAAAAAAATTCAATGAATTCTGGTAATTTTGCAGACGTGGGTGACAAAAGAGAAGCACGAGCAGAGATTTTAAAATTTGGGGCTCCTCGGTGGCTCAGTCGGTTAAGTATCTGACTTTGGCTCAAGTCATGATCTCACGGTTCGTGGGTTCGAGCCCCATGTCGGGCTCTGTGGTGACAGCTAGCTCAGAGCCTGGAGCCTGTTTCGGATTCTGTGTATCCCTCTCTCTCTGACACTCCCCTGTTCATGCTGTCTTTCTCTATCTCTCAGAAATAAATAAAATATTTTTTTACAAGTTTAAAGTTTACTAATTTTGAGAGAGTTTGCATGTGCATGAGAGGGGCAGGAGCAGAAAGAAAGGGAGAGACAGAATCTCACGCAGGCTCTGTACGGTCAATGTGGAGCCTGATACAGGGTTGGAACTCTCAAACTGTGAGCTCATGACCTGAGACATCCAGGTGCCCCAAGACCGATATTTTAAAAGTGAATGACAGTGATGATGTTATTGAAGTAAGTGGAGAGATCAGAGAAGGAAGCATTTCAGGAGGTGAGCATCTGCCTTAAATGCTGTGTGTAAGGTTCTGTTGTGTCCTTTTTCAGGGAAGGGCTAACAGATATCTGCAAGGTGTGGTAATGGTGAGAAATGAATTGGCCAGAGAGGCCAGGTCAGAGTGGGCATTACTGGAGTAGTGCCAGGCAGGGCCACAATCCAGCATTTGGGAGGGTGGCCCCTGCACTCTGACTTGGGTAGAGTTGGAGTCCTGTCCCTCTACTTAGAACAGTACCATCCTAGAAAAATGATTTAAATGCTAGAAGCTCTGAAATTCTCTCTTAATTTCTTTTTCATGTTTATATTTAATTTTGAGACAGAGAAAGACAGAACATGGATGGGGGAGGGACAGAGAGAGAGGGAGACACAGAATCCAAAGCAGCCTCCAGGCTCTGAGCTGTCAGCACAGAGCCGGACACAGGCCTCATATCCATGAACAATGAGATCATGCCTGAGCCAAAGCCTAATGCTTAAAGACTGAGCCACCCAGGTATCACAGAAATTCTCTCTCTCAAAAAAAAAAAAAAAAAAAAAAGGCACTTGGGTGGCTCAGTCAGTTAAGTGTCTGACTTTGACTCAGGTCATGATCTTGCAGTTTGTGAGTTTGAACCCCATATTGGACTCTGTGCTGATAGCTTAGAGTCTGAAGCCTGCTTCAAATTCTGTGTCTCCCTCTCTCTCTGTTCCTTCCCCGCTCGTGATTTCTCTTTTTTTTTCCCTCTCTCAAAAATAAATAAGCATTGAAAAAAAAAGACAACAAGAATGTCTACACAGTGAGATTTTCTACCTTTTATGGTTGTTGCCAAAATTAAATAAAATCATGGAAACAAAACCTGAACGGATTAGCATAGCACCTGGCATATAATGAGCCCTCCACAACATTGAGCTATTGTAATTATATATGTAATGATTATTGTAAGCACTGTCTCAGCAGATAAAATCATGGAGAGTGGTTAGAGAGAATGAAAAAAAAAAAAGAACGAATTTTGAGGAACGGGGAATTCAAAAGTAGGAGATAACTAACAGAGAAGGAGGATGGATGAAGAAACACAAGTGAAGTCGATTTTAGAGTGGCAGAAGGAATGGAGGAGAAGAGGTTGAAAAAGAAGCAGCTGGTTAAGTCTGTTAAATGTCCTGCTGTAATGAGAAAGGATGGAAAATGAGAAAATGTCACCGAGCTTGAAAAGCAGATTGTTTAGGGGGAGCAAAGAGAAGAGTGTTGTGTGGTTTGCCAGAGTGGGGTAAGAACAAAAAAGGTTAGGGATTACATTTTGATCATGTGAACCTGCTTTGGGATTATGTTTTTGAAACTTGGCAGCGACAGGAAGGGAGGTGATCATCGGGCATGGCATCCTTGGAACATTCTGGAAAGTCGGCAGAGGGCGAAGATTTGAGGGCAAAATCAATGGACATGACACGTCTTCGTGGCCGCCGCGTCCACATGAGCTGGCATATTTTCGGCGCTCAATAAATTCAGTTAAATGAATCACTGAATGAATTTACTGCAGGAGGAAGGGGGGAAGCTAGGAGCTGGAGCTTCTGAAAAGTAGAAAAAAATGATTTAATTTAAAAATCACTTAATGTATTTTGAAGCCGACAAACTTGCATCTGTAGGTGGGAGAACTTTAAAAAAAGAAAATATTATTGGAAAAACAATAACAGAATATTACATAAAATTTAAACGGTGTGTGTGTGTGTGTGTGTAAACTCCTGTAATTTCCATCATACCTATATAATTAAAGTAATTTCTGTATATTCCCTTCCAGTCCTTTTTTCATATGCAGTCATATTTTTACATAATTGCAACCACAATATACAGACAATTTGCATCCTGCTTTTTAATTTAGTTCAAGGGAAGTTTAGCTACAATTATTTGAAAGGGAAAAAAATATCGGGTGTATATATTCAATTACGAATGCGGGGAAAGTTCCATTCGTCAATCCTCACGTATAGAAAGTGAAAGCAAGGAAGCGAGGGAAAGTGATTCAACAACGCTTTCCAGTATTTACTGGGAAAAATAAAAACTTTCAAACGTATGGGACTGCATAAAATAGTATAGCCAGAGGCACCGGTAGCTTTTGTAATGTTTTGCTAAACGGTACTTTGTGCTAAATCTTATGCTTTCTGCTGAATTGCTTTTAATGCTTTACTGTAAAGATCTGCTTTGTCAAAAAGCGTTGTTGTTGTTATTATTATCATCATTATTATTGTATTTGTAAGATGACAATTTGTAAAAAATTCTTTACCAACATTTGGAAACCTCATCTGATCTTTGCCGGAAGGACGCAATACAAATCGGACAAACACAATGCAGGATGGTGACAATATTGCCTCCGCAGTGGTCCGGATTCCAAGCTGGGATGGCTGTCACGGAAACACTATTGACGGGCTGTCTGCAGATCATGGAAGTTTCTACCCAATTCATTTTGCCTGTGACTCATGAGTCTCGGGAAGTTTATACCTCTTTTTTCCCTGAGGCACCCCTTCACACGTCCTATAGTTCCCTTGATACCCCTATATTTTATTTTATTTATTTTTGATACTCCTAAATTTTAAAAGCTCTGGATCTGCAGCTAGAGACAGAGAAGAAGATGGAAAAAAAAAAAAAGGCAGACTTACTAAGTCCTACTTCAGTCACTATCTTCTGTTAACGTGTTTACAAAAATAGACCCCTGCAAACAGGCAGCTGGAGGTACTCCAAACAAAGAGAGACGAGGGATTCATTAGTTGATTGATTTTTAATTTATTTTTGAGTTGAAAAAAAGCAGGCATCTAAACGATTTTGCTAGTTTTAAGTAATTTTTAATAGTTCGCCAGTAGGCTTAACCTGACTTTTGCAAGTGGAAATGGGATGGAAGATAGTCATGTGGCCAGATGCAGGAAAATAAGCTTGCTCTGTTGATTAAAGGGTGCATGGCTCCTTCTCGTAAATAAATAAAGCTCCAAACTGCACAGTTTGTGTCCACATTTGCTGTTTAGAGAGTAAAAGTACAGTTCAGTCAGCCACATAAAATAATTGGCCAGAGGGGGAGAACTGCATGACACTTTAGTAATTCATTTCTAATTAGCCAAAATTCAGTCATTTCCCAAAGACAGGTATCCCTAAGCACATTTATATGTTTACATTTTTTCTTAATCCTTCAAAAGAAGGTCACAGGTTGGGAACGGTATAAGATTTGATGATAAAAATGGCCACTAAAAGACCTTTCTGCATTTGAGTGACCTGAGTTCCAGAGGTAGAAATTATATTATACATGGTTAATAAAAGAATGTTATTTGTATTAACAGAGCTAACATTTAAATATCTACTATGTGCCAGTCACTATCCTAAAACTGTGCTAATAATGTCTTATTTAGTGTTCACCACCACATCTAGGAGATTGGTACTATTATCACTATTATCAGCTTATAAATGAAAAGCAAAGAGATCACATAGTTAGAGAAAGAGCTAAATATTTGAGCCCAAGTAGTAGGACTCTGATCCCAGCCACTAAGCAAAATGACTCTACCATCACAAGGATTAAAATATAAACAAAGCATAGAGCAGACAAAAGTTAATTTTAACACCATTCTGCTTAGGCAAGTAGTTCTTATCAAACAAACTCTTCCTCAGAAAACAATTACATATTGAAGAATGACCAAAAGTAGGAAAAAATAAAAAGTAAAACAAAGGGGATCCCATATTTGAAAGACGAAATGCCATGAAGTGAGTTTCCTCAATGTGACAGCATTTGGCCATATGGCACGTCCCAGCCTTCCACGTATGGCTGGGCTAAACTGAAAGACACCATCAAATGCATTGGTTCAAAGAGGTCAAGGACAAAGGCGATAGCTATCCCAACAGCTGGAAAGTTAAAAGTTATAGGAATGTTGAGAAGAGAAAATCACAGATCCGGAGCCCCCAGTTCTGCATGTAAACTCTTCCCAAATAACGGGCTATATGTGCACGGGACAAACTTCAAATTTGTTCAGAGCCCAGTGCAGCCAGAGCCAACAGAATATTTCTGCTTCTACTTATCACGTAGTTTAAAGTTTCAGTTCAGCCAAGTTCGTTGCTTGCTAGGCAAAACAAAGGAATGCCCACAATATAACATTCAAAATCTTCAGCATAAAATCTGAGATTATTCAGTCTACAAAGAAACAGCAGCACAGAGAAAAGGCTATTTAACACCAACTCTGACATGGACAGGCAGTGAATATGTTGGAGAAGGATTTTTAATTCGACTATTATAATTATTGAGAACATGCTTGTAACTGATGTAAAAGTGGGAAATTTTAGAACCGGGGAGGAAATAGAAAATAAAGGAACACTGGCACTATAAATCATAAAATCTGAAATTAAAATAAGTATTGATTATGACTAAGAGGAGATTTTTAAAAAACAGAGAGAAGAGTACTGAACCTGAAGATAGAGTAATAGAAATTACTAGTCTGAAGAAAAGGAAGAAGTAGGAAAAAGAAAGAAAGAAAGAAAAAGAAACAGTGCCTTAGGATCTGAGAGACAACACCAAAATGTCTAACCTTTGTAATTAACCCCAATGTAGTTAGGGTCTCAGAATGAAAAGATAGAAAAGAAAGAGCAGGAACAAAATATTTGAATAAAGACTTTCCAGAAATTTCCCAAATTTGTTGAAAGACATAATTTTTTAAATTGAAGATGCTCAGCAAAGTGAAATGAAAACACTGAAAGCAGGCAAGGAGAGACCACACCACTGGATCTAAGAAAGCAATTGTATTTATGATGACTAATATCTTGTCAGAAACAATGGATGTCAAAACAGTTGCAACAGCATGATAAAAATTTTCTCCATCTTATGTGAAATGACATAATATTAGTTTTAAATAAACTGTAAACATTGCAGGCTTTGTATAGTATTCCTTAGAACAACTCTGAAAGAATAATGCAAAAGTGTAGCTCAAACGCCAATAGGTAAATTAATACAAAATTTAAAAATAACTGAAGTAAGGAAGGAAAGGAAGAAGAAAGTAACAAAAGACAGATGAGACACAGAAAAAAAATTTAAATGGTAGACACAAATACAACCATATGAATAATTACATTAAATGTAAATGGCCTTGGCATTCCAACTAAAAGATAAGATTTATCAGTATAGATACAAGAACAAGATCCAACTATATTTTATCTAAAGAGAAGCACTTCATATGTAAAAACACAAATGGGCTAAAATTAATTAGATGGGACATTATACTATTCAAATAGTAACCACAAGAATACTGAAGTGCCTATGTTAACATCAGATAATCCAGACTTCAAGAGGAAGAGTATTTTGAGATACAGTTACAAGTTAATGGTAGAATTTAGATGCATGTGTGTATTCACTGTAGAATTCTTGCAGTGTTTCTATATATTTGAACATTCTTATTTGGTTGACAAAATTTAACTTTAATTCATTTAAAAGTGGCAAAGTTAAGAACAAACAAGAGTTAACAACAAACTAAAGTAATTATTGCCTAAACTAAGACACAGAAACTTGGGCTCAAGCCCTAAATCTTCTGAAATCTGACTCAGTGACCAGGAGAATGACAGCTAGCCCCCAACCAAGAATTAATTTCTTACCTAGAAAATGAGGCATTTTGTTTCTGTGCGTTTTTTGGTAGCTTTTCATGAATGTAATAGGATTTTCCAGATTATAAGAATTTGAGGAATAAAGAAGTGAGTATCATTATTCCATAGTCTTACCTTTTTCATCTTATAAAACATAGATGAGGATATTTTAAAATTACTAGAGGAACCCCTAGTTGCTGTTTCTTTTTTACCCATTCTTCAGAACTCAGGGAAAATTGGGTTTGATGTTTTTATTACATAATTTCTTTATATTTATAATAATTTTCACTTCAGATCAATGAATAATTTAATGACACCATTCTCTGATTGGGATACACATAGGAAGAAGGGGTTGACTAAACTTTCAAACTTCTATTTTTGGCAATTGTTGAAAATACAAATCAAAATATAAATAAAGTGAAGTGCCTTTCTGTTATTAACTTCCTCATCTGGGAGACAATTCTCCTTTCACAGTTGTACAAAAGAGTAACATCTGTGAAATATGATCAAATTCTAAGATGTAAGCCATATACTTTATTATTTATCATTTTTTATTATAAAAGTAATATATCATTACAGATCATTAAGAAAACCTAGAGTGGGAAATAAAAATCACTTTTTGCTTTTCACAGACTATGGTGATATTCTGGTGCACTCCTCATTAGATTTTTTTTTTAGTTCACTAGTATATAATCTTTTCTTGTTTTAGAGAAAAGTAGCAGAATATGTATGCACACTTAGGAGTATTGATGAGCTTTGAACCATGGAAGAATGTTGATTTAATTTTAGACTCTGCATTTTTGCTTTTAATGTTCATAGCCAAAGTCAAATTTGTCCAGCACAATAAACCACTTTCTCTAATTTATAAACATACTTCACTGAAAACAATGGCTGTCCTCTCTCATGCTTCTTAGAACAGACTGGAAGAGTTCACTCACTTAAGGAATCCCGTGAAAGTAGAAATTGGATTTGGAATTTAAAACAATACACAGGATCATAAACAAATATCTTATCTTCTAATAAAAATAATATCTTGCCTGTTGTAATTAATTGCATACTTTTAAATTAGTTTTCCAGTAGCTTTGGAGAAAAGCAGTGTCAAAACCCTTCAAGGACGAAGTACATTTTGCAATTCTACAAAGCTAGCTGATGAGGCTTTTGAGATTTGTTCCAGTTTTGACTAAGTGAAGGGGGAATCCTTAATGGCTCTCCACTTGTGGGCAGGCTTTGAGAGACCTCCATATCCTCCACTCTTTTCCTTCTTTAGGTGACCTTGACGGGGGTTGAGGGTGGGGAAATTCATGGACTTACAAACCTGAGAGACCTTCAAAATGTTTATAGTAGGAAGAATGAGAGCAGTATGGGAGCAGCCTTTAGCTGGGCTATGAAATGCTTATAGCCAGGCTATTTATATGTTAGCCCTGGGCTCAGTAGGAGTTAATGTTCACCAGGCAGGAAAAAAATACATTGTTAAATTTTACACCCTCATATGCTATCAAAACTTTGGTATGTGTGATACTGAGACTTTCACTTGCAATGATACTGTGATTCTAGTGGATAATGCAGTCTGACTATTCCGCAGTGAGTTGGAAACTGCACAAGTATCAGGCAGGACAGTAAATCCATAAAGATTTGCATTAAAGCCCACTGCTTTCATGTTGGGAGAATACTGGTTATTAGGGAAGGAAGTGGGTTTTTTCCTACACTCACCAGGCAGCAGCTTTTTGTACAAGCCCATATTTTGTTTTGCAGGCCTGGTATTCAATAGGGAAATTCCCTGAAGGCAAGATACTGGAAATGTACAAGCAAGTGTGTCTCATAAGTTACTTATTGAAACAGGAGCTCTGCAGGTAGCAGTGTCTTATTTTTTCCCCCTCATATTACTTTACCACCTGTCAGTTTTACTATTGTCAGAGAACTCAGTCGAAACACTATGGCTTTAATAACGTTTAAGTCATTAAAACTGCAGTGATAAATGGTTTGTGAGCATCTGAAGAAAATATTACAGAACAGGTTTTAGATAAAACAAAGAATACCATTTTCATAGGCACTTTGTTTTATTGTATCTATTTATTTGCTTTTTAAATTTCTTTGACTGCTTTTGAAGTTGTCCTGAATTTTTTTCCTCTGCAGAGTTTGCATCAAGTTATAGTAAAGTGATGCTACGGTGGACAATATATTATGGCATAAATAATTTTTTGCTGTTTCATTAATAAGAATAATAAAGACTCTGTGATTTCTTAAAAATGCATATCCCAAAATATAGAACATTTAATTATAATAATATTAGCAAAATCCTGACAAAGCATAACCAATAATAATCACACAAGAATAACGTTTGTCAATAATTTGGACTCTAGAAGAAATGAGAGACTAATATATTTCATATATGTATGTATATGTGCATATACTCATAGACACATATACATACATACATACATAAATTAAAAGAGTTAATTACTGAAGCTTTTTGTTTTGATAAAGTCCAAACATTTTGCTTTTGTTTCTCTTGCCTCAGGAGACATGTCTAGTAAGAAGTTGCTATGGCTGATGCCAAAGAGTTTACTGCCTGTGTTCCCGTCTAGGATTTTGATGATTTCCTGTCTCACACTTAGGTCTTTCAGCTATTTTGAATTTATTTTTGTGTATGGTGTAAGAAAATGGTCCAGTTTCATTCTTTTGCATGTTGCTGTCCAGTTTTCCCAACACCATTTGTTGAAGAGGCTGTCTTTTTCCCATTGGATATGCTTTCCTGCTTTGTCAAAGATTAATTGACCATATAGTTGTGGGTTCATTTCTGGGTTTTCTGTTCTGTTCTTTTGATCTATGTGTCTACTTTTGTGTCACTACCATACTCTTTTGGTCACTACAGCTTTGTAATATAACTTGAAGCCCGGAAATGTGATGCCTCCAGCTTTGCTTGTCTTTTTCAAGTTTGCTTTGGCTATTCAGGGTCTTTTGTGGTTCCACATGAAATTGAGGATTATTTGCTCTAGCTCTGTGAAAAAATGCTATTGGTATTTTGATAAGGATTGCATTGAATGTGTAAACTGTTTTGGGTAGTATAGACATTTAATATTTGTTCTTCCAACCCATGAGAATGGACTGTCTTTCCATTTCTTTGTGTGATCTTCAGTTTCTTTCATTAGTGTTTTATAGTTTTCAGAGTACGGGTCTTTCACCTCTTTGCTTAAGTTGATTCCTAGTTACCTTATGGCTTTCGGTAGAATTGTAAATAGAATTGATTCTTTAATTTCTCTTTCTTCTGCTTCATTATCAGTATGTAGAAATGCAACGGATTCTTGTATGTTGATTTTAAACAGCCCGAATGTCCATTAACTGATGAATGGATAAAGAAGATGTAGCATATATATACAATGGACTCTTATCCATAAAAATGAATGCAATCTTCCCATTTGCAATGATGTGGATGGAGCTAGAGAGTGTTATACTAAGTGAAATAAGTCAGTCAGAGAAAGATAAAGACCAAATGATTTCACTCGTATGTGGAATTTAAGAGACAGAACAAATGAGCAGAGGGAATAGAAAAGGGAGAGGCAAATCTGGAAGCAGACTCTTAACTATAGGGGATAAACTGATGGTTACCAGAGGGGAGGTGTGTAAGGGAATGTGTGAGATAAGTGATGTGGAATAAGCAGTGCACTTGTGACGAGTACCAGGGATTGCATTGTATATAAGTATCATATGACTAAATTGTACATCAGAAACTAATATTACACTCTGTGTTAATTAACTGGAACTTAGACAAAAATGTAAAAAAAGAAAGTTAATTGCTAAATGTGACCATCTAGTCAATAGTATTCAAGCCTACTGTAAATTAGAAACACTCCAGGGAAGAGTAAAAGAAAATACCTCAACCAACACCCACTTCCAAAGACTTTGACTCCATCGGTCTAGTGGGGCTCTGGCATCAGAATTTTCCAGACTCCCAGGAGATTCTTGTGGATGGACAGGGTTGTAAAATACAACACTATGATGTAACCTTGCTGTTTCCTCATTATCTTGTCTTTTCCCTCATTTTTAAAATTTCTTTTCTCTTCTTTTCTTTTTCTTTTCTTTCTTTGTCTAACATTTTTAATACTTATTTATTTTTGAGAAAGAGAGAGAAGGAGAGAGCAAGTGGGGAAGGGGCAGAGAGAAAGGGAGACACATATCCAAAGCAGGCTCCAGGCTCTGAGCTGTCAGCTCAGAGCCCAGCATGGGGCTCGAACTCATGAACTCCAAACTCCTGACCTAAGCCGAAGTTGGACGCTTACCCGACTGAGCCACCCAGGCATCTCTCTTTCCCTCCCCCCGCCCCCGCCAACACTTATATCATTAATTTTTGTCATGGTCGTTGGGCTTGATAGGGCAGGAGGGGACAGATGGGAAACAGTACCATCTCTACTGTCATCATATTCTTTGCAATTCGATTTATCGGTCATTTCAAAGATTTTGCTTTGATAGTGTTGATAGTTCGAGCTAGAAGGCTGTCAGTTTAACTTCTTGGATCACCGCAGAGAATGCAGTAGCATGCCATCAGGAGCCTTGAAGATGGGGAAGCCGTACGTTTTTTCTGAAAGAGGTGTGCTGTGAATGTCAGAGTGCAGTTTCCCCCAGTTGATCGTGCTTCCAGTGCCTGGGCTAGGGCGGTGGGCAGCGGAGCCACGCAGCTGGGAGAACATTCCTAGGAACTGTGAACTGTCTAATTGAAGAGAGGATTGAATACTTCCTTGGATGGCCACTGTCCAGGCTGAGAATGGAAACAACCTACACGGTTCACCCAGCCACTTCACTGTCTAGACATCTGCTGGCAGATAAATACTTATTAGAAAGAAACCATCCCAAACACCCCTACTTTCCTTCAAAAGATGGAAACATTGAATTCCCTCAGCCTTGAATATTAGTTGGAGAGTATCTCAGAAATCAGCGGCATGAATTCCACATACTATAAGTAGGATTCAAAGCATAGTGGCATATTTATTTCTCTTTTATTCTCAATATCTGTAAAATATATAGATGTTTTCTGATAAAGGGATTTGACTCACAATTTGAAGTTGTTCCTTCCACAGCTGTCATCAGACTCTTTCCCTATCTTCCTGCTGTATAATGTGAATCCGTTCTCCAGATCACAGTGGTTACAATTTGTAGAAAAGTGTGTGTGTGTGTGTGTGTGTGTGTGTGTGAGAGAGAGAGAGAGAGAGAGAGAGAGAGAGGAATGCTGATAATTTCAAGTGTCAGAGAACTCTGTTGCAAGGGGGCGGCAAAGACTTTGGTTCTTGGATTTGGCAGGAGACTGAATCTCTCTTTCTCAATACCTCCAGGGTATCATCTGTTTAAGTAGTCAGCAAAGTGTTGGCTCTCTGTGAATAGAAGGTTCTTATTCAGCCTGTCATCTTGGAGATATCACATCCAGAAATGATACCTGCTCTTAGAAAGCATTCATTTGATATAAAGAAATTGTTCCTGTATAAAATATATTTTAAGTCATAATGATTTCAATTATGTGACTTATCAAAGCAAGACTGAGCAGAAAGGCAACTGACCTTCCAAGGTACTTAAAGGCCAAACAGTCTAACAAAACATACGACCAGGGTATATTTATGTAAGGTGTATACTGAAAACATCAAAGTCAGTACTTGCAATGTCATAGTTTAAATATTCTCCTAATGCATTTGTCACTGTCACAAAACAAGATAATAATTTGCAAGATCCCAGGGAATTTAAGATCCCAGGGAATAAAAGTATCCTATCGGATTCCTGTGTCAACAATATTTAGGGAGGACTCTCACTGTCCATTTGGATCCTGCGCCCACCCCATACCCACCACTGTGTACAGGGGACCACATGTCTCTGATTGTCAAGGATTGGATCCCACACACTATCAGGGAGAAGGAAAAAGGGAAGTGAGAAAAACTGGTAGAAGATGGGGGACAGGGATGATTAGCTGTCATTGGAGCAGAACTGGGAAGCGAGGTTTTATAAACACTTCATTCACACAGTAGCCTTTGTATTGATCACGCTGCACTCAGTGTTAGAGATAGAGTCCAGGCTCTTAGGCATTTTCTAGGCATCAGCTGCAATGACATCCTAATGTATCTAAGTCCAGATTCCCACACAGATCAACCCCATGGCTGACAAATGAGCAAATGAAGTAAAACTCTTCCATCTGCCCTCACAAAAATCTTAGTGGGCCAGTTGGGTCAGCAAATCATACAGCTTAATCCATATTCTCTACTTAGGTAGACCTCTTTCCTTAGTATTAAACCCTGGATGTTGATTCCTGGTAACCAGGCCATAGCCTTTTTCCTTCTCTTTGGGAATCCATAAGACCATCCCAGTCCAAAAAAAAAGAGGTGTTAAAGCCATTTGGATCTCAAAAGGAGAGAGTTGAGTATCTTGAGTCCTTTATTCCCAGAACCTCCATTAACTTGTGAGCACATTGATCGACATTCTTCCTTACCTAAAAGGAATACAATGGAAGAGACAAAATTAATCCAAAAATACAAGTTATAGCAAACTCAGAGTCGAATTACTCATTTTCGTCACAGATATCAAACTAAAAGACATCTCTATGGAATCATTTATGGAACAAAGAGGTGATAAATTGGTTTTGAGCATCTTTTTATTGCCAAATTGCAACCAAAAAGTTTACCATGCATTTTTATAAGAAACCCCCTTAAAAGCATTCATACAAAAATATCAATTACAAGATGCCAGGCATTATGCAAAGGATTTGGAAATAAATGGTGACCCAAAGAGAGAAGGTCTTTCTCTTTAAGGAGACAGTATGTTAGTGTGTGAAATGAACAATGTGATATATAGCAATAAACAATAAAAATTATTACAGATTATAAGAAAGACCAAGATGAATATAAAAAGAATGCTGTTATAGAAAAAGCAGCCATGTAAGAAGGACTCCTTTAGGGAGAGTAATGAGTGAAGGTGTCTCAATAAAATGAGTTTTACATGAAATGTGAGGTTTAGAAAGTGGAAGGCTTTGGAAAGAGCAAACAGAGAGAGTTCAGGGAAGAGTAGACAGCAGTGCAGGCATAGGGTGAGAAGAGCTTGATCTGTTTGCATAACTGGAATGATGTGTAATTGGAGCAAAATGTGGGAGAAGATGGAGAATAATACAAAGATCATGAAGCAACCCTGTGTTCATGGAGTGGAAGTCTTCATATTGTTAAAATGTGCCTATCAGCCAAAATGATCTATAAATTCAATGCAATCCTTATCAAAATCTCAAGGCATTTTGTTACAGAAATAGAAAATAAATATCCTAAAATTCACAAGAAACCACAAAAGAGTCTGAATAGTCAAATTAATCTTGAGAAAGAACACAAAGCAGGAGGCATTAAATTTTCTGATTTCAAAATATATCACAAAGCTATAGTAATTAAAACAGTATGATACTTGTGTAAAGACAGAAAGGCCAGTGGAACAAAGAGTTTGGAAATAAATCCTCACATTTATGACCAACTGGTCTTTGACAAGGGTGCCAAGACTACACAGTGGGGAAAGGATGCTATCTTTAACAAATGCTGTTGAGACAATTGGATATCCACATGCTAAAGAATGAAATTAGACTCATCGAACACTATACTCACACATCAAATCAAAATAGATTAATGACTTTAAAATAAAAAATTGTAGGAGAGGGGGCAAGATGGCGGAGAAGTAAGGAGCTCCGTACNAAAAAAAAAAAATTGTAAAACTCCTGGAAGGAAACATAGACAAGTAGAACTACATCAAACTAAAAAAGCTTCTGCGCAGCAAAAGAAGCAATCAACAGAGTGAAAAGGCAACCTTGACTGGGGAGAAGATATTTGCAAACCTTATATCTGATAAGGAGTTAATATTCAAAATATATAAGAAACTGCTATAACTCAATAGAAAAAAAAATTGTATTCCTACAAAAGAATGGGCTAATTGGGGCACGTGGGTGGCTCAGTCAGTTAAGTGTCCAACTTAAGCTTAGGACATGATCTCACAGTTAGTGAGTTGGAGCCCCACGTCGGGCTCTGTGCTGACAGCTCAGAGCCTAGAACCGGCTTCAGAATCTGTGTCTCCCTCTCTCTCTGCCCCTCCCCAGCTTGCACTCTGTCTCTATCTCAAAAATAAATAAACATTAAAAAAAGAAAATTAAAAAACGGGCTAATGACTCGAATAGATATTGCTCTGAAAGAGAATGCAAATGGCCAACATGTACTTGAAAATATGCTTAACATGACCAACCATCAGGGAAATGTGAATCAAAACTACAATGAGCATCTTTTCATGTGTCTGTTACCCTTCGGGGCATCTTCTTTGGAGACATGACTGTTCATATCTTTTGTCCATTTCTTCACTGGATTATTTGGTTTTTTGGGGGGGGGGTATTGAGTTTGAAAAGTTCTTTATAGATTTTGGATACTAACGCTTTATCTGATATGTCATTTGCAAAAATCTTCTCCCATTTGGTCAGTTGACTTTTAGCTTTGTTGATTGTTACCTTCACTATGCAGGAGCTATTTATCTTGATGATGTCCCAATAGTTCATTTTTGCTTTTGTTTCCCTTGTCTCTGGAGACATGTATAGGAAGAAGTTGCTGTGGCTGAGGTCAAAGAGGTTGTTGCCTGTTTTTCCTCTAGGATTTTGAAGGTTTCAAAATCTTACATTTTGGTCTTTCAATCATTTTGAGTTTACTTTTGTGTATGGTGTAAGAAAGTGGTTCAGGTTCAGGAAAATACAAATCAAAACCACAATGAGAGACCACCTCATGCCCATCCAAATGGATAAAATGAACAAGTCAGGAAACAATAGATGTTGGTGAGGATGTAGACAAAAGGGACTAGTTTTACACTGTTGTTCAGAATGCAAACTGGTGCAGCCACCTGGAGGACAGTATGGAGATTCCTCAAAAAATTAAAAATAGAGCTACCC
This sequence comes from Crocuta crocuta, assembly GCF_008692635.1. NCBI lineage: Eukaryota > Metazoa > Chordata > Mammalia > Carnivora > Hyaenidae > Crocuta > Crocuta crocuta. Next base: position 2,927,124 of record NW_027551558.1, read on the forward strand.
TATGACCCAGCAATTGCAGTAGGTATTTATCCAAAGGGTGCAAAAATAATGATTTGAAGGGACACATGAACCCTAACTTTTATAGCAGCATTATCAACAATATCCAAATTACAAGGAAAGAGCCCCAATGTTCATTGACTGATGGATGGATAAAGAAGATGTGGTATACATATACAATGGAGTATTACTCGGTGATCAAAAAGAATGTAATCTTGACATCTGCAACAATATGGATGGAACTGGAGGGTATTATCCTAAATGAAATATGTCAGTCAGAGAAAGATGGATATAATATGATTTCACTCATATGTGGAATTTAAGAAACAAAATAGATGAATGTAGCAGAAGGGAAGGAAAAATAAGATACAGAGAGGGAGGAAAATCATAAGAGACTTTTATCTACAGTGAACAAATTTAGGGTTGCTGAAGAGGTGTTGGGTAGAAGGGTGGGCTAAATGGGTAATTGGCATTAAAGAAGACACTTGTTGGAATGGGTACTGGGTATTACATGTAGTTGATGAGTCATTAAATTCTGCTACTGAAACCATTGTTACAATATCTGTTAACCAACTTGAATTTATATAAAATTAAAAAAAATTCAAAATTAAAATAAAAACCACAATGAGACAGCACCTCAATCCTGTCAGGATGGCTATAATAAAACTAAGACATAGAAGTGGTAAAGCATGTGTGGAGAAATTGGAATCCTTCTACATCATTTGTAAGAATGCACAATAATATAATTGCTATGGAAAACAATATGGAGGGTTCCCCCAAATTACAAATAAAACTACAATGTGATCTAGAAATCTTATTTCTGGGTGTTTATCCGAAAGAATTGAAATCAGGATTTCAAAGAGATGTTAACTTTCCCATGTTCATTGTAGCACCCTTCACAATAGTCAAGATATGGAAACAACCTAAATGTACATGGATAGAGGAATGGATAAAGAAAATGTGAGATATCTATATCTATCTATCTATATATATATCTATATAATACACATATATATATAATAGAATATTATTCAGCTTTGGACAAGAAGGAAATTCTGTAATAAGTGACCATATGGATGAAACTGGAGGGTATTGTGCTAAGTGAAATAGGCCAGTCACAGAAGGACAAATACTGCATGATTACAATGATGAGGTCCCTAGATAGTCAAATCATGGAATCAGGAGTTGGGATGGCGGTTCTAGGGACTGCAGGGAGCAGAAAATGGGGAGTTGCTAATCAATGCACATAAAATTTTACTTAAGTTACATGAATAAATTCTAGAAACTGTACAACATTCTACCTATAGTTAACGATATTGCATTGTACTCTTAAATATTTATTAAGAAAATAGACATCATGTTAAATATTGTTACCACAATAAAACTAAAATAAAAAGATCATTAGAAGACAGATGAAACAGTGGAATATAGGACATTGTAGAAAGTTTGATTTCATGCTGATTGAGTGGATTTCCTGTGTCAGGCAACAAGATACCCTTCACTTAGCATCCTATCAGGTCTGAGCTCAGACTTCCCCTGGAGAAGGAAATCTGTAAAGGACTGAACACCCCCATAGGCTGTATGTGCCCCAAACCAAATCCATGTTTCACAAAGCCATCAACCTGCACACACTGCTTTTATTTTTTTTCATTTTTTAAATGTTTTATTTATTTCTGAGAGAGAGAGAGACAGCGTGAGCAGGGGAGGGTCAGAGAGAGAGGGAGACATAGAATCTGAAACAGGCTCCAGGCTCTGAGCTGGCTGTCAGCACAGAGCCTGACGTGGGCCTTGAACCCACAAACCGTGAGATCATGACTTGAGCTGAAGTCGGACGCTTAACCGACTGAGCCATCCAGGCACCCCCACACACTGCTTTTATACTTTTTCTATTTTCTATCCTGGTTCAGACTATTTGGTAGATTGCATTATTGTCCTCAAGTATTTTCTGCCCCTTTCTGGGGCAGTATTGAACTCCAAATTTCATTGGTGCCGTACTTGGCTATGTGACTTGCTTCATCCAATAAAACGATAGAGGAAACAAAATATGCTACTTCTAAGAAGCATTAAGAGCCAATTAGCACTATCATTGCTTTGTTTCCCCTCTGCTACATGAGTGGTGCATCGCATCTCATATTGGAATGGCTTCTTCACCTTTGGTCCCAGAATGAAGGTACAGTGGAGTAAAGCTAGAGCTTTCCTGCAGCTGACATTTAACAGGAAGGAGAAATAATCCTTTGCTGTTGTAAGCTATGAAAGCATGTAGGTTATTTATTAGACAGTATAGTGTAGTGTAAACTGATGAATAAATTGTTACCTAGAGGTGGCGTATTACCATAACAGCAACAATCACAAGGTCCTAAACTGAGGGGCATCCCATGTCGACAGGGTGTTGAGCAATAAGGAGAATGTTACTGGATGCTAGAAGGATATTGCCCCACATGAGACAGTGGCAAAATTCGAGAAATTTTTTCCTTTACCTCCAGGTGGGATGCCCGTGACATCACCACCTCTGTGTAGTATGGGTAGTAGTCTGACTGAAAATGCAGACTACAGAACTAGTCTTGAGGGAACCTCAGAAAAACCCATAACTAGTAGTTTTCTATTAAAAAAAAATGGGAGGAGTAAGGGGCCGTGGTCTTCAAAAGGGTCAATGTCATAAAAGACCAAGAAAAATGGTAGAAATGTTTCAGATTAAAGAAGTGAGAGGGACATGGATGTAAATGCAGTGATTGACCTTGGACTGGATGCTGTGCTAGGAGAAGAGGAAAATGCTATAACGGGTGTTTCTGGACCAATTGACAAAGTGGAACACCAACAGTCCATTATGTACCAGTGAGGAGATCACTGGAAAGGAGGGGATTAGATTGGTGGTAGGTTCTGTGCCTCAAACAGCACTTGGCATTGAAACGACCATGCCAGGTTTTCTGTCATGAACCCCTGAGTTTCTTTTATGGGCACACAGGATGAAGGCTGGAGTGGGAAAGGATGAGCGAAGAAATGGAAACTTCTAGTTATTTCATGGCATGAGAAAGAACGCTTCCTTTGTTACCAGTGAGGAGACTATATTGCAAAAAATGTTTACAGTGACCATATTGGGGAAGAGAAATGGCTCCACGACTCTCTCCATGGTTGACCAGGTATCCTATGAGAATGCAGTGAGTATAATCATGTCTTCTATCATGTTTACTTCAGCACAATCTGGAAAGAAGCTATCTCAGGGACTTCTATCCCTTTCCTCTTTTTTAAAAAAAGTTGTTAATGTTTATTTATTTTTGAGAGAGAGACAGAGACAGAGCATGAGTGGGAAAGGGGCAGAGAGAGAGAGGGAGACAGAATCCAAGACAGGCTCCAGGCTCTGATCTGTCAGTACAGAACCCAATGGGGGGCTCAGACTCATTAACCGCAAGATCATGACCTGAGCTGAAGTCACATACTCAACCAACTGAGACATCCAGGTGCCCCTTTCTTATTTTTAATATATCTAAAAACCACACATCTGTGGTTGTCTACTGAAACAGTTACTTCCTCTCTTTACCTACCTATCCACTATGCAGCATTCATCTAATCTTTTCCTTTCTCTCTCTCTCTCTCTTTCTTTAAAAAAAATTATTTTTTAGAATTTAGTAGTTACCTGCAACATTAATTAACATCATATTCACTCACTGAATGTACTAATTCTTCCTTATCTCATCCCTGTTGAGGGGCTACTACAGGACAGAAACTTGGATAGTCATTTTAAATAGGTATGAACAGGGGCGCCTGGGTGGCTCAGTTGATTAAGCATCTGAACTTGGCTCAGGTCATGATCTCATGGCTTGTGAGTTCGAGCCCTGCATTGGGCTCTGTGCTGACATCTCAGAGCCTGGAACCTGCTTCCAGTTCTGTGTCCCTCTCTCACTCTGCCCTTCCCATGCTCACACTCTGCCTCTCTTTCTCTCTCTCTTAAGAATAAATTTTTTAAAAAAGTAAATAAATAGGTATGAACATTTCTTATTATCAAGAGCTTATGGATTAGTAAATAGAGACTTGAAAAGTTAAGAGAATGATATACATATGGTAAATGTAATATTAATATAATTAATATGTAGTAAATGTATAATATATATAATATACATATATCTCCAGAGTGCTGAGAAGATGTACAAAGAAATAAAAATAATAATAGACCAGATGATTCTTATGGAAGATAAGGAAGATAAAACCTAACATTTATGAAAGTATAAAAGTCATTTTATAATGTAAAATTTAAATAATGAGTTGAAAGCACTAGATATTTTCTCAGAGAACACATATTAGTTTTGGAAAAATTATGCTTAAAATGATTGTAGTCACAAAAAGAGTCAAGACCATGTGAACAACAAGTCCACAGGGTCAAAATGTCAGGATTAAAAAAAAAAGGCCAAAAGTTCTACAGTGATAATTTTCTAAAAAACAAATTCTTAAAGTGACAGTAGAATAAGGAAAACATTTTATAAACTAGAAAATAACAAAGAAATGTAATGAAAGATACTGGAAACTCACTTAAAAGAACTGCTTACAGTTGGTTTATAAGGATAATTTCTTTCAAACCATCAAAGAAAACAAATACATTCAGAACTCTTCCAGAAAATAGAAATAAAGGAAAATGTTTCACTGCATTTTATTAATCTGCCATAGCCATGACACGACCTTCTTTTGAAAAATATACAAAAGGTAAGTCTGCTTTGCTTATTGGTATAGATGCAAAATATTTTCAAACAATAGAAATTAATCATTTAAGAAGAATATTATTAATTAAAAAGTACTGTTCCTGCCAGTAATGTAAGATTGATATAATGTTAAAATGTAACATAAATAAAGTGGGAAAAATGCTTTTCATCTCTGACTGGAAAAATCAATAGAGGCAGGGACTGAATCGCTCTCATTCACTGCTGTAAGTCTAGTGTCATCACATAATAAGTGGCAATAAATACTTAATGAATTAATTAATTAGATAATTAATCTCAGATGTAAATGGAACTTTGACAGTATTCAAAATCCATTCTTGTTATAGTCCAAAGATCATATCTCTCTATTATAAATACAGTTCTTAAATAAATTCAACAGGCAGCCTCATATTTAGTGACAAAATCTTGGAGGCAAGCAAACCCAGAATAAAGTATGAATCTATCTTTCCCAATACCTTTTAACTTTGGCTTAGAGATAGTAGTGAATACAATGAGAGTGAAAATCCACATTATTTTTTATAGATCAGTTTGTTCCCTAGGAAATCTAAAAGTAAAATTAAAAAGTTATTATAACTAATAGGAGATTTTAATAATGTGGTCTAATAGATATTAGAGCATGGACATCAAAAACTTTTCCATATGTCAGAGTTAGAAAATTCTACAGAACACAATTCACCATATGCTAAGGATATGAGAAAACTCTATGCAGCTTTACAGATGGGTATGATTTAGGGAATATAAAAAAGAGCCATAAAATAACACATAAATTGGTGCTAAACATGGGGTTCTACAAACTTCTAAAATATCTTGTAATCACTTATGGCTGCATGGTGGGTAGTGAGGAAGATGCAATTCTTGTTGGAAAGATGGTGAATAATTGTAAGATACTTTAGAGGACGAAGGTACGTGTGCTCGAGGAGAAAAGATTGGAAAATACGAATCGTGGGTTCAGTTGCTGTTAGCAGTCTTTGGCAAAATACCAGAACAAAGAGATGAGCCCTTGAAAGAATGGGCCAGTTTGCAAGAGAAATGAGAAAGGAAAAGAAAAAATGCTAGAAATTTGGAGTCTTGCAAATTTGAACAAATCAACTGCTTATAAGTCCCAAGTAGTAGGAGATACCATTGTAAGATGGGTCTTTGAAATATAAAAGCTCCTTATACTTTAGCTCTATGTTAAAGGTGTATGTGTAACAGTGGATAAGGGTTTGCCCACATTCAGAAGACCTTACATTAAGTTCTGAGACAAGAAATCTGGTTAAGAATGAAAAGAAATGCCATATGGAAATGCACTGTCATGAAAAGAAGTAAATGGAATGAAATGGATAAGGAGCTCACTATCTTTTGCTACATGTCATGTTCTTAAGTGTTGTGTGGAGGAGAGTTCTCATAGTCAAGTGAGTAGGGCATTGGTGATCTAGACAAAGTTTAACATAATTCTCAGAACTACTTGCTAATGAGCCTCAAAAATCTCCAAGAAAGGACGATGGAAGGTAGTGTTTCCTCAAATCCATGTTCCCAGAATGTTCTATCCCTTTGTCCCACTAACAGCACAACTATCAACATCCCTTAGAATTTTCTTTTCTAGAACATAGATAGTAGGAAAGAGAACTTTAGAAGAAACTAAGAGGCCATTGATAAGATTAAAAATGTGCATTTCAGAAAGTATAAATATTCTACAAAGAGAATGTAAAACAAAGTGAGATAAGATCCACCTTCATATGGCTGAGAAAGCTCTTTGCAAATCAGCCTTCGTGCATATCACAACTATGAACTCTGGGCAAAATACAAAACAACTCTCTGAAGGCACTGGAGAATAATTAAAAATAAGTGGCAAAATGTCAGTAAAATTATAGATGATCTGAATATCGTTATCAATCACTTTGACCTAATTGACATTTATAATCTCCTTATCTCCACAACAATATGCATTTTTTTTCACTGCAGACGATCACTCACCATGAGAGCCATAAAATAACCTTAATACATTTAAAAGGGTCTATTCTTTGACTACAGTGGAACTAAATTAAAAATCAGTTACAAGGGGCGCCTGGGTGGCTCAGTCGGTTAAACATCCAACTTTGGCTCAGGTCATGATCTTACAGTTCGTGGGTTTGAACCCCGCGTCGGGCTCTGTGCTGACTGCCAGCTCAGAGCCTGGAGCCTGTTTCAGATTCTGTGTCTCCCTCTCTCTCTGACCCTCCCCTGCTCACGCTGTCTGTCTCTCTCAGAAATAAATAAAACATTAAAAAAAATTTTTTTTAATCAGTTACAAGAAAATATCAGTTACAATAAAATATCGAAGAAAACCTCAAATACACAATATCAGCTGTCCACATGTGATGATCTAAGACCCTTCTGAATGACTGTGGGCTGCAGAAAACTGGGGCATAATACAAAAAAAAAAAAGGCTATATCTAAGGTATTGTGAGTGTTTAGAAGCAGGCGGACNGTCAAATGGAGAACTATACAATATGGATTTCTGTTTCCCAGCTTTTAGCATGTGACTACATTCAACTGGCAGTGTATAAATAGCAGCAGCAGTGGCCACACATGGAAACCTCAGTCTTTCTTGCCTGGAGAACCAGAAAACCAAAGCTGTCAAACTATCAACCCCAAAGAGAGTGGAAGGGTGGGATTGCCAAGGAAAAGAGCGATTTAAAATGGGCAAAAGATTTTGAACAGACACTTCTCAAAAGAAGATATGCACATCTTTAAGCATATCAGGGGATCTCAACATCACAAATTATCAGAGAAATGCAAAGTAAAGCCACAATAAGATATCACTATATACCCATCAAGAGAGTTCAATTAAAAAGCCTGAGAACACCAAGCCTGGGAAAGGGTACAGAGCAACTGGAACTCTCTGAGCACTGTACAGCCGAATGGTCCAGCCCCTTTGGAAAATAGAATTATAATAACTTTATCTAATCCTCTTCCTATGTATTTATCCAAGATTGAAATATATAAGATCCAAAAAAATGTTTATGTAAGTGTTCATGGCAGCTTTATTTATTATAGCCCTAAACTCAAATGACTGTCAACTAATGAAAAAGATAAATAAATTGTAGTATATCTATACTCTGGAGTACTATTCAGCAATAAACAGGAACAAAATAAATTATGCATGAAACAACATGAATCTTTTTTTTTTTTTGAGAAAGAGAGAGGGCATGTGCCTGTGCTTGTGTGCTCAAGTAGGGGAGAGGCAGAGTGGGTGGGGGAGAATCCCAAGCAGATTCCATGTCCAGAGCAAAGCCTGTGGGTTGGGTTCAGTCTCATGGACTGTGAAATCAGGACTGTAGCTGAAATCAAGAGTTTGTGGCTCAACCTACTGAGCCACCCACGTGCCCCATGGAGGCTCCATTCTTAGTGCTCCTTGTTATAACTCTTTGTGTCAAATACTTAGTACATTATACTTGAACTATCTGCTCTTTTCTGTCTCTTTTAATAAATTACTGCCCCTTAAAAAGCTGAATGGTACCTTATTTTTGAAGCTTTGCAAGCACCGAGTTAAAATCTCCAACCAATGGGACATACAGAATATATGTCTTTCATGTTGCAATTTCTGGTTTCCTAGTGAACAATTTTTACTTAAGGGATTACTTTTTGCTCTTTCCTTTTCTTCTTAAGAAGATCCCATCAAATTCTGTCTTACAGCTTTTACTTTTACCATATGCGTGTGTGTGTGTGTGTGTGTGTGTGTGTGTGATTTTTTCTTTCTTTTTTTTTTTACAAATAGTTTATTGTCAAANCTTCAGATCTTTTCTGTGTGATGTATGGGCGCGAGTGCAAGTACGGAGCTCCTTACTTCTCCGCCATCTTGCCCTCTCTCGTGTGTGATTTTTTTCTAATAGACTCTCAAAAATTTTTGGGAAATGGTACATTCAGATCTTATATATATCCATATATATTCTTATGCATACATATATATATATACACACACATATACATATATATTGCTCCACTCATTCCTCTTATCCTTGGGTATAAAAATTCTTTAACATCCTGAGAAAATCTTTTTGTTAAATTTCCGTATATAGTTTATGATGAGCTGTAACTGAGAAACATGATTTCCTATATGTATTTCCTCTTGTTCTATGTTCTACAGTATACAGTGTAGTGTATAGCCTGTATACATATATATAGCACACATATGCATATATATGTATAGCCTGAAATATATATATGTGTGAATATATACACACATATATGTACCATGTACATACATACATATACATACAGGTATATACATACATGTACTATATATATACATATATACTTATAGTATATATATATAGCCTGTACACTGGCTTGAAATTTCCATACATAATTTTGATTAGTATCATTACATTTCCCTATAAGCAATGCTTTATCCCAGGTTTTCTGAAACTTTCTCATAATATACACATCTCCTTAATTTTAACACTTTCTAGACCTTCTTTAGTCTCTTCATATCAATAGGCATACTGCCTGAATGGTTTATAGTTCACTTTGGCCAGTGTTGATATGGAACTAGTTACACACCACAATTTTGTTAGTATATCATGAAAATCATGCTGGCTTCCTTAATAACAGCACTATTTCGAGGAAATCCTCAGAAGGAGAGTTTCTTGTTGATGATAATCAGACCAGCATTACCTAGGTGTAGGATATCTTACAAAACCTTCATAGATAAAGAAGACTAGCAACTCCTTTGAGATTAAAAGGCAATTTAGACATGATATAAGAAGTCAGAAGCTCTCTGACTAATCCTTGTCAGTGCACCATCGTTAAGAGGAGAATCTTTTCCCTATTTCCTAGCTTCACAAATCTATTACCTGTGTGGTAGATGAGGCATGGAGGGTAGTGGAAATTGCCTAACTTCCTCCAAGCCATAGAGTAATTGATGAGGCTAGATTTGAATTCAGGTCTGCTTGATATCAAACCTACTGCTTTTTCTGAGATGCCAGGCTTCCTCTTTGTGAAAATCTTTTAAAAATGTATGAACATTTCTAAACATACATGAAAGTACAGAGAACAGTGTAATGAACCCTGCAGACATCAAACAAGCATTATATTTATTAAATGCTGCCACCTTTGCCTCAGTAATTTCTTTAAATTATTTCCTTTTTCTTTTCTTTGGCTTAAAATTTGCTTTTGAAGGGAATCTCAGTAGCCATGTTTTTTACTCCTCGATGTATTTTTTTCTTATACATTTTTGTATGCATCTTAAATTTTTTTTCTTATGTACCATCCCTTTATTGTATGGACAAAGACAAAAATTATTCTCTGGTGTGAGAGATCTCAAAGATATCTGCAAATTGGTACCTGGAAGAAGTTTGCACATTGTATTTATTTGTTATGACACCTACCTCTAGATTTAAAATCAGTGTTCCCTTTTCTTACTCCCTTCTTTCCACATATTTACTTTTTATGTTGATGTCTTGGTGGCAGATAATAGTGGTTCTGTAGATTATCTTAATTTTTCATTTTTTCCCTTTCCTCCTTCCTTTTTTTGTAATTTAGCTTGTTTCTCCATCCCTTACTACTGTGTATGTGTGTGTGTGTGTGTGTGTGTGTACATTTCCATAGGCTCTAGAGACTTGAATAGATTCAAGTTCAGGTTCAACTTTTTTGTTTCTTGCAAAAATCCATATAAGCAGTTGCTATACGCTTCCTATGTGTCTGGGTGTCCCATTTTTAGAAATGCTGAGATTGAGAATTTTCAGGTGCTGAAATCCTGATCTTTTCATTGTCAAACTTCTCAACCATCTTTTATCTCACTGAGGATTACTCCATGACTGATTTAGTTCCTTAGGTGTTGCAAAATGGTGATTTTCTTTCTTTTTAAAAATATTTATTTATTTTTGAGAGAGAGAAAGAGTGAATATGAGTGGGGGAAAGGCAGAGAAAGGGAGACAGTAGATCCAAAGTGGGCTCTATGCTGACAGCAGAAAGCCCAATGTGAAGCTCTAACCCATCAACTGTGAGATCATGACCTGAGCTGAAGTTGGACGCTTCATCCACTGAGCCACCCAGAAGCTCCTAAAATGGTGATTTTCTAACTTTGTCATTTTTTATACATTTATTAGTTACATTTTTTCCATAAAGGAGAAATATCCTATCAAATATCCTTGTTTATGTATTGTGAATCAGAATGAATATGGGACAGTCAGCATAAATGCTTGATTTCCCCCCATTCATTGAAATTTGCAATATTCAGCGTAAGGAGTTGGTGTCCTAGATATTTCATACCACCCCAGTCCCTCTCTCTCACATATCATTGTGAACTTATAGGTTTTTACATATTCACTATATTTAAATAAATTATTCTTTTTGAAGCTAAAACTGTTCCATCCTTGGCTTTTGGCTGATGAGAGATCTTTACGTTGCCTTCTTTGTCCTTCAAGATCAACCCAATCTGTCTTTGATCACTTTCTTGTTTTCTGACACAAGACTTTCTGAGCTCATTGTGTGTATTTCCTGCTTTACATCTGGAATTAGCCATGACTCTAAGAAGCCCTACTCATTTTAGTGGCAAATGGCATTTGGACAGCACAATCTGGGCACTAGGAGTACTCCTTGCTTTTGGATGATCACTGATTGTCGACATTTTTAGAAGGCAGAGTTAGTAAGTAGGTATTTAAAATAAAACATGAATTTATACAACTATTTTTAACATGCAGAAGTTTACTTAACTTGTTTGATTTTATACCTATGTTTCTGGCTTAAATTAAAATGCTTGTTCTTGGGGCGCCTGGGTGGCTCAGTTGGTTAAGCGTCCGACTTTGGCTCAGGTCATGATCTCACAGCTCGTGGGTTTGAGCCCCGCATCGGGCTCTGTGCGACAGCTAGCTCAGAGCCTGGAGCCTGCTTCAGATTCTGTTTCTCCCTATCTCTCTGCTCACACTATCTTTCTCTCTCTTATAAATAAATAAAAAACATTAAAAAATATTTGTTCTTGACATTAATATAATTTTTTATTTGCATCATCTGGAAATATACGTATGAAATCGTTCTAAAAATAACAAATATTACCACTAACAAATTGATTTATGAATACTTTAGATATATTTACAGCTTTCTTTGTCTCTGAGTACCTTCCTATGTGTAGATATGTGGAGGTACAGTCCACAAGTGTGTTCTTTGGTCACTTGAAATGTGTCCACAAACTATATAACATGATATATTCAGAGAAGCCTGGCAATATCTCTAATCCAGAACCCTCCTTTGCAAATAGGTTGCTGTTTTTATAAGGTGATTGCTCTTTCTACCTATTTTTTAAAGGATTTTCTAGCTATCCCTACTCATTTATTTTCCCATATAAATGTTATAATCTACTTTTGCATCTTAAAAAAGTTATTTTGTTGACGATACAATAAATTTATATTAAATTAGTAAAATTGAGAATTTTAAGGTATAAATCTTCCTATGTAAAAAGAAAGTATGGGGTGCCTGGGTGGCTCAGGTGGTTGAGCATCCGACTTCGGCTCAGGTCATGATCTCACAGTTCATGAGTTCAAACCCCACACTGGCTCTGTGCTGATGAACTGTGAGAGCTTTGAGCCAGCTTCAGATTCTGTGTCTCCCCCTCTCTTTGTCCTTCTCCCACTCATGCTCTGTCTCTGTCTCTCTGTCTCTGTCTCTCTCTCAAAAATAAATAAACATTAAAAATTTTTTAAAAAGAAGTTGTATCTTTGCACCTGTTCAGGTCTACTCCTGTGCCTTTCAGAAATATTTTAACATTTCTTTATAAAATTTTATACAAATGTTTTGAAATTTATGCCTAAATATTTTATCCTTTTGTGTTATTAAAATAAGTTTCCTTCTGTTATATCTTCTGATTGTATTTCATAGGTATGATAACTATTTCCGTATCTTCAATTTTACATGCTGCTGCAACTAAATCCTATTATTAGTCACAATGTATTTTTTCATAATGGGCTACTAGATTCTATGTGTTAATCAGTTTAAATTTTTTGCATCAATAAATATATCAATGTAATGGTTTATAATTTTCCTTTATGCACAGCTATTAAGTGGACATAATTAATTGTGAACAGGTGCAATTCACTGCAGGAATAAAATAATAGCAGTCACACTATTTGTAAATCCACTGATCTAATTTGTTATTTTAATCATCTGAAGTTAAAAATATAATTTGATTATTTCCATAGATAAAAGACATTTGGCAAAATTCAAATTTCTCCTCCTCACGTAGAGATAGTAAATCAGACTCTTGTAAAAAGTATATATTTCACTGTACTTTTCACGTTTTCTCTGAGGGAGTAGTTTTGGGTGACTTGCAGAATACAGCTACTCTTAAATTCTTAATGTTCATTTTAGACCACCTCCCATATATCAGAAACAATTCTTCTTGGTATGGATACATTTTATTAATGAAAATATTAAAGAGCCTTACAAATCATATGGTGTGTGTGTGTGTGTGTGTTTACATTTATATATTATATAATCTTCTTTCTAAACTTTTTAGTGCTTCTGTTCTGTTAAGAGTATAATTTCTAAGAGTACATTCCAAAAGTACAATTGTTTGAAAAAAGCAACATGACTAGATAATTCCAATTAAGTGGCTGGTCCTTAAACATAGATTCTTAGGCAAGTTTCATTGTGAAGTTGTTGATTTCATTAGCCATCTGAGTTTGCTTCTATGACATAGTATTACCTATGGAGTAACAAGACAATAAAGATGGCAAGAAGAAAGAAATTAAAATGGTGAGATATGAGACAAAAACTTAAAAAGTTCAGATTGTGTAGACCATGAAATCTACCAACAAATTTTTAGAATTTTCTTCTGTCATGAAGTTTACTTTGAAATTGAATTTGAAGGTAATACCTTCTTAAGAAAAGTAGCTATTTTACGATAGAAAATCTTAGTTTGTCGGGTAGATTCTGAAGGATCCTTTAGAAGAAGTGACAAAATAAAAGACTTTTCAGAGGCCTGTGGGAAGGCAGGCCTTGTCCTGAGATGGAATTTGGAACACAATACTTTCCTGGACAAACTGTCACTCAGTTCTCAAGGTTGGAATTTAAAGAACCCCATTGTTTTCTAAGACTTCCTACTCCAACCACTTTATTGTGTGGATTTGCAACAGCATTGATTCCCTTCCAGAGCATTTACTTTCAACCTTCTTTCCTGAGTATATGTTGTCCACATGAAACTTGTCTTCCTCACCAAAATAATGGATCCTGTAACTATGCAGTCTGAATCGCCAAATTTAATTTGATTTCCAGAGGCCAAAATGTGAGTCCTGCCATATGTGAATACAGCATATGATTTCAAAAAATAAATAAGACTTCTTGATGGGGGAAAAAAGAAGTTCCCCCAAATTACGTAAACGTTTAGTTTGAAAAAATCAGTTATTATGACACAAAGAATAGAATGATTATTTGCTTCTTTTGAGTGTCTCAGAGATATTTAAGAGTTCAAAATGAAAGACACAGCAAACGTCAATTCCAAGTTAGTTAATATCTTCGGAACAAGTTATGTGAATCCAAATAGCTGATAACTTTGAGATTTAAAGAGGAGTCAAGAAATGGTGCACTGGGGTGACAAAGCGCGGAAAAAAAGATAAAAAAGAAAAGAGAATGCTCATTTGTGGAATATTTGGTATATGCCTTACTCTGCATGTTTTCGTTTCATTTCATTTAATCCTCAAGACAGCTCTGTGAAATCTATGCTATTTTTATACTTATTTTAGAGACGGAAAAATATGTCTACGAAGGCTAAATAAGCTGTCCACGTTCACGCCATTGGTAACTATGCGAGCAGAACAGTCAATACCACAATGATGATAGGAGGGGTCATGGTTGAATTTCCTACCCAGCATGCTATAGTCCTCTCTGGAAGGCATTTAAAGCTAAAAGCATTCCAGAAATTTCTGTTTAAGATGATTATTTTAAGCCCTTATTTGCAACGTCATTTTACATGACAATTTGTTTTCATGGTAAACTATCTTACAAGATATTTACTTATCATGTTTACATGATATTGATATCCCACATATCAATCCATCTAACAGGAAGGATGGTTTGGAAACTGCTAATCGCTTAGATATTTTGTCTGTCTGTCTGTCTGTCTAGGTGAATGAAGATACCCAGAAAAGTTAAATAATTTGCCCGATGTGACATTAAAAAGCAAGAGCTTTAAATTACATTTTTAAAAATCAAAGGCTCACATTTTGAGAAAGAGTTAATGATACAAAGCAGGGTCAGCAAATTATTTCTCTAAGGCTGTATGGGCAGTAGGTCTCCCTTACAGACTGTTAGGTTCTACTACTGTAGCATTAAAATCTCCATATGCCATATGTAAATGAATACACAAGGCTGTGTCCCAATAAAACTTTATTTACAAAAACAGATAGTGGCCACATTTGAGCTTAGGACCATAAGTTGCTGACCCGCTATACAGATCCATGGTATGTTTCAGGGTCACACAACATACCTTTTGTGTGACTTTGTAAAAATAAATTTACAGATACATCAAAAGACCGCTCACCACCTCCATTTATTAAGATAAAAATAATCATGATATGAAAAGTGATTTTGTAATCCCAGTTACCTGCAGTCACCTGAATGCCTAGACATAGTGTGGGTGGGTGGGGACTAGGGGTTTCAGATGCACTTGAATTAAGAAATATCACAGAGAGGAGAGGCCTTGCAGAAATAAGGTACATTTAAATACAAACTTAAATACAAACTTAATTTTCTTCATTTTTTGAGTTATGTTAACAGACAGTGGAATGCACATATTTTAATTATATGGCTCCAACTTTTCCATCACCACAAAAAGTTCCCTCAAGTTTCCTCCCAGTCAATCTCATTTCACGGCACAGGCAACCAATGACCAAGCCCTTACCATTGACTCTGTTTGCCTGTTCCAGAACTTTATATAAAAAGCATTACATGGTATTCTTTTATGTCTGGCTTTGTATCAGTTTTCTATTGCTGTATAGAAATTTACCACAAATGTAATGCCTTAAAAAACACTCTTTTATTACCTCACAACTTCCATGTGGGGGGAATCCAAGCATGGTTTATCCGGGTCGTTTGCTCAGGGTCTCACAGGCTGAAATCAAGGTGTCTACAGGACTGCGTCCTCATTTGAATCACGGGGTTTCTTCCCAGCTCATTAAGGTTTTTGACCCAGTTCAGTCACATGAGGCTTTAAGGATGAGGCCCTCCCCATAGGCAATTTTCAACATGACCATTTGCTGTTTCAAAGCCAACAGGATAGTGTCTCCTCAGGAAGAGCTTCCATTTGAGAAGTCAGGCTTTCCAATATAATCTCTTATTTAATGAACTCTAAATCTACTCATTTGGAAACTTAACTGTTGCCACATTAGGTAACTTAATCGTAAGGGTGACATCTGCCCAATTTACAGTGCCTACTCTCACTCAACTAGAGTGTATCATACAGTTATACAGGGGTGGGAGTGTTCCCATCTTAAGAACCTACCAGAGACTTCTTTTATATTTACAACAGCCTCCCATATTAAGGCCATTGCACATATTTCTGGTCTTTCAATGTATGAGTATACTATGATTTCTTTGAAGTTTATTTACTTTTAAGAGGGAGAGAGAGAGCACAGACACGCGTGAGCCAGGGAAGGGCAGAGAGAAAGGGAGACAGAGAATCCCAAGCATGTTCCATGCAGTCAGCTGCAGTTCAATGTGGAGCTTGAACTCATGAACTGTAAGATCATGACATGAGCCAAAATCAAGAGCTGGATGCATTTAACTGACTGAGCTACCCAGGAGCCCCTATATTATAATTTCTTAATCTAATCTCTTGTTGGTGAAAATTTTTCTCTCCAATCTTTAGCTATTATAAATAAAGCTACTATGAATATTTTTATGCAGTTTTTTTATGGAAAAATGTTTTCATTGATCTTAGATAAATACCTATGATTTAAAACGGTGGGTCATATGAAACATATAACTTCTTTATAAGATAAAAAGCCAACCCGTTTTGCAAAAGTAGTTTTATTATTCAATACTTGTAAAAGAAAATGTTGAGGGTTCTGGAATGTTGTATATCATTAAAAATATTTAGATTTCTTGGTTTATTTGTTCTTTTCTTTTTTATTTTTTTAAGTTGGTTTATTTATTCTTGTGAGAGAGAAAGGGAGAGAGAGTGAGGGAGAGGCAGAAAGAGGAAGACAGAGAATTGCAAGCAGGCTCTGCACTGTTAGTTTGGAACCTGATGTGGGGCTCAAACCCATGAACCGTGAGATCATGACCTGGGCTGAACCAAGAAACTGGACGCTTAACTGACTGAGCCTCCGAGGTGCCCCTTATTAATTTTTTTTTTAACTCAAGCTGCTCAAATGCAGGAAACAAGACCACATTGTGGTTTGAATTTGCATTTTCCTAGTGACTAATAATTTTCAGTGATGCACTTTTTCATAGGGTTAGTGGTCAATCCCTTGAGAAGTGCCTGTTCAAGTCTGTTGCCCATTTTTGGTACATTCATGGACTTTTTATTCTAGAATTTAGGATTTCTTCATAATTATGGTTACAAGTTCTTTGACCCACAATGACCTTAAGTTCTTTGATATATTAATTTTAAAAAAGTATCTCTATTTATTTTGAAATAGAGACAAAGAGAACAAGCAGGGGAGGGGCAGAACGAGAGGGAGAGAGACAATCCTAAGCAGGTTCTGTGCTGTCAGTGTGGGGCTCAAACTCATGAACTGTGAGATCATGATCTTAACTGAAACCAAGAGTTTGGTTAAGAGCCACTTAACCAGCTGAGCAACCCAGGCACCTCTTTTGATATATGTTTAACAAACATTTTCTCTCAATATATGACTCACCTATTCATATTCTTTTCTTTTCTTTTTTTTTAAATGTTTTATTTATTTCTAGGGGAGAGAGAGAGAGAGAGAGACAGCGTGAGCAGGGGAGGGTCAGAGAGAGAGGGAGTCACAGACTCTGAAACAATCTCCAGGCTCTAAGCTGGCAGTCAGCACAGAGCCCGACGCGGGGCTCGAACCCACGAACCGCGAGATCATGACCTAAGTGAAAGTCGGACACTTAACTCAATAAGCCACTCAGGCGCCCCACACCTATTCATATTCTTAAGAGTATCTTTTGATAATCAGACATATTAACATTGAGGAAGTCAACATTATTGATTTTTAAATTTTATGACTTATGTTTCTGTATCCCTTTTAAGAAATCTTTGTCTACTGAGGGATCACAAAGATATTTTCCTATGTTTTCATCTAGAAGCTTATGAGGATAATATTTTTTGTCCATATATAAAATTCTAGATTGAGATATGTTTTCCCAGCAACTATAAAGATTTCATTCTTTTTGTTTATTGATTTTTATTGTTTCTGTTGAGAAGTCAATAGTATTTTAATTATTGTTCTCCTGTGTTATTTGTTTCTTCTCTCTAATTGTATTTTTCAGGCTTACAATTTCATTTGTTTCTTCTCCTCTTCCTTTTATTTTTTTATTTGTTTCTTCTCTTTCTTCTGATTTCTGACCCATTTCCTCTTTGTATATTCTGTTAGATACTTGAAAATATTAATAATAACTATTATATTAAATATCAATAATAACTATTTTCAAGTTTTTATCTACTGAATTCAGCATTCCTATTATCTCTAGGTCACACTGCTATTTCTTTGTTTATCCAATGGTTTATTTTAAAAACAGATTTTTTTTTTAAGAGCACTTTTAAAGTCACAGAAAAATTAAGCAGAAAATACAGTGTTCCAATGTACTCTCTGCCCTCACCACTATAGCATCCCATGCCAGAGCGATATATTTATTACAATTGATGAACCTACATCCACCCACCATAAGTGCCCAAAGTCTGTAGCTTACATTAGGGTTTATTTTTTGGTGTTCTACAATCTATGGGTCTTGACAGATGTCTAATGACATATATCCACCATGACAGAATAGAGAATAGCTTCACTGCCTTAATCTATGCTTTGCTTATTCATCCCATGCTTCTCCCTAATCCTCAGCAACCACTCATCACTTTACTACCTCCACAGTTTTGCTTTTTCCAAAATGTCATAAAGTTGACTTATTTCAGTTAATAATGAGTATTTAAGTTCCCTCAGATATTTTCATAGCTTGAGAGCTCATTTCTTTTTACCACTGAATAGCATCCCGTCATCCATATGTTTATTTATTTATCATCCAAGTTTACTTATCCATTCATCTACTGAAGGACATCTTGATTCTTCCAACTATTGGGAATTATAAGCAAAAGTGCTGTGAACATCTCTGTACAGGCTTTTGTGTGGACATAACATTTTGATTCTTTTGGATAAATACCAAGGAGTTTGACTGCTATACTGTATAATAAAAATATGTTCGATTTTGTAAGAAATTGTCAACTTGTCTTCCAAAGTGGCTGTACCATTTTCACACCATTACCAGCAAGTGATGTTGTCAGTGTTTTGAATTTTAGCCATTATAATAGGTAAGTATGGAATCTCATCATTCTTTAAAGTTGCAGTTCTTTAGTGACATGTGATGTTGAGCATCTTTTCATGTGCTTATTTGCCATCTGTGTATCTTTAGTGAGGTGTTTGTTAAGTTCTCTTGCCTATTTTTAATCAGGTTGTTCATTTTTATGTTGTTGAGTTTTAAGAATTCTTTATGTATTTTAGGGGTGCCTGGGTGGCTCAGTTGGTTGAGCATCTGACTTTGGCTCAGGTCATGATTTCACAATCCGTGAGCTCAAGCCCCACGTTGGGCTCTGTGCTGACAGCTCAGAGCCTGGAGCCTGCTTTGGATTCTGTCTTCCTCTCTCCCTGCCCCTCCCCCACTCATGCTCTGTTCTCTCTGTCTCTCAAAAATGAATAAATGTTAAAATTTCTTTTAAAAACAATTCTTTATGTATTTTAGGTAATAGTCCTTTATAAGATGTATTATTTACAAATATTGACTCCGTGTCTGTGTCTTGTCATCTCAGTGTCTTGACAGTATCTTTTGCAGAGAAAATTTTAAGTCTAGCTTATCGATTATCTCTATCAAGAATCATGCCTTTGGTATTGTGGCTAAAAATGTCTAAGTAATCTAGATTTTCTCCCTTGTTATCTTTGAGGAGTATTATAGTGTTTTATCATATGTTTAGCTCTATGATACATTTTAATAGTATTTCTGAAGGGTGTAAGGTCTGTGTCTAAATTCTTCTTTTCTGTATGCATGTATATGTCCAGCTGTTCTAGTGCCATTTGTTGAACAGGATGTCCTTTCTCCATTGTGTCATTATAATTCATTTGTTCCACTGTCAAATATCAATTGACTCTATTTGTGTGGATTTATTTCTGAGCCTTCTATACTGTTCCTTTGATTTGTCTATTCTTTCACTAATACCACTTTGTATTACTGTAAAATTACTATAGTACAATTAACTACTATGGCTTTATACTAAATATTGAAGTCAGGTAGTGTGAATTCTTTTACTGTTTTTCTCATTCAATATTGTGTTGACTGTTCTTAATCTTTTGCTTCTCTATATAAAGTTTAGAAACAGTTTATGGTTATCTACATAATAACTTGGTAGAATTTTGACTGGGATTTCACTGAATCTATGAATCAAGTTAAAAAGACCTCATACCTTGGGGCCCCTCGGTGGCTCAGTCAGTTAAGCATCTGACTTTGGTTAAGGTGATTATCCCCACTCACACTCTGTTTCTCTCTCTCTCTCTCTCTCTCTCTCAAGAATAAATGAACAGGGGTGCCTGGGTGTCTCTGACAGTTAAAGTGTCTGACCTCAGCTCAGGTCATGATCTATGTTCCATGGGTTTGAGCCCCGTGTCCAGCTCTGTGCTGACAGCTAGCTCAGAGCCTGGAGCCTGTCTTCAGATTCTGTATCTTTCTCTCTCTCAGACCCTTCCTTGCTCATGCTGTTTCTCTTTCTCTCTCTCAAAAATAAACAAAACATTAAATTTTTTTAAAAGAATAAATAAACATTAAAAGGAACTCAAATCTTGACAATATTGTGTCTTCCTATCCATAAACATGAAATATATGTCCATTTACTTCATTCTTCTTGGACTGCTTTCATTAAAGTTTTGTTGTCCTCCTAATATAGATCTTGTACATATTTTGTTAGACTTATACTTAATAATTTATTTTAAGTGTTAATGTAAGAGGTACTGTGTTTTTAATTTCAAATTCCTTTGTTAATTCATGTTATAAAGGAAAGCTACTGACTTTTGTATATGAAGTTTGCATTCTTCAATCCTGCTATAATTGCTTAATAGTTTCAAGTTATTTTTACCTTTTTTGTCAATACCTTGGAATTTTCTATATAGATAATCATGCCATGTGCAAAGACAGTTTTATTTCTTCCACCCCAATATATTTATATTCTATTTCTTTTTCTTCCCTTATTACATTGCAAGAATTTCATCCTTTTGGTGATTGGAAATGTTTTAATTGTTCTTGATCTTAATGTAAAACCTTCTAGTTTCTCAATTTATTTCTAATTTGCTCAGAGTTTTGTGTTGTTTTGTTTTACAATGCATGGGTATTTATATTTGTTAAATGCTTTCTTTTCCTGTGTATTGATATGATCATTTTATTTTTAAACTTATCCCATTAGTGTTAATTCCATCAAATAATTTTTGAATGTTAAACCAGTTTTGAAAACTGTTAATAAATTCTGCTTTATGGTGAGATCTGATTGCTAATATCATATACATTGTTGGATTTGACTTACTGATGATGAGTTAATTGAAGATTTTTGAATCTGTGTTCAAGAGAGATATTGGTCCACAGATTTCTTCTTATAATGTCTGTGCCTGGTTTCTGTAGGCAGTCGCTTATTTTATCATGAACATTGTGGTTGATGAGATGTGGTCAAGTACATAGATTTTGTTTCACTTTCCTTTAAGGAATGTTCTGTTTTATTCTAGCAAGAAGTTAATCTACCAGGCGATCTGCTTCACTATTTTGACAAAGATTCCCTCCTTGACCAAACTCTAGTCAGCGTTTTATGAACCTTCTTCTCTAGTAGGCCTAGAACCTGAGCCCTGTCCTTGGCTTGGCTTGCTCAGTTTTAGCAAAGGATCTTGCTAAGTAGGTGGAGTGAGACTCCCCTCACCTTTGATATCTGATCAATTTCCTTGCTCCCTACTGTTGATGTTTAATATTTTGTATCTAGTCCTTGGTTTGCCCTTCACAAAAATCCTGTTACTCCAGTCTGGCAAGAAGCTCACCCCTGCTTACCCACTTAATATCTAATCAGGTTCCTCTATTAATTTTCATCCACTGACCCTTTCACTTTGGTCGTAAGCGATATATCCCCAACTGTCTTCTTGTGTTTGGAGTTGAGGTCAGTCTCTCCCTTCTATGGCAACAGTCTTGTATAAAATCTTCCTTACCATTTTAACAAATGTCAGAGAAAATTTTATTTTAGATTACTGAAGCTTTTTTTTTTCTCCCTCTTTAAGCAAGTCTAGAGTAGACCTACTCTCGGTTGGAAAGTCCAGTTCCACGATGTGAGCTGGCATCTCAGTTGAAGGTCAATACCATGGTCTCAGATATCTCTATTATCTCATAGGTTTCCAGTTGCAGTGCCCTTCCTGGCTTCACAGAATATGCACAGGCACGATTTAGTATTTTGGCAATGACTTAAGGGGACCTCTCTACAGCCATCAGGGACCCCTTTTCCATCCGATTCCATATTCTTTGGTACCATGCCCTTCATCTCTGGCCGTCTCCACAAACCCATACTGTGATCCTCTTCTTAGAGTGATGGTCCTGCTCTGCTTGAGCTCTACATCCTTGCACTGCAATCTGGAAAGTTCCTCCAGCAGACAGCTGAGGATATTGTAGCAATCACATCGTGTGTTTGCCTCCACTCTGCTGCTTGTTGTTCAATGCTTGGAAACAGTTGTTGCACATACTTTGTCCAGGGTTAGCACTGTATATACACAGGGGGTATTCCAAGATCTGTTACTGTGTCACAACCAAAAGCAAAAGTCCTCTGCTTTATGTTAAGTCCTCTCTGGGCATTAAGTCTTGAGCTTTGAACTACATTTTTTAAAACCACGTTAGAAATACAAAAAGAAAAAGAACACCAAGTTAAAACCCTGCATGCTCATTTGCTTACATGTTTCACAACACCTGGCTTTTCAACCCTTCTTTGTTTCCAAGTCTGTACGTGCTAATTTAACCTGAGCTGTTGCTTTATTTCCAAGGGGGAGAAAGTCAACGGAGTCTCCAATATTAGTAAAACTGGATGCCATTATGTATGTATTTCTGTCTAATAAGAAATAGTTACAAAATCTGTGAGTTCTTTTAAAGATCAAGTAGCATCTAGCGATGGAAAAGCCCCAAAACAACAGCAAATCTTTATAGGAATGTGATGCTCGATCGTTGGTATTTTACTCCTTAGACATGCTTTTATATGTTTATTTTCCAATTTTATAATATGTTCATACACATATAATTTTAGGGACAGGCATGAGATGTCATTTAAACCTTTTATCAGTGTTAGTAAAGAAGTTTCCAGAATGGTGTGAAAATGGATCTAGGTGACAAGGTCGCGCTGCTCTCATATGACATCATGATATGGCTGGGCTCCTAATCTCTTTCCTTGAGTATAGCTTCTGATATGTGACAAAGAATCACCTCCATTACATGAAAAATTATAGGCTAGGCTGAAAGCTGTATTTTGTATCGTTCTGCAAGATACAAGATACAAGACCTGGGTGAAGAACTTTTAGTTTTATCACTAATAAAACCCAGAGGAAATTGTATGACTTGTTTGGGCTCTATTTCACATTTGTTTCTAAAACTACCCTGCTTCCTAGTCATTGTGGCAATTATTAAAAATGACATGATGATATATAAAAAATAAGGCCATTGCATGTTTACATACCAATATGTGTATATATATGAAGAAGGCTTTCATGTGAAGAGACAGCCAAGGGCCACCACAAAGAAAGCAAAGAATAAAGTGGAAATCCTGTGTTTACTGGCTCCTGTGGTGTGGGCCAGCAAGGGTCACTGAACCTCACTTCATTTCCTATTCTACTCTCTGACTCCAAGTCTTTGAAGAGCACCGGAGGGACCGAATTGATTTCCTCACGCTAGCAAAAGCCACCCAGAAGGATCAACAACATTCTCAAGCTGTAATTCCCCATTTTTTAATGCTCAAGTATATGCGTTCACAGGATCGCCACATATGCATTATCATTTTTTGAACTAAAATTTCAATTTGTCAATAGAAGTAAACTCCCTGTCAGTCACACAGACAGCAGAGGGACGTCTTCTGGAGACAGCTTGTGGTGACAATCAGCACTTCCTGCACAGCACTCTAGAATCACGATGCCCCTGTGAGGAAACTGGTTATCACCAAGGTAAATGCCAAATCAACGGGCAGACTGTCAACAAAATGTTCACTAAGTTTTCGGTTGTATGGAAACAAAAAAATAAAACTTTTCCCATGTAGATGAAAGCTTCTGAGCACATTTCTATCCTACGGCCATGGAATACTTTCATTTTCTGTAGATATCATTAAAAAGCACCACTGTTGGAGCCAATTGCTTTTCTGTATCCAAGCACTTCAAGTGCACTCACTTTCCTTCTGTGACTGTAATTTGTTACCCTCTGTCTCAGGACCCTTTCACTTGCTATTCCTTTTGTTTAAAACATGTCGTCTTCTCTTTTTCTCATCGTCAAGAGCTTAGTGCAAATGCCATTTCTGAAGGGAAGTTTTTCCTGGCCAGCCTCTTGTATATGCCTTTAGGAGAATGATTTGCAAATTCTACTTCTAGATTCATGTTTTTATGTGCTGAACTTCTGTTTCAACCCCAGGTTGTAAGCTCCATAGGGACCAAGGCTATGTATCTTTTGTTCAGCATTTTATCCTAAGTGCAGAGTAGGCCTTCAATGGAAGAATGCATTTCTTTTATCTTTTTTTTCAATTTGTTAATTTTTGTTGATTGATTGATTGATTGATTGATTGATTTTGAGAGAAAATGAGAGAGAGAGCATGAGCAGGGAAGGAACAGAGAGAGAGAGGGAGACACAGAATCTGAAGCAGGCTCCGGGCTCTGAGCTGTCAGCACAGAGTCTGATGCAGGGCTCAAACTTGCAAATCAGGATTTCATGACCTGACCTGAAGTTGGATGCTTAACCTACTGAGCCACCCAGGCTCCCCTAGATGAATGCATTTCTAATGTTACAAATATTTTAAAATAAAGTTATTCTTGCATTTATCCTTCTCTAAGGCTTTCTACTTTCTTTCTTCCTTCCTTCCTTCCATCCTTTCTTTCTTTCTTCCTTCCTTCCTTCCTTTTTCTTTCTTTCCTCCTTTCTTCCTTACTTTCATTCTTTCAAGTTTATTTATTTATTTTGAGAGACAGAGAGAGAATGAGCAGGGGAAGGGCAGAGGGAGAGGGAGAAAGAAAGAATCCTAAGCAGGCCCTGCATTGTCAGTGCAGAGCCTGAAGCAAGACTGTACCCACGAACTGTGAGATCATGACTTGAGCCCAAACCAAGAGTCAGCCACTCAACTGACTGAGCCACCCAGACTCCCCTCTTCTTTCTTTTTCTGTTTCTTTTTTCACTTCTTGATTCTTCTTTCATTCTTTTCTTCTATTCTTAGACTTCCATAGAAGGCTCTGTGGTACTTTCTCAAAAGGTATAAAATGGGGATATCATTAAAACTATTCTTGTTTATTCAGACAAAAATATATTGTTTTTAATCTTTTAAAAATAATTTTATTTAATTATTTTTTAAAATTTACATCCCAGTTAGTTAGCATATGGTGAAACAATGATTTCAAGAGTAAGTTTCTTAAAGCCCTTACCCATTTAGCCCATCCCTCCCCACCCCGTCCAGGAACCCTCTGTTTGTTCACCGTTTTTAAGAGTCTCTTATGTTTTGTCCCCCTCTCTGTTTTCATATTATTTTTGCTTCCCTTCCCTTATGTTCATCTGTTTTGTGACTTAAAGTTCTCATATGAGTGAAATCATATGATATTTGTCTTTCTCTGACTAATTTCACTTAGCATGATGCCCTCTAGTTCCATCCATGTAGTTGCAAATGACAAGATTTCCTTCTTTTTGATTGCTGAGTAATACTCCATTATATATATATACACGTATATGTACACGTATATGTATATATGTATATATATATACATTATATATGTGTATATATGTATATATATATACATTATATATGTATATATATATACACACACACACACACCACATCTTCTTTATCCATTTATCCATCGATGGACATTTGGGCTCTTTCCATACTTTGGCTATTGTTGATAGTGCTGTTATAAACATTGGGGTGCATGTGTCCCTTTGAAACAGAAAAATCTATTGGGTTTAATTCCACCTGAAAGTATTCTAGCAAAAAACCTTAAGAACTAGAATCTAAGATCCAGAATTCATAATACTTTCATATTTTTTCACCAATGCATTGCAATTTTCTAGAACAGTGCCTGACATATAATATGAAAAGGTTACTACATATTTGTTAAATGAATAAATCAACTAAATAGGCCAAAGAGTACTGACGATTGAACCCTTCTGCTCTCATTGGCTTATAAAATTTCCTATTTTCAGTTAGCTTTTTTCATGAGAATTAATTGTCATGTTTTGTCAGAAATCCTTGAATTATACCAGTTGGTGTAGAAGATCAAATGACTTCATGTAACTTCAGCAATTGCCATGTCCAGAAAATTATTGCTTCCTTCATGATGTGGCTCTGGAAAGTTTTCAATAGGTAAATGCAAACTTTTGATACTATATGTTTCCAACTCCACTAAGTTTCTCTTCCTTTACTTTTTTAGAAAAGCATCTTAATAACTCAACATTGTATCAGTGCTCACAATCCATTCAAACTCTGTATACACCAGGCAGCTATTGTGGGAGGAACCCACATTTCTCCAGTTTTACATGTTTTTCTATCTTCCTTTGTTTGTAGAAGGAAATTCTTTCAAAGGAAAGGATTTATATAAAAATGAGTGATGAACATATGCCTCCTTAAAGCTATTACCTATTTTGTAATTTCTTCACCACTTTGGGTTGGATGTTAACTATTGAAATGTTAGTTACACTTGCAGAGTTAATTATTTTTGTTGGTTCATGATGAATATTGAATAACTTAAAAAGGTGGGTTGGCCAGTCTTTCCAGAATCTGCTTCAAGGAGACACCAACCCATTATTTACAGTTGACACATATTTTTTGAGGATGTTATAACAGGTGAAATGACTTAAATAGGATCCCTATCCACCAAGTCTGTAAGCTCTGATGAGAGTAATATGGCAGATTGTTAAAAAGCAATAGGCAATCTTTGTCTTGTAAATAGCTGGCTATAAGACGTGATTTTTCCAACATAGATTTTCCCCCTTTTTTCTTATTTATTCAATTTATTCTTTAGATTAATAGGTTATTATTTGAGAGTAGTTTTATGCTTACGGAAACATTGAGTATAAAGTACAGAGTTCCCCCATATTATTTCTCCCACCTTCAGGTTCCCTTAACATTTTGCATTTTTGGGGCTCCTGGGTGGCTCAGTTGGTTCAGCAGGGGACTCTTGGTTTTGGTTCAGGTCATAATCTCACAGTTTGTGAGTTTGAGCCCAGCATTGGGCTGTGTGATGACAGTATGGAGCCTGTTTGGTATTCTTTCTCTGTCTGTCTGTCTCTCTCAGCCCCTATCTTGCTCTCTCTTTCTCTCTGTCTCTCTCAAAAATAAATAAATAGATAGATAGATAGATAGATAGATAGATAACTTAAAATAACATTTTCCAGTTGTGTAGAAATTTTTATAACTGATGAACCAATCTTGATAAATTATTATTATTGTTATTTTATTTCAGAGAGAGGGAGAGAGAGAGAAAGCGCATAAGTAGGAGAGGGAACAGAGGGAGAGAGAATCATAAGCAGCATCTATGCTCAGCACGGAGCCTGATGTGGGGCTTGGTCCCATGACCCTGGGATCATGACCTGAACTGAAATCAAGAAAATCAAGATTCAGATGTTCAACTGACTGAGCCACCCAGATACCCCAATATTGATAAATTGCTATTAACTAAGGTCCATAGACTGTATTAGGGTTCATTTGTGTGCATGTGAGTTATAGAATTCTACAGGTTTGGACAAATGTATAATGACATGTGTTCACCATTGTAGTATCATACAAAGTCATTCCACTACCCTAAGAGTCCTCTTTGCTCTGCCTACTCATCCCTCCCTGTTCTTAACCCTTGGCAACTGCTGAGCTTTTAACAGTCTCCACAGTTTAATCTTTCCTAGACCTTCATAGAGCTGAAATGATACAGCTTGTAGTCTTTTTAGATTGACTTCTTTCACTCAGTAAAATGCATTTAAAGTCTCTCCATATCTTTTTGTGGTTTAATAACTTGTTATTTTTTTAATGTTTTTATTTATTTTTGAGAGAGAGAAAGAAAGAGAGAGAGAGAACGTGAGTGAGGGAGGGAGAGAGAGAAGTGGAGAGAAGATCTGAAGTGGGTTTTGTGCTGAAAGCAGAGCCTGATGCAGGACTCGAACTCACGAACCATGAAATCATAACCTGAGCCAAAGCCAGACGCTTAATGACTGAGCCACCCAGGTGCCCCAACAGCTTGTTATTTTTGAAGAGTCAAATAATACTTCATTGTTGGATATACCAGTTTACTCATTCACTTGTGGAAGGATGTCTTGGATACTCCAATTATGAATGAAGTTTTTCTAAACATCCATGTTAGATTTTTATGTGGACATACATTTTCAGGTCTTTTGGGTAAATACTGATATGTGAAAATTGTTGGCTCATGTGGTAAGACTATATCTACTTTTGTAAGAAATAGTCAAGCTACCTTCCAAAGGGGCTGTATTACTTGCATTCTTCCTCTCCTTCCCATTCAGTGAGACTTTCCGTTGTTTCACATTCTGCCAGCATTTAGAGTTGTAGGTGTTTTAGATTTTAGCCATTCTAATAGGTGTATCATGGTATCTTATTCTTGTTTTAAGTCATAATTCTCTAATGGCATATAGCATTGAGGAACTTTCCATATGTTTATTTGCTACAGTTTTAATTATTACTATTGTACTAATAATTTTTTAAGTTTCATTTATTTACTTTTTTCTTTCAGAGAGAGAGAGAGAGACAGAGAGCATGAGCAGGGGAGACAGGGAGAGAGACAGGGAGAGGGAAAATCTTAAGCAGGCTCCACACTCAGTGTAGAGGCTGAGGCAGGGTTTGATCCCATGACCCTGAGATCATGACCTGAGCCAAATTCAAGAATCATATGCTCAACAGACTCAGCCACCAAGGGACCCTTAAAATACTAACACTTTTTAAGAGGGAGCAATACAAGACCTCAAATGATTCTGAAGAATCAGTATGATTTTTTTTAGTTAAACTTCTCACTTCCTATAGGAAATTATATTTAACAACTATGTCAAGTACTCTGAGAAATAAAATACAGTTCTTACAATTGTAACATTTTCTATCACTAGAGTTAGTTTTCAGCCTATGCTTTAGTATGGAAAATTGCTACCCATTACTGACCATGATCATATGAAGGTTACCTCTCAAAATAATAAAGGGATTTTCATGTGAATGGCACCCTTTCTGGGTTGATAGTTCACGTGGATAGTTTGTGCATGATATTTCTGCCCATTTTCTTAGGAGTGTCCTGCTCAGGTAGATCTATCAGGTCTGGAAATGCTGCATTGTATTGACCTCAGTGATGAAGGAGGCACAGGTTCAGAGGGCTGAACACCAGCATGACTGACCCCCATCCTCAGTTTCCCAGCTAGCTACACTAATCCCCAGATATTATAAATGTGATTGTCACTGAAAAACATTCAATTTTTGTATAAAAGTTTCATTTGGACATCTTGCCTCCCTGAGGGAAGGTGTGACACATTTGAGTAGGTTACTCTGGGAAAGTGAATAATTTTATTTCCTAGAGATCTTAAGAATGAGGTTAAACTATTCTGGCAGAGTTGAATGCTCTCTGACTTGGATGAAAAGCACACCAAGGTCACTTTCCACCTTGTGATTCTTTTAAAGTAGATTTTATATTTGAACGTTGCTCTCGTGCGCTGTATTCAAATAGCAGAGTTAATAACTTCTTGATTATCTTAAGGATTATTCAAAAACATTAGGATAAACAAGGGTAAAAGGGATTGGAGATCATCTTTCAAGCCTGTGAAACACCTGACATGGTTTATTCTTCCAGTGTAGCTGAAGGCTCTTAAACTATTTCTGGCAGACTATTGTTCTTAAACAACTTTACCATCCCTTGTCAAAATAAATCAAAGCATGCTAATCTCCACATTCGCTTAAAAAGGGACCACAATTATGAGCGATGATTTCATATACCAGATTACTCCAAATATTGTGTCTCTCTAGAATGGGAGGAGAAAAATGAATCAAATATCAAAAAAGGAAATTGTTCCCTTTTATTAAAATCATTTTCTCTTCTGTAGAGATAATTAAATAAACCATAAGAGACAAGAATATGAAAGGCATAGATAGAAAAAGTGATTGCAAAGGCCAGAAGTTAATGTTTACTTGCAAGATAGATCTGTTAAAAGGCACACTATCAATAAAACGTTAGCTTGTCTTTTTATTATTATGACTGGTGAGATGAACTGAAAAAGCCATGAGATGTGGAGACAGACTATTCTTTCTCAGAACTGACTATAACCTAACACATTTTAGTATATGACACTTCGTTGGGTGATTCTGTTGTTAACTATAATCAAGTTTCCTTTCTTCCACCTTCCATTTTTGCCCTTAAAAATGATCACTTTAGAAAAATTTCTTCAAGGATATGATGGAGATGGACTCAAGGTAGAGATGGACTGAGGATAAAAATAGCAGTGGTAACACACATTTGATGTAGTAGGAACAGCTAATCAAATAGTTGCAAAAAATATCTGGTAAGTTACAAAAACTTAATTTAAGAAAGAGGACTATAGAGGAATCATAAATATAAATGATGTACAGACATGTTTTCAAATTTCTCACAAACAAATCAGGGGGCTTTTGCACCCAAGATCTTGAATAAAAACACACACTACAGGCACAAACACACACACACAGAGGAGAAAAATAAGCAAGGAAATTCTTTCCAATAGTTGGCTTCATGAATACAACTGCTCTCCTGTTCCAGTAGCTATTGCTCGCCAAATAAAACATCAGTGTTCCACTAGGAAATGACTAGCTAAACAGAAAGGGCAATGAATCTGCCGCTGATGAATTTACGGACTTCTCCATGAAGTCCCCTGTGTCAAAAATTGTTATAGAGGCTTTTTTGTTGTTTAGGACATTCCCCATACTGGTTGCTCAGTGTTATGTAAATGACAAATGACTAGAAAAAATATTGGCGCAGGTAAATAAGGAAATCAGTTTCCTGGTGACAGGGTACCAAACAGGTTCAACTACCCTCTGAATGCAGCTTCTTAATATCTAAGAGAACACGCTTGTACTCTGGAGTGAATTTAGGTATTATTTTATTAAGCAGCATGAATTTGCTCGGACGGAGCTTAGAGGCAGGGAAAATCTAGAAATGTGGATTAGAACCCTTGTGTTTATTCCTATAAAGAACCAGATTTAGTTTTCTTTGACCCTCCAAATAAATGGCTGAGAATTTCATGACCAGGTGAATCCCCATAACAGAGAGTTCGTATATTTATCTTTTTCTGTCCATTGGTCTTTCTATAATTGATTTTATAAAGTATTAGCTCTGGTGAAAAGATTCAGTAGTCCCTTTTCTGTTGTTTACAAAGTGATTGTGCATGTGCCTTTTCTTAATGATTTAAAAATGTATTCCTAATACATTATATCTAATAACTTTATTTATAATTGCCAAATATTCCAAATCTATATACAAGATGGAAAATAACAGACTTACACCACCAGAATCAAACAAATGTTAACATAGAATCTACATTGTATTTTTAAAATGACTGAAAAATAAAATAAAACATTTTTAACAAAGTTGCCATTGTGTTTTATATCCTCCACCCAAGTCCAGGAAAGAAAGGTGAAATTAAAAACATAGACACCTTCCAATGAGAATGACATTTAACCACACAAGAATGAGTTACCGCAAACCCTAAAATAGTGTGAACTGTAGATGGAAAACTTTCTATTAGAAATTTCTTTCAGCCCAGAATATCTAATATGCAGGTGAGTAAAACGACTGTTTAACTTGCTCATTTGTTTTGCAAACCTAAAGGTATGCATGTACCTATTTTCCCACATCTTGTCTTCTAATTAGAACTTAGGAACATATATTTCTGGTCCAGATTTTGTATTTGTTGTTCTCATTAAGTGAATTTAAATACAAAGCTGTCAAAATAATGGGAGCCTCCGTATTTAAGGGGTTGTCAGTAAAGAGAGACCACAGCATGGTGATTTCATTACTGAGAGGCAATAAGTCCTTTTCACCTTTCTTGGCCTGCCCCGAGCAGTATCTTTAATGCCACAGATTTTTTTAAAAATTAAGTTTTTAATTATTTATTTTGAGAGAGAGAAAGGGAGCACAAGCAGCGGAGGGGCAGAGAGAGGGGAGAGAGGGAGAATCTCAAGCAGGCTCCATCCACACTGTCAGCATAGAGCCCCATGTAGGGCTCAAACTCGTGAACCATGAGATCATGACCTGAGCTGAAATCAAGAGTCAGATGGTTAACCAACTGAGCCACCTAGACGCCCCAATGCCACACACATCTAAGCAGTGTGCAAACCACACAAGGCTCTCACCTTATTATGTGTTGCTGTGTGATGCTTCAAGTATATGCCATCCAGCTTATCTGTTCTATATTCCATTTGATCACGAATGACTTGAACCAAGATCCAGGCCATCCTCAAAAGCTGAAAGCCATGACTCATGGTTGAGAAGATTGGAAGAATATGGTCATGGAAGAAAAAGATTTTAGAATGCTTTAAGCAATGGTAACATATTTGGAATATCTTTATCTGTATCTCTTTATGACGATGACTTTGAAAAGGACAATGGACACTTATTTATTTTTTAATTTATTCAATGGGCATGCAGGGAAAAGGAGATTAAGATGCATTTCCCAGCAGAATTCTACAGTCATTTGGCTGGACAAATTAAGTGATGTGCGTTCAGTAAGAAATTTATTCAGGGGGCGCTGGGGTGGCTCAGTCAGTTAATCATCTCATATCGGCTCAGGTCATGATCTCACAGTTCCTGCGATCGAGCTCCTTGCTGGGCTCTGTGATGACAGCTCGGATCTTGGAGCCTGCTTCGGATTCTGGGTCTCCCACTCTCTCTGCTCCTCCCCCACTCACACTGTCTCTCTGTCTCTCTCAAAAATAAACATTAAAAATATTTTAAAAAATAAAAAAAGAATTTATTCAGTTCTGTGATTGCTTGTCAGACTCCTGTTCCCTGCCTCTCAGCCTTCACTCCATCAGGCAAGCTTCCTCACAGTCCTTCACATGCTATTCTCTCCTCAGCCCTCTGCCTCTGAGTGTGCGCTGTCTTGCAGCAGAAAGTCTTTTCCGTCTGCTTTCTAATTATCTAAATCCTTCATAATCCCCCTACCAAAATTAGGTCATACTTGCTCCACAAAACCTTCCCCAGTTTCTCTGACTTCTATTTACTTCTCTGGTATCTAAATTCCTTTAGGACAGATAGCTTGCCTCATCCCTCTTAGCGCTGGTGGATTGAGTGTCTGGAATCCTGCTCTCTGTGCTGAGGTTGACTTAGCCTCCTCCCCTAAGGAGGATGGAAGGCAGAGACTCTTCCCACCAGTCTGTGCGCTCAGCTTGGCATCCCCTCCCACAGCCCTCCTCTTCCTTCCCCAGATGGAAGATTCCAGAATGGTGGCTCAGAGAGATCTGTAGAATGACAGGCCTTGGGAATGAAGCTTCAGGAGGCTGGAGGTCTGGATAGACAACCAGCAACAGTTAAAAACAAACAAACAAACAAACAAAACAAAACAATAACAACAACAGCAAAACAAGCAATAAACAAAACCATTTCATCACTCAGAATTTAGAATTTAATACCAAGTTTTATTTAAATACAATTCCAACTAAATCAAGTCATTCCTGTCCTTTTAAAAATATTGCTTATATTCTTAGTTCTTGCTGCTTAAAAATAATGCTTATATTCTCCAGTTAATGCTTTGCCTCTAAATAACTTATTATAGTGATGAAATAATAGATATCTTAGTGAGGACACAGAGATGAATTAATTTAGAAGATTTTATATAAAGCCTATTATGGGTCAGGCACTCTGCTAGGATCTGGAATGGATAAAATAGGAAAATGGTAAGATGACCTTTGTGGAAAAACAAGGGTCAGGGACTTGAAGAATTTATTTCTAGCTTATTGCCTAACCTTAAGGCTGTTATGACATCCAAGCTACCTAAGCCTTGCTTTCTCCACAGAGCCTGGGACAGCTCCAGGGCCAGGAATACCAGCGAGTAGCTCCTTTCTCTGACCTCCTGCCAAGCTTACAATCTATTCCTCCTCTTGCACCTTTCTTCTTGAATAGACTTGACCAGTCCTCTCTGGTTGTTAATTGTTAAGATTGTGTTTGCAAGGTTAGCACCTCAAAGTGAGGGCCATCCTAATGTGCTATTCCCAATTAAACAACAAGTTTTGAAAGGATCACTTGTTTCTGACACCGGATGCATACATGGAAAAGTAAAAAAAAAGAAAATGCAACCTACCATTTAGTCAGATAGGGATTTTAGCCAGATTGTATGCTGGCTTTAGGCTGCTGCTATTTTCCGCAATGAGCTATAAATTTGGCTACGTCAAGGACAGGTAGGAATCTTACTTGAAACACAGTATATGAAGGCTTTGAGTCTGTAGAGTCTGAAAAAGTGGCAGGACTGCCATGTACAATTTGTCAGTGCACAACCTGTACAACCATATCTAGGGACCCAAATATGGGGAAAGCTTTCATCAGGAGCATTTGGGGATGATGATGGGTTAGGTCTACATTTGGGCTATGAGTGATAAAAGAAGAGCCAACATTTGGGCAAATTGGAGAGAAAACAGGTGGAGAAGGTAAGATGAGTAATGATAATGTCAATAAGCATTAAGAGGTAGAAATCAATATGCAAATTTTATCTGCTCAGTTTTCAATCATGTTTAGTAAGTCCACATGCCAATCCTGGCAATTAATCATGTGATTTGGGGAAATCATCAATATTTTTCAGTTCTGTATGCTCCATATTAAAATTATTCTCTTGGGGCACCTGGGTGGCTCAGTTGATTGAGTGTCCAACGTCAGCTCAGGTCATGATCTCACCAATCTCGAGTTCAAGCCCCATGTCGGGCTCTGCGTTGACAGTTCAGAGCCTGCAGTCTGTTTCAGATTCTGTGTCTCCCTCTCTCTCTCTCTGTCCCTCCCCTGCTTGTGCTATGTCTGTCTGTATCTCTGTCTGTCTCTCTCTCTCCCTCAAAAATAAATAAACATTAAAAGTTTTTAAATTATCCTTAACTAGCAAGATAAGTCTCTAGTATTAAGACTTAAAGTTGAAGTTGACTTTTTCCCCAAAGTACAATACCACTAAATTTCTATGTATTTATCCACTTTCTCTTTCTCCATCTTCCTGTGGGGAAATATTGCCAGATGATACAGGGCTGCTGAACATTTAACCTGGAATCATGAAGCAGGATAGAGCTGACTGCCCCATGGAGCACAAGGAAGTAGCACCCAGGCGGACACTGTCCTCCTGATTGGGAATTTGTGACCAATGGGATCCAGTAGCTTTGGCTGGGCTCTCCAGGGACAAAAAGTTCACGCAGCGTCCTCAAATGTGTAATTTGCAATTAGGGAGTTCCTCTTAGTTTGGAAATGATGCAACCATTTCCGGGACAAATAACTTTGATCTGCAGCATATTTCAGCCAATGTTTGTCCACTGTGCTAGGAGTCCTCCACGAGCTTGTCACACTCCTCTCCACCTTCCCTACCCTTCTCTTTGCCCTGCAGAAGTGGCATGTATGGGCTGGTGCTCATGGCTCCCTCCCTTGCTCTCTGCGCATGTGGGAAGAACTGGCAGGAGGTCACAGGGAAGGAACGAAGACAGTGATTTCAGGTCATCCACCCTCTTCTCTTTTCCCCTAGGCTGAATTTGACAGTGGCTGGTGTTTCACTGGCTCCTACTGTCAGATTCCCATTACTTGGTTCTCATCTTGACCCCAGTGCCCAGGAGTGGGATTGCTTTCCTGCCAAGCTCCCCCACCCACCCATGGAGCTTTCTTCTCCCTAACTGCCTTACCTCAATCCCCCCTACATCTTTGGAAGTAGTTCTTCATTCGACTTCCCTCACCTTGCCCTGTTGCATCCCTGCTGGGACCCCAACTCTCCACCGATGTTGCTGGATTAGTCACACCTTCTGGCTCTTGGCAAGATAATTGACAGCTATCCACCAACCACCCTTTGCTCCTCATAGATCCTTTCTTTTAAGTCATCTGAGGTTCATTATCAGAGGAGTTAATCCATCTCACAAGCCACTTTTTCAATTTCACTTAATTAAGGGGGGAAAAAACCAGATATGAGGGTGATTTGTAAAAAAAAAAAACAAAACAGAATGTTGATCATTCTACAAAGCTTTAATTCTCATCTTAGAATATCCTGAGTCTTCTCATCTTAATTTTGATGTAATTGTTAACAGCATTCCATGGAATTTAGGATTTCATCTGTGTATATGTGCATTTAGGCTGATTTTATTATCTTTTAAAATTTAAAACCCGTAATATTCATATGTTAAAGCTTTTACGCTATAGCCCAGGGCATTTCCTTAATATCTTTTCTTTTTTCCTGTCCCCTAAGGGGTTGCATTTTCATCTCCCTTTGCTTTTTCCCCATTGTGACTCCTCTCATGTATCTGCCTTTTCCCACCTCTCTCTTCTCTGCTTCTGTGAGAAATATTCTGAGTCATATTGAGCTTATCTCTCGTTCAGTTTAGACTCTTTGAAGAAGGCATATAAAGAAATCTCTACCTACAGACCTCACTTGCAGATCTTCCTGTATGTGTCCTGGGCCCAAGGAGCATTAATAAGCCACACATTAAACACAATTCATTTATTTGATTTTGTTTCTGCCAGTAGTTGCTCACGTCAGGCATCTACCTTTTTAATTCAACACATGTAAGTCCTGTAATTTTAAGTTTTTCTCCAATTCAACCCGTTGTTTGTTCTACAAACAGTTATATGTGTTTCCAACACATGTGATTCTGTGGCCCACATTGCCCTTCACGAGGCAAGCTTCCAGAGGGGAGAGCTCAAAATGCATAACCAGCCTTCTCTGCAGCCCAGATTGGAGCCATGAGATGTTAGAGAAAATGTTTTCGTGATTCTATCAGTTATTGGGATCTGTTACAAAATTTCACATAGAGGCTCCCACGATTGGTCTATGTGTCAAAAACCATCTCATACAATATTATCTTGGTATCTGTGGCTTCCATAATAACCACATGTGATGTACCAGCTATTCACACAATAGCCATAAATCACGTTTGGGAGACCCCGTTCATTCTTATTTTTAACAGGCAGTTTGGGTGTTATTGATATACTTTGTGTTTCAGGAAGCACAGAGGAAATCGGGGATGATATACTTCGTCGAACACAAACCTGCTTTCCTTCCTAAGGAACTGGTGAAAATGGAAGGTTTCAAAACTATGTAATTAATACCATGCTGGTGCTGCTTACACACAACTCTTCTACTAAAAGCATTTATATTAGCTGCCCATGAAAAGCATAGCAAAGGGAGGCTGTTGTTGAATATTATTTTAAGGGAGACTCTAAGACTTCTGAAACTTGATTTGCTCTTTCAGTAAATTAAAATGCCATTTATCATTGTCATCAACATTAAATAAGTTTTCTCAAGCACCACACAGGCCAGCTCTCTGCTGGGAGTGTTCTAAAGCAAGGTCAAGGGAAATGACATCTCCCTTCAGGAGTTCACAGTTGATGCTAACGAGGTGGACAAATATCCACAAATGCAATGGATAGTGTCTTACGGAGTCTCGTCACTTTACCTAAGGATAGCAAAGGGAGCCTATAACATTAGGAATTTCCATCCTCACAAGAATGCATCAGGATTTAGTGCTAGACTGGGTGGGAAAATGTTTAGAAACAGAGTAATTTCATATGACATCACGTTGATATACATCATTGGATCATCATGAAAGGCAGTGTGGGACCATTGATAGTGCTAAAAAAAAATGTACATCTTTTGTGACTCAGTGATTCCACTTTTGGGAATTTTTATCCTACAGATATACAGAAGCATCTATTCCTTGCAATTTTGTAAAAAAAAGAAGAAGAAGAAGAAGAAGAAGAAGAAGAAGAAGAAGAAGAAGAAGAAGAAGAAGAGTGCAGCATAACCTAAAGGTCACAAATAGGGTCTTGAACATATTATGCTGTATCTATACCATGAAATCCTCTAGAGCTTTCACAAATAATGAGAAGATTTTTCATGCACAAGTGCATGTCAAAAAGTCTTCATGTGAAAATAAGCAAGATATAGAGCAGTATGAAGAAAATTCTGGGTTTTTTTTTTTCTGTCAAGAAGATAGAAGTGTGTGTATGTATATGAATGTGCATATCCTACAGCTGGGGAACAGATATGGAAGACAGACTATATACCCTTACAGAGACCGTATATATTTTATATTTAAAAGTTTTTTGTATTCATAAGAAAGCACTATAGATTAAGTCAAAATTTAAAGTTTAAAGTAGTACTTTTAGAAAAAAAATGTTAAGATCTTATACAGGTAAGAATACGTATCTCTTCAACTTCCTAGGTTTTGTTTGTTTAAAGAGTGAAATGTTCACAATGTCAGCTACTTTAGGGTTAAAATATCTTTTCTCTGCCCCTTCTTCTGCAGGCTCTTTACTTCTTTCATCCCAGAAAACTTCATCCTGCAATAACTTCAATGGAACTCCCTTTGAGCCTATTTCTGTGGTCCGTCTATTTCACCTCTATGATTAACACTTTCCTTAAATTCCCTACCTGCTTGATGAAGCAACTCGTCTTTTACGTACATTGTGGTATTTTTTTTCAGTTAATAATCACCCAATAAATATGTACCAGTCGTCTGCTGTGTATCTATGTATACACAGGACACACATATTAAATACACTTCAAAGGGAGCTTTTTAATTCTGAGATTTCATAGATTAATGAGTGGTGACCATCCACATCTTTTATGCATGTGTAACCTTTGCTAACCCAGGAGAGGTATTTTATATTTTTGCATATAAAACTGTTGATTTATTCTGTCCTTATACGACAGAACTCCAGGTCTTTACACTCCTCATTCAGTGACCCTTTTCTGGCCACGAAGAGGCAAGTTTAATCTGGCTGTGCCAGATTGTTGAATGGTTTAGCTGTGTTTCTTTGTTTTGTTTTCAACTACCTTCTTAATTATGTCCAACATTTTGGGATTATTTTTGAGAGGCAAAGGGCAAACTGGAAGAGGTGTAAACTTTAGACAATAGGCTGGAACCACTTCTGGAAGATGAGAAAGGAAGGAAAGGTAACAAAAAATCACTGAAGCCAGAGTTTGGCTGATTCTCCTGCAAACCTTAGAGGCTCTGCCTTGTCCTTGCTTCTCCTGAAGTTCATCTGTTATTTTGCTACTCATTCCTGGGCTTTTATTGTTATCAATTTAGCAGTTCATGACTTGCAGCAGCTTATCAGCAACAGCAATTTGGAGATATCTCTACACACTCATCATTCCAAATAGTTTTTAAAAAAAGAACTTTGGTTACAGAATTTATACTTTGAGGATTTCCATTTTATATTTTCTTATAGTGAAGGAACCTCTTCATTTCTTTTCTTCAGTTCCTTTTTCTGAGCTGGCTATTAATCCATAACCAGACACTGCTCTCTGACACCAAAAATTCTCCATTTTATTATTTATCTTGCACAGAATTTTTGCAGGACATTTTCCAGTTGAACTGCATTTGGGCCACAAGCTATCGTTTGTTTGTTGATTTGTAAACACATCCTGCCCTCATCAAAGGGCTCTAGGAAGATTAGAACGTAAGATCCCCGAGGGAAAGGATTCATCTCTAGGACTTATGAGAGAGCCTGGCAAGAGCACACATTCAATAAATATTTGTTGAATGGCTAAATATTTGCTGAATGAATTACTCAGACATGATTCCTCTGTATTGAAAGCTGGTTCCGTATTATATTAGAAATCACACTAGATTCTTCTCTTATTTAGTACAGATGACTGAAGGACACTGATATCCAAAATGTATTAGAATGAGAAGGTCTTTGCAGGGTATATTTATTTCCCAGGGTTGCTGTAACAAATTTCCACAGACTGGGTGGCATGGGAACCTCCCTCCCACCCACCCAAAGAGCA